>NC_133940.1:20438438-20741468 GCF_031877795.1 Strix aluco | reverse complement strand
GCTCCTGCAATGTGCAAGAACCATCAGCTCTCACATTACTGCACCACCAGTATCTCCAGGAAAGAACATAAGCACTGGTACAGCTTCAGCATCATCTGTCTGCTGGTTTACTCTCCTAGCTTCCAAAAGACATGTGAGGGCTAGTTCTGGCAGCTGCCTTTGCGAAGCAGGAGGACTCACATTCTTGCATTTAGCACAGGTCTTGGCAAACTTATGCTCATGGCAGGAGACACAGAAGAAGTCATCACCCTTGGGGAAGAAGCTCCCAGATCCAATCACTTGCTTGCACTGGCTGCAAGTGAAACAGTCCTTATGCCAGACCATCTTCTTGTACTCAACGTTTTGGTCTCCTACAACAGACAGAAATAACTTGTTATGTGGGATTTCAGGCTTGTGACAAACTCCTCCTCCTGTGCAAGGTAACATACCTGTAGGCAAGTCCTGTCCATAGCTATGACAGGATTCAACTGTAACGGGGACAAGGGCCGAGCTGTTAATTTCTGTATCTGACTTTAGCCAGGGCCGCCTAGATTTTCTCAAAACATTTGTCAGACAGGTGCCTGAGCCTTTCTGAGAAGAGGACCTTGATTTACAGAGCAAAGCTTTTGGTAGAAATGGTTCAAGACTACTAGGGTGAACCATCCACATGAGGGTTAACTGCAAAGCAGCCTTTCAACACTTGAATAAGATGGACAGGTGAGAGCAAGTGTCAAAACTTGCACCATTTTGTGGTGCTCCAGCCTTCCACTACGATGCCCGTACCCCTAACTGCAGCCTGATAAACCGCCACAGTTTTGCCCCAGAGCAGAACGTGGCAGTTGTACCCCTGTCACCAGTACCTGCAATAATAGGCTTGAAGCAGCCCTTACACCTGGGTGCATCCGCAGCGGCAGTGCAGTTGCTACACCAAACCTTGTTGTTCTCCCTTAGCATGAAGGGCTCATTGACCAGGGACGTGTAGCACTTGAAGCAGCGGAAGCAGGTGTCATGCCAGTAACGGTTCTTGAAATGCAACTCCTGGAATGAACAGAAATGGAGTGAGCAATAAACCCTTCTCTCTTGCTGAGCAGCCCTAAAACCAAGCTACCGTCTCGCCAGCTTGAGCAGTAAAGGATAGATCTCTTGGTTCCTAAGCATGACTCCATTCAGTGGCTGGAGGTGCAGCTCATCTGCAGGCAGTTAAGGGAAGGACATTCAACCAAACTCACTGACACAGTCACATTCACTTGGGGTTTCAGAGTAGCAGAACATGCTTCAAACCAACAGCTTTGAGATATGAAGTTCTGTAAGTGTGGGCTGCACTGGTTGTCAAGTTCCCCCTCAAGTTCAGGTGTGTGTTATTATTGCCATAAACATGAAGCAATAAACATTTGACAAACTGACAAAAATCAGCCCCTAAGTTCCTGACTGCTGTGCCCAGATGAGTTTTCTGCAAGTCCTGTGCAGGCTGGATTAGCTGCAGTACTCTTCAGGACAATTCAGCATCTGAAGCAGTTCACGTGACTGAATCTAGATCCTGAAATTAGCTCCTGTGCAAACACAGCCCATCATGAGCATCCCTGCTGCAGTGCCCCAGAGCCGCTGGCTCTTTGCCCAGGGAGCACAGGGCCCAGCAGCCAGAAGACTCGCAAGAGACCTTGTTTCCACACAGCATCTCACAAACAGACCGGAGCCAGGAAAACAAAAGGGGAGGGTTATCAGCACCACCCATTTAACTGCTCAGCACTCACCTTGGAGTCAGCTCCAATGGGTTTCTTGCACTCAATGCAGGTGTTGGCACAGATCTTATCGAAGCACTTGACGCAGCAGTGCCGGCCCTCTTTCTGCACATACTTCTTCCCGTGCAGAGGATCACGGCAGTAGAAGCAGTCAAAGCGCTCCGACATGGTGCCCACAGTGTAACTGCCAGGCCCTGCAAGACAAAAGAGGGTGAAGCCCTGATGACTGCTCCAGCTTCTTGGGTCTATGTAAATAAGAAATATCAGGAAGATGGCTCAGCAATGAATGCATGGTGGTCTTGTTGGTAGAGAAAGCAGCTTTGGTGCCAGAATGTTAGGACAATTTTTCTATTCAGGCAGCTTGGTGGTTTATAAGACACGACAGTTCTCTACCAACTGCACTGGCATTTCAAGGTGCCTCCAGCTTTGTCTTTAGGGTCTAGATTAGACTAACGAACCATCACACTCAGGGAGGCTGGGTGCAGTAGACAACCTGGGTTTGGTCACAGCAATCACAAACACCTGCTAAAGAAGGCAGCTTGGATGCCCCAGGTCATGAAATGCCATTTAGGATGCAGAGAGAGAAATAACCATGAAGTCTCAGAAAAATGCAGGCTACAGAGTAGGGCCATGTGGGCCAACTCCTGGGGCCATGCTCTGGAGCTCAGCAAGGGCAGGGGCTGCCCTGCCTCCTGGGAGTGCTGTGCTTGCCACTGCAGCTAGCAGAAGCAATTGTGGTGGGTTGACCCTGGCTGGATGCCAGGCACAAACCAAAGCCACTCTATCACCCCCCTCCTCAGCTGGAGAGCAGAGAGAAAATACAATGAAAGGCTCATGGGTCAAGATAAGGACAGGGAGAGATCATTCAACAATTACCATCACGGGCAAAACAGGCTTGACTTGGGGAAATTAGTTTAATTTATTATCAGAGTAGGATAATGAGAAATGAAAATTAAATCTTAAAACACCTTCCCCCCACCCCTCATCTCAGGCTTAATTTTACTCCTGATTTCTCTACCTCCTCTGCCACAGCAGCATTGGGGAATGGGGGTTGCAGTCAGTTCATCACCCACTGTCTCTGCCACTCCTTCCTCCTGAGGGAGAAGACTCCTCACACTCTTCCCCTGCTCCAGCCTGGGGTCCCTCCCATGGGAGACAGTCCTCCACAAACTTCTCCAACATGGGTCTTTCCCAAGGGCTGCAGCCCTTCAGGCACAGACCGCTCCAGCGTGGATCCCCCACAGGGTCACAAGTGCTGCCCAGCAAACCTGCTCCAGCATGGGGTCTCCCACAGGCTATAGGTGGGGATCTGCTCCACCATTAACCTCCATCAGTGCAGGGCACAGCTGCCTCACCATGGGCTGCACAGGAATCTCTGCTCCAGTGCCTGGCACACCTCCTCTCCCTCCTTCTTCACTGATCTTGGTGTCCACAGAGTTGTTGCGCTCTCATATTCTCACTCCTCCCTTCCACTGCAGTTGCTGTTGTGCAGGTTTTTTTCCCCTTCATAAATACGTTATCCCAGAGGTGCTACCACTGTCGCTGATGGGCTCAGCCTTGGCCAGCAGTGGGTCTGTCTTAGAGCCTGGCTGGCGTTGGCTCTGTCAGACATGGGGGAAACTTCTGGCAGCTCCTGATAGAAGCCACCCCTGTAGCCCCCCACTACCAAAACCTTGTCACGTAAACCCAATACAGCAATGCATTAGTAACACAAATGTTTTCAGTTCCCTTAATAGCCATCCGAGATATGAATGCTAGATTTCTGCCCACAACAGCTCTGACCAAGCACAAAAATGCAGCGCTCTGCCTCCTGGGGTCCAACCTGCTGTGAGCGCAGGGCTGCAAAGTTTGCTGGTGAGGAGAGCAGAGTCCCACACCAGCCTTTCCCCATCACCTTCTTAAGAGGAAGGATACTAGACTGGTTTATTTACATATTTCACATCAAGCAAGGATAATAATTCCTAATCACTCACTGAGAGCCACTTAGTTCGTTATGGCCAGGCCCACTGCAGGGCTCAGCGAGGTCCTGGCTGAGGTGCCGCATAATTTGTGCGCAGAAATCCCCACCATCCACAAGCAGAGCAGATAGTTTCCATGTTTCCAGCCTAAGCCCGCGGCCAGCTGCAGCCCTTCGAGGCCTTTTGTGCTGGATAGTTGTGCAGATTCCAGCTGCCTCTTTTCACCAGGCTTTCACATATAAAGTCATGAGAAAAAAAACAAGAAAATATCTCCCTACATGTAAAGATACTTCTTCAGTTCATGCCAGCAGGGCTCTGACAAGGCACGATGTTCCACCACGCCAGGGAGCCAGGACATCAGTGGGTGTGGGGGCTCTTGACCAGAAAATTTTCCACTTTGGCCGGAGGTGCACACTCACGCTTTCTCCCCAGACACCCGCCCCAGCCTGCACACCCGGTCTCAGCCTCCCAGACCACTTCTGCTAATGGCTCCCTCCATTTCCCCACACCCTTCCTCAGAGGAAGCCGGCAACAATCCTGCGAGGGGGCCACAAAAGCTCCAGCAGGGTTATGCTAGCCCATGCAGTCCCAGAAATGCAGCTCCATCCCTGCCCCCTGCCGCTCATGCCCCTGCAGCCCCCAGCACTGCGGAGCCCCGTTTCCCCCTCACCACCAACCTGGGACACAGCCCTGTACTTTCTGCACCATCAGCAACCGGACGAGATGGGGTAGCGGTCTGGCAATGGGGGCCACCAAGAGGAAATTTAATTTTTTTTTTCCTGATAGAGCTGCAGCACCAGCACAGAGCAGGAAAGGGAGAAGGACACAGACAGGCCATATAAATTGCTGCTGCTTCCTGCTGTGAGGTGGGGGAGGCCATTAGCACCTCCATCCTGTAGCATCACCTCAGACCACCCCACCAAGCTCCCAAGCCCTGCGGTTTAGGGGCTGCTTTGCTTCCTGCTCCCAATGGAGCTCAGCAGCACAACGGCTCCTCGTTCCATCCATGCTGCTCCAAGCCCCAGCACAGCACCTTTATAAACTGAAACAGGGCTTGGGCTTTTTGGGGTGTAGAGAGGGTATGTTGTTCCCCACTGTGCCCTCATGGCAAGGGAGGGTCAGCGGGACCCCATTGGGCTCGCTCTCAGCTGTAGGATGCTGTGCAGTCAGGACTGTTGTGTTGTCACAGCACGAGGACCTGTTTACACAGCTCTTTCTTGGACACTTGCCCACCCCAGTAATTCTAGAGGTACCATCAACTGTGTGGCCCAAGCTGTCGGCATGAGAAATCCCCACACTGGCACGGGAGCCCCTGAGGCCAACAGATTGTTCTTGCCGCCTTTGAGAGGAGAGGGGCCTTGCAGCAGGGGTGCCAGCGTGAGCAAACCTCACCAGAGGAGCGCACATCAAACCCAACAGCTCCTGACACTGCCCAGACACCTCAGCAAGAAGTGAGGGGTGGCTGCTGCCTTCACCATCTCCTCTACAACCCCTTCTTTTCTGTCAGAGTAACATGATGTTGGCAGCACACCATGAGCAGCCCTGACACAGCCCGGGGAGATGCCTGCCTGCAAATGAACATTTTACTGCTATTTCAGAGCTCTTCCTCTGCCTCATCTCTGAGCTCAGGAAGCTGCTGGATAGGCAATAGATGGTGCTGGGGCAGGAGATTGGATTTACACTATTGCTTTGCAGATTTTAAAGTCCAAGAGTCATCTCACTGTCTCCCCTTTGTCACCCTTTCCACAAGGTCAGGCCAGAGTAAGTTGGAGTATTTCTCTTGCAGAAAGACAGTCCTGGAGAGGAGCATCACGCAGCGAGGCTGCAGCGGAGGTGGGGACCGGGTTCACACCCTTCCCCTAAAACTTACAGAAGCAGGCTGGAGGCCAAGCTGGCAGAAATTGCACTCTGTGGTGACCGGGGTCTGGAAATGCCGCCTTGCCAAGGTCAGGAGACGGCCACGTCCTGCTGACAACTACGCCAAGGGTTGTGTTTGTACCGGTTCAAGTAAATGAAACAAACAAACAGCTGAGAAGCATGGAAACTATGTGAGCCATGGCCAGCTCTGCAGAGCTTTATCAAGTAAGTGGGTTTTATTTAGAAGAAATGCAATTGCACAGAGTCCAGTGCAAATGGTATCGAAACGTTCCTGATCTCAGGTTTAGGGTTGCTTTCAATCAGAACACATAATCGTGAACATATGGCTCAGGAAGTAACATAATCCTGTGTTCCCATGTAATGCATCATGTGCTAACGGGAGACATACATTTATCACAGCGGCTTTGGAGCTCCACAGACAAATTAACACTGTGCCTGACAGCCCCAGGAGCTGAGCTGTGCAGGCAGGCAGGCCAGTTCTGCCTGCCTTTTGCCATCTCATGGAGCAAAAGGCCCCTCTCATAGATAGGTTGGGGCATAAATTTTCTTCCAGGAAGAAGAAAAGCTCTTACAGGCGCTTTCTGCCCTCGGTGGTGTCATCCCTACCCTGATCTAGACCCCAAAAAGGCACCTCTATCCCCTTGCCTACAATGAGGATGCAAACACTGACCATGTTGTCCCAACAAACGTGCTGGCTGCTCATGATCTCTGCTCACCCATGCCATGCCAAGAGCCCATGTCAGCCAGACCATCTCCTACAACCCTCCCACAGGAGCAGCCCACCCAGCCCCAAAAGCCGCCAGTCTGTGGCAGAACGGGGCCCTGCACTGGTAGCAGCTGTGCTGGGACCACTAGATTGTCTTCCCCAGAGTGAAGCAAGTGGCCATGGAGACTTCAGAGCTCTGCTGCCCTGGGGAAAAAGCATTTAGCATCCTACTGCTGCTCCCCTAAGCTGTTCTGTCCCCTCTCACAGAAACTAGACAGGTATTTGTTGTCTCTGTAAAAAAATAAATACATCTTCTAAAGCCTGGTTGGCAGCAGATCATGGTTTTGGAGATGTTTATCTCCTTAATAACCTGTTCACCCTCCAGCTGCACCAGGTCCCCACTGCTTAACTTTCCAGAGCTTCCAGGTATATTAACCCTGGCCTGTCTTTGCTGTCTGGAAAATAAACAAGTCATGAAACTAAGAATATACTGGGTATATGCAAAAACCACGACTCCTCCTCATGCTTCCTTGGGGCCTTTATTTTAGTGCACACTGCATAGCTTCCCCATGCAAGCTGTGCAGCAGCTGTTGAGCACACAGCAGGAATTCACACCAGTGGTACAACCGTGCTACAGCAACAGAAAATTCAGTGCTCAGGGTAAGCATTCATCAAACTAACCACTAAAACCGTAAGTGCTGTACCTTTGTGCTTCATTTCACCATGCTGTGCTTAAAACAGCAGTACGTGCAGGTGTTGTAGCTTGGAAGGTATTTGAACACAGTTTCTTTGGCTGTACCTTAACACCAGACTACAGTGAACCAACAGCCTGGTCAAGTGTCTCCTGTGTAACCCCAGGAGAATCACATACCCTGAGGACATGCACTGATCCAAACCCCACCTCAGCTTGACTCTGGGGCCACAGAAGGGGAATTAGAAAACAGAGGAAAAGTATGGACAGACTGGAACTATTCTCGGGCCCAGGCTGACGTCCGTGTGCACAGGATGTTCTTCTGGAGAGAAGCAGGTGAGAAGAGAGAGCACAGGCTGTCGGGGGGAGGAGTAAGTGCAGTATGTGCCCATCCTTAAATAGCTTAGAGGACCCTCAATAAAAACAAGAGCTCAAGAAAAATCCATCAATACTTCCAGAAACTAACCCCCCCTTTAAGCAAGGTGTCCCTCTGCCACCAGCCCTGGCAGGGTGCTGTCTAAATGTAGCTCCCTGATGGATTTGGCTACAGTTTGAGGGCAGCTGGCCAAACCAGTGGCCTTCTCAAGTATCAGGGTATTTGGCACAAAGACCCTAACATTTACCTGACCACAGAGGTGCCAGTTAGCCACTTGTCCTCAGAGAGCATCTGCTGCTTTTCAAAAAACAGCCCCTCAGCCCTTGGACAACCATGCCTTCCATCTTTCAAATACAGATCTCAAATGTTTGCGCTCTGCCAGCTTCCACACACCTCAAGTCACGCTGTGGAGCAGTCACAGGGCTCTCCCGGCCAATGGTCAGGGTCAGGGCTGTACCCTGCAGCACGGCAAGCTTGGGTTGGAAAGGGCACAGACCTAAGAAGTGCCACCCCACTAAAGCTATTGGATTAACACAACCTCCTGCCTCTCCCATCACCCCTGGGCTGGTTGCTCCAGGTTCAGTCAAGCTATACACCGCAAGGCAGCATGGCAGTGGTTTGCACAACAAATGAAACCGAAGAACTCAGCAAAGGGAGCTGAAGCATAGCTGATAAGCAAAGCACTTAACACAGGATATGTGTTAATGACTCTGGGGAATATGTTTAAATGTGATAAACCACCAAGGAAGAACTTGAAGTGTGGTCTCTAAAAACAACCAGGGAAACTGTACTTCACGATTGTTCTGCTACTTAGGAAACAAGATGAGGCTGAAGGTTTTAACACTCTGCCCTACGCACAGCTGCATACTCTATGGCAATACATAAGGAAAAGAGCAATTGCTTTTTGACTCCATCAGTTTTATTTTTCTCAGCAGACTGAGTACACACAGCCCCCACACCACCAGGCATTGGCTACCCCTGCCTATTTCAGCTCACAACCTGGCATCCCCTGGCCTGTCACCTGAGTTACTATTCTCAGCATTCCTCTATGCAATGTCGCGTGGTCTGCTATAAATACCAGGGAATACCCTTAAAAGAAGGGTCCCATTAATCTGAAATGCAAAGCAACACTCGGGACTGTACCTCAAGGTCACTGGCACACTGCCCTGGACAACAAACATTTGCAAAGACAAAGGAAAGAAAAAATTATTTGCAGGTCATTTTTGCTGTGAAGGATGGCAGTAACAAGTGGAGAACTGTGCTCTTCCATTGCCAGGCTGGGACACGTGCGACTCTCATACTCTATAATTCAAAAATTAGTCTGTTGATAAAATGGAAGCTTCTTTATTTAGAACAAGAACAGCTCCAAGTTCCTCAGGCAGTTGCCAAAAACATTCCCTACAGTCCTATTTCCACCATGTCTGAGCACGTCCCAATCATTATTAAATCTTCACAGTTCCCCAGGGAAGTAGGGACCTGCTATTAAAAAAAATACACTGCTCCAGCCCTGCAAACACTTCCCTCAGGGCTTGCTTTTGCACTTAACACAGAGCTCAGCTTAGGCTAACAAGGCTCCCAGAGTGCACATCACTGCCTCCAGTAAGGCTGAGCACTTAGGCAGAGTTTAAGCAGTGAAGCCCAAACCTTTCAAAACTAATCAGACTGGCTAAAGCAAGAGAGTCCTGTTCAGTAGCTCGCTCACTCTGCGACTGCCTTAAGCTTTGACCTTTGAAACGCCTCAATTATGTTCCCAGCTATGCACAGATCTGCCCCCACCTCAGTAGCTGGATGCCCTTCTCATGCCCAGGTGCTCCCAAGAGCCAAACGTGAGCCTTTCTCCTGCTGTGGATGATTCACCCCCCCAGGGCAGGCACTACGGTACCCCACTGCAGCTGTCCCGGAAAGCAGGGCTCCCCACGGGGTGTGGGAGCAGACACTGCCCTATAACTTGTTGGTGGAAGCACTCCAACTACAGCATCGGCTCAGAAGACACTTCAGCATTTTATAATACAGCACAACATCAAATCCATGGGTCCTTGCCCCTGAGAACACCTCCCTGAGGAAGATGAGAAAGAAAACAAAGATACAGCTAGGAGTATAATGAAAAGATGCTACAGCATCAGTCAGCCTTGTGGGCTGAATTTAAAAACTAAATCTCTTCTTTCATTTTAATTGAATGGATCACTCTTTTTAAACACCTTTGAGATGTTTAAAAATCCACAGAAATCAGAATTTACTCAGAAAGGTACATTGCAGAACGTATATCTGCATCACACAAGCAAATCCTAAGTAGCTACGTGCCATGCAAGAAGCCTCACGCTCATGCCTTGTCCTGGGAGACTGAGCATGAAGTTGAACAGCATGCTGTGACCTTCCTCCCCAGTTTTGAAGAGGGTCTGTGTTCTGAACCAAGTGTCATGAGCACCTCTGTCCCCTGGCTCCGTTTGATGCCCACAGGAACTGTGCCCCAAACTTGACACCCTCTCCCCAGGCACATCCACCCCCTGGGCTATGTCTCATTGTATGTTGTGATGTAAACACACGCTGGACACATACACACAAACATGGTCAGCTTTTAAGAATCAGATAAGCTTTTAAAAATCCCGAAGAGCTTTCAATTGTCTGTAATTGGAGGGCTAGAGGAGTTTAGTCAGGATGGGAAGACACAACACCAACAACATTTACATGCCTTGGGGGACACGCAAAACATGCTCTCAAGATTCCTGTCAGTGTTAATGGGAAGAAAAAGTTAACATTTTCCTGCCACTGGTGAGGGTCAGTGTGTTTGATCTACAAGACAAACACAGAGAAGAGGGAGTGACCACAAACCTCCCACCAGAGCCAAGCAAACCATCTGGGTTTACACGCTGGGCTTCTGCACGCTCCCCTCTGCTACAGGTTTCCCCTGCTCACTGCAATAACTTCTTGCTGCAAGGAAGAGCATCATCCCCCATTTTCACTTAGTCTTCCTCCGATAACAGCTGAGCCCCAGCCTTCCCACAGCAGCGGGTACAAAAGCACTTACCATCCAATGAAGCTTACAAAATAGATGAGGCCGCTGCCACCACTGCGCTCCCAGGGCCAGTCCCCCACACTGGTTATAAACCCACTTGCCATCATTAGTTACAGCTGCAGATAGCTGAGGCTTAAGAATGCGTTCAAAAGAGTTATTTCTCTGGTGGACGAGCCTGTTAGCAAAACCTTCCTCCCCATTTACCAGGCATCGCACACGTGGGGTTTCTCCCACAACATCTGGCAGCACATCCACTTTACCTGTGTGCCTGTGGAAAGCCATGATTAGCAGCCCAAAGTCACCAGCAGCCCCTTAGGTAACAGAGTTCACAGTCTCTTGGCCGATAAGGAGCTGCCCCGTTTGATAACATACATTTAAACGGAGGCTATTAATACGGACGGGACTCCTACCAGATGTCCATTCCCCTCCCCAGAGATCACAACCTTAATCCCCCTTGAAAATTCTTACCATTTTAGGTGATCTGAGGGAGAAGAATAGGATCCAGAGACCTCTAGGTCTCTGTAGGCAACATGTAAATACCTGCCCGGCTACTCAGCACCCAAATTAGTCCCAAAGGCAGAGTGTGCCTCAGGAACTTGACCCCATGCTAGTACTATTTGGCCTTGGCTTTAGAGCTAGATTGCATCTTGTAACAGTCCTGAGCTAAATTACAGACCCGACATTAATTCTGCACTGCTGTTGCTGAAGAGAGGAGGTAGATCACAGCCCCATGGGGGCCAGGAGGGACTGCAGTCCCAGGAACCAGCAAGGTGCTGTCCCCTGGCTGTAGGGCCCAGGAAGGACATGGGCTGTACCCCTGGGGACCCAGCTGACAGTCCACAGAAGGAATAGAAGATACCTTCATGGGGGAGGTTAGACTTGCTTTCAACACAAGGGTCACGCTGAAGTTTTACTGGCAGTAAATCGACTGTACCTGGTCCTCCTCCAGCTTTTACCCTAAGCAAGCTCAAGACGTTAACTGCTCAAAGTGAGCAAGTCCCTGAACAGCAGCGCTTGGAAAGCCGGGTTTCATGACTACAGGGCTTCTCTAGCATCTAGGTAGGGGTATGGCTGGGCTCATTCCCCAGCACGGGGCTTATAGAGAGCACTGGCTCTTACTCAGGCATCCACGGAGCTCCCTGGAAGACCCCAGTTCCATGGCTTCAACCAATGTATTTCCACCAAAGTCACGACAGGGAGCGGAGGGAGCTCTGGTTCAGGGCCGGCTCCCATGGGGACACACAGGCAGCGGCAGCTCCATGGCCGCGCGCTCACTCCAGGTTATGGAATTGGCGGCGGTGCACACTCAGGGCCGGGGGCCAGGGACGCCCAGCTGCTAATCCCGCCTCGACACTGGCCGTGGGAAAGTCAGTTAACCTCCCTGACAGCCACTGGGAAGAGCCAATGTTTATCATTCCTTCCACAGAGCCCATCGCAGTGGTGTCTGGCCTCTAAACAGCAACCGTCATCTTCAGCCTGAGTGGCCCTGCTACAGCCAGGAACTGGGAACATCTCCACGTCCCTGCTGCGGAGGTCCCGAGAGCTCCTCGACCACACACATGTGGCAGAGCGTGCACAGCCTCCAGCCCCAGCACCGGGGTCAGTGACCTCTTGGGCCTTCATGCCCATCTTAGGGCCCCCAGGTAGCACACATGCAAGGTCAGCATCTCACCAGCATCCCAACATCTCTGATTTTCCAACAGGGCCCGGAAAAAGCCACACTTGACAGCATGCCGTCCCAAAAGAGCACAGCATGGATCCACTTGTGTAGCAGATTGAGGCTGGGAAACGTGCTAAAATACTAGCACATTAAAACACTTTGGCTAGGAAAAACCCAACGTTATTCTGCCCCAGCTCGTCTATAAACTCAAGCAAATTGTTTGCATAATTCAGATGGTAACCGGAACCCTAACAACTGGTATTTTCCTGTGCTAATCTTGCTGCACGCAGTGTAATATTTACAGACATGAGTTCATTTTTGGCAATGCACGTAGAGTTTGCACCATTAACCAGTCTCATTCCTTTCTAGCTCCCTACACAAAGCACTGGCACCCTCCCACTCAGCAGTCATTTCCTACTTCCTCCAGAATACCCTCGTATTTCAATTAGAAAGGGTAACCTTTGCTCCCCATCCCAAAAGGCAGAATAGCATTGCTGTGCAGTGTCAGCAGCTGCCATGTCCCACCCCAGAGGCGGCTGCAATTCAGCAGTGGTTTGACAGCATTGCAGAGGCATGTGGAGAGTTGGGATGGACACTTGGCCATCAAAATGTTTCACGTGCGCAAATGCATGTGTGTTTTCAGCATGACAACAGGCGTGGGCTGGAGGAGGTGGGCAGGAGAAAGCCTGGCCAAAAACCAGGGAGACAACACAGCTCTGCTGATGCTCACGAAGCTTCACTATGAAACTCCCCAGAGCAGCACTTCATGGCACAGCTCACTCTGCAAAGCCTCCAGTGATTCCCCAGAGCAGTCTGTAATAAAAAGGCCATTTTGTTTTAATTTGTCCCCCCTGGGTCAGTGCAGCAGAGATGGGCTGAGGAACAGCCCTTGCTAAGAGGACAGGGCTGCTCTTGGTTTTTTGGCTGATTTTAGCCATATGACCTTGGACAATTCCCACCTTCTCCCCAAGCCCCTCTTCCTCCCAGCAAGCCCAGGTGATTAAACACACCATTGTGGCAAGGTATAGCACAAGTACCAAGGAGAGAAATCATTGCCCTCTGAAACATGGCAGGGAGCAGAAGCCTCCAGGAAAGGGAGGGTGCCCCAGAAAGGAGGTGTGCCAGCCCTGTCTGAGCCCTTCTCTGTTAGCCAGGCACCATGCACCCACAGGTTCCAAATTAAAAAAAGAGTTCTACAAACATGTTGGCGAGTGCACAGCAGGGCATGCAGGCTTGGGTTTTCATGTTTTTAACATTAAACCTGTCCTGTAGGTTTTCAGGATTCCAGGGAGCTGGACTGGACACACTGATCCCACCACACAGGTCTGACTGCAAAGTGGCATGGCTGGGGCATAGTGTCATCCACTCGGATAGACAAATGATTCACATTGTGGTTTCCAGAGTATTTTCTTGCCTTAACAATCCTGCCAGTAAAGGTCTGGGAGTCTCAGCTTGCTCACACATCCTGCTGTCACTCAGTGGGCAGAAAGTCTTAAATAGAGCCGGTATAACCCAGACATTGATGAACTATTAGTCACCATCATCAAAGAAAGAACCAGGCAGCAGTAAATATGAGCAGGAGGAGAGCACCTGTCCACTTGTTGGGGTAACGCTGTACCTTCTGCTGCTATACACACTGCTTAGCAATGCACAGTTAACCTGCATAGAAAAGCACACTAGCCATTCCCTGGGCTCCCCATAAAACAAGAGCCCCATATTGCTCCCTACCCTTCCTGTCATGCAGGCAGCGCTGGACTCACTCCATGCCCTCACTCCAGCTGGAGGCTGCTACTGTGACAGCACAGGACCTGCACGGTCCCATCGGCCAGGGCTGCGCCCAGCAGCATGGGGGTTAGCACTCCACATCCAGGTTTGCTCCCACTCACCATTTGTACAGGCACTTCTTCCTTTTCAAGTAACAACACAGCAGATTCAGGGTTTTTTTAAATTTTAAATCTATCTTAGGTTGCATGCAATGTGTGTTCTCCCACAGCAGAGCGCACTCCTTCTGCCAAACCTATTGCAGACCCCAGTTAAACATCCCTTGGCTCTTCTGAGGCAGAAACAAAACAAAATAACTTTTTTAAAACCTATGTGCATATATATATAAATACATATAAAGACAGAGTATGCAGGAAGCCAACCAACAAAGGAATTGGGCTTAAGAAGAGAGAGGACACAGATACAGCTCTCTCCAAGAGAAAGCCCACCTTTGCACTTGCAGCTCATCCATCAGCAGGACAGAGGAGGCAGCAGCCCCACTGCCACAGAAACGCCAGGCAGGTTTGGGATCTGGGACTGACCCCTGGGGCTGATCCAGCTCTCCAAGCACTCAGTATCTCATGTGCTTCCTGCTCCCAGCACTGGCTCTGCTCTAGTGAAAGGCACTGCAGAGCATTGCAGACCATCTGGAGAGGGCTGCCAGGGGATGGCCCCTGCTCCCTACCAGCCAGGGACCCTAAGTGCCACCCACAATCACACCTGAACCAAAATGGGGAGTTTCCACCTAGTGCTTTCAATCAGCCAGTTCAGTTCCAAACTGGACAGTTTCTCTTTGAAGTATTACAAAAACGCTTCAGAAGACTCAACCCTGGCTCGGTTCCCCCATTCTGCATACAAGGCTGCACGCCTCCGCACCCCTGAAGCATCCTGCAGGCACTCACGTGAACACAAGACAGAGATACCCTGGTTCACATGGGATGTACCCACATCCAGAGCAAAACCAGCAAGGACATCACTGCAGTGACAGAGGGGACAACACACCAGCCATCAGGCAAGCCCTGTGCCCTCAGGCAACCAGCTCAGAAGGGATGGTGGAGAAGGAAATGGCACATGGCAAAGACACACAAGGTGTTTTCCCTTCTTCCATGCTGAACTCCAGCCCACAGCTGGGTTCTGTATGCTGAGCCTTTCAGTGCCAAGGGAAGCTTTTAGGATCAGCTGTGAAGGTAAGGATAGAGGAACTGGGAATAGATTTATAAGGAGGCAGACACAGAGAGGGTGACCCTTCATGAACTCAGATATGATGCGAGCAGAAACAAAAGGGGGAAAAGAAGGCAGGATAAGAAGAGAGAAAAAAAAATAAGGATGAGGGTGTAGTAAGGAATGTAAGAAAGACAGGAAAGAATGGTCAAGAGATAATGGAGCTGGAAATAAAGGCATCTGAAAAATAGCAAAACTGGGAAGAGCTATAAACTGGGTTTTTCCCATCTGCCTCCATCCACAGGCTGGACTGTTTCCAGGACTATTCCCATGGCTGCTCCAAATTTATTTCCCTGCTGCCATCTGCTCTGCAGCTCCCCTCTACACACGCTCCCGACTGGCACTTCTTCCTATCACCTGTTGCTGACATGGCAGACCTCTGACTGCTGCTGAAAGCCAAGTGACACCAAGGCCTGGGGGGAGTGTCTGCGCATAAATCAAGAGCTGCTTGGTAGACCCAAAGCTTTGTTCAGCTCCTGTCCCCCCTCCTGGCTGTGTCAGGGTTGGAGAACAGAAGCTGCAGTGTGGTGGTGTGCAGGCACCATCCAGACCCATGGCAGCAGCCTCAGGACATACAGGCTCCAGAGAGGACTGGGGTGAGAAGAGGCTGAAGCACTATTAGGTGCTGCTCAGGGTTGGCTTCAAATCAACTGCACAAGAAAGTGCTTTTCCTCCTATCCCTGCTCCCTCCTCCCTGTGGCTCTTTGCTGCATTACAGATAAGATGCCAAGACTATATCTTCCAGCAGCGAGGATGCCGAGTGCCTGCTGTGGTCCCTACAGTTAGATTTAGACCTTCAATACAAGCTCAAAAAGGGACAGTCCCAAAAGGCTGAAGGTTTTTAAAAAAATCTCTTAGAAAGACAAATGTATTAGTCTTAAATGCACTAGGTTAAATCTGGGCTGTGTTTCTCTTTCCAGCTCTGTCTCTCTCATCCTTCTGCCTCGACACAGTCTGCAGAGAAGAGTTGTGAGTGTGCAGGCAGCAGACTGGGAGGCTCAGCAGGCTGCCCTCAACCCCCCTTGCATGAACTGCAAGGTGAAAACAACAGGTCTGAATGTGCCTGGACATCAGACAACCCTAAGGGGACACAAAGACCTCCTTTGCTCCTCTTGAGAGAAAGATCCACATGTACTGCCGAGACTGGTCTGATTCAGATGCCCTGTAAGAGCATGAAGCCCATAACTAGGCTAAAAAGCCTCAAACACAGCATTCACCTCCTTCTTCCCAGCAGTCTTACAGATGCATCATGCACAGACCCACCCAGCAGCGCCCGGTTTGAGCAAAGCAGCCTCAATGCACTGCAGTCAAACATGAAGCCCTCCTCAGAAGTCATCTGCCCTGAGAGGAGCAGAAATCAACTGGTTCTTGCAAATTCATTTATCACAAAAGCAGCCGAGGGTGCAGGAATAAGGTGTGCGGTGTTTACCAGGGAAGATGAGCCAGCAGGCACGGGGGAAGCAGCCTGCATGGTCTTGGCGTGGTCATCAGACCATGGCGATGGTCTCCAGGTTGGCATGTTAGGGCCCCAGCAGTGCCACGCTCTCACCCACGCTGGCCAGGCCCCTGCATTCAGAGCTCCCATGAGGAGCTCTGCGGTTTCTGCTCACCACATCTTTTACCAGGGCTGATGTGGTCCTCGGAGGAGCGCTCCCTGTGGCCAAGCAAGCTGCACCACAATTCAGTTATTACTCCAGGTTATAACCCCAAAGCTTCACGCTTAGGACGGCGTTGCTCTTTAGGGTGATCTTGGCCAACTGCAGGGATCTTTCTTTGTTCAAGTTTAGATGCAGTCACGTGGAGGAGGAATGACCACTGGAGTCAAACGTGAGGCAAAGGTTTGCCAGCCACAGCTTTTCCCCCATGGTTTAGCCCCGGCTTCCGAACTGAGAAAAGTAACTTAAGTCCCTGTCAAATAAATACCACACTGATCCCAGCCAGGCAGCACAGCAGTCTTTTCCAGGAAAGATGAGGTCTGATGAACACTCACAGCAATATAATCCTACCATACCCACACAATAAATGCTCATGTCGAGGCTTCACCAAGTTGTTAGTGAGCCATCACTGAAATAATATTTCACAACCTCCATTACGATCTCTGCACTCCTAATTGCTTTCAATTACTTCTCACAGGCACGGCAGCTGGGTGAGCAATGCTCTCCCCCAGTGAAGTTAAACAGCTCACTGTGGAGAGCACAGAAGGAAGTTCAACTATTAGTTTGCATCACTGCTTGAAAGCTGGGTCATTCACCTTCCCTGGAAATCTACCCGCTACAAGTCAGAAATTAGCAGCTACCCAAACATCCGCTACAACACACATGTTCTCCAGCATCCCCCACATGGGTTTCCAGTAGCCCTGCAACCCTCCTGCATGCGTTCAACAGGACCTGGCAGCAAGGAAGACTTGCAAGGCAGGCACTGACGCCTATGCCCAAGCTCTTCCTCCAAAGGCTGGAAACTCTTTTGGCATGATGTTTTCTAGCAAAACATCATGTTCTTGGGAAGGTGCTGGGCAATCAGTTCTGCAGACCTCCTTCCTCTGCCCCCACAGCACAGTGGGCCAAGCCAAAACCCCAGACAAGTGGCACTCTGCAAGATCAAGGAGCCTTGGTGCATCCCCTTTATTTTCACAGCAGAGAAGAAAGGGCTGTTTGTGAACGGACTGTGATTCTGGCAAAACATCCTCCAGAAACGCATCACATGGGAGACTCTGAGGATAGACAACTTCAGCTCAGGTGGTCAGAGAAGGTTAAAACAAAAGCTTCTCAGAAAAGGGCTGGGCAGAATCACGCTGCCTAAGGACGAAGACAGGCCACTGCTTTAATGAGAAGGACATGCCCTTCTGAGCACTGGCATGCTGGCTGGGAAGATTTCCTAGCATCCAGCACACCATCAAAGCACCGCCTGAACTTGGCACAAGCCCCACGGCCATTCCCTGAGCACTGATTTAGAGCTGACAGGAGCCAGCCCTGGTGTATGGGTTTAGCAGGACAACCAGCCCATTACCCTGGGCACAGGACAGTCGCCTCGAGCAAGATTAACATTTGGCTACCTACACCTTCAGTTGTTAGACAGTGCTGGTGGCTGAAAGGGCCAAATCACCCTTGTTATGTGGCCATTTTAAAAATAACCTTTCCCAAAGCCCCACAGTGCATAACCCTGCGCCTGTCTCTGCTCCAAGAGCCGAAGGAGATCAGCTTGCAGGGTTGACGGGTATTTTTGGGCACTCTGACTAATTGTCAGGACATATGTTGGGCATTCTTCAGAAGGAAAAACAAAGCTGCAAAGTCCCTTCCAGTGAGGCCTATGGGTTTGGATTAGTCACAGAAGTTATTCTCAGAAACTGGGAGGGTTTGATACAACTTTCAACTTCAGATAAGTACATTCTAAAATGGAAGAAGAGGTCAGCTTCCTCACACCCCAACACTTACAATGAAGGCTCAGCCAGGCTGGGCCACGTTGCACCAAAAACAAGGGCAGGAGAAGTGAAAACACTTCATCTTGGTGTGGCTTCAAATTCACAACTGTTTTTTTGGCACTGCGTCACATGAGCACTCACTGACTGTGCCAGCCAATGTGCTCCAAGACAAGCCAAGGAGAAGACACCCACTGGAGGGGGGTCAGGAGGCCCACAAGCACCTGCCCGCTTGTAAGACCAAGTTGTGGTGCAGCCTTCTAAGGCATCTTGCTCTGATCCTGCATTACCACACATTTCCTCTGCTGAAATGAATGCCATTTAACTTTCCCCTTTGCCCAGGCTTAGTTTGTGGTCAGAGTTGACTTCAGCCACCATTCATGTTATATTTTTCAAACTGGCCCATCAAGCGTCTTGTTAAAGCTCTGTTCATTTAACAACCACACACTGCACTGCTCAGCCAGGCTCTTTGCCTCTCCCCTTTTGTAGGGAAGTTGGAACCTTTGCCAGACTAGGACACCACTCACCCCGATCCTACTGAACTTGCCTCAGCTGCTCTTTTCCCAAACTGATGTCCAAGAGATTAAGGACTCAGGCAAAACCAGAGAAGTCAGCCCAACTTCCAGAAGAGCCTGAAGCCCTAATAAAGGAGTATTTTGCTAACTGTGTCCCTCTTCCTCCATGCTTAGGAGAAAGGGACTCCCAGCTCAGCAACTCCAGAGCCTCGATGCACTGCAGCCAAACATGAAGTCCTCCTCAGACACCAGCTACCCCAAGAGGAGCAGAGATCAGCTGGTCCTTTCAAGTTCATTTACCATGAAAAAAAAAATACGTAAAAGGAACCTGATTTGTTGGGGTTTTTTGTTGTAGTTCCTTGCTGCTTCTCCTCCCAAGGGCATCTTTCTTTCACCAGTCTGAGCACCTCAACAGCACTATACTCATACGCCAGTTTAAGCCAGCACTCATCAAGAAGAAGAAATTAAGCTGGATAAGACAGCAAATAAAGCACCTGTGTGCAACATGGCCACAACACCCTGGGACACATGAGTCTAGAGCAGCCCATATTTCCCCAGCACCGTGCAAGGCCTGGATGTGCTATACCTTTCAGTCCAGAAGCTGTTTTGATGCTTTGAGCCCTACTGCTGTCTCACCCCGTGCCACTGGCCCACACACTTGTGCTTTCCCCTTTCTCTGGTGTGTATCAAACCTTGCTCTTTTCATTCAGCAGAAACACTGCACCAAAAGCACACACATCTCAGGGTGACAAGAGCTTTCTGAAGTCTCCACCAGTGCTTTCTGCATGTTTTTCTCCCCAAGCTGCACAGCAATTTCCACTGAGGGTAAGTGTTGTCAATTCAATTTCTAATAACGGCATTAAAATGTATGAGCCATTTCTCTGGAGCCAGGGATAATATTTTCAAAGTGTCTGTGTGATACAGGAATGTAAATCTGATTTTTCATAAAGTGATAAGGATCCCAGGTCTCCCTAGAAATCATGTCAGATCAGAGCTAGGCAAGGTCTACACTAAAAAGCATTCTCCATGGGGTCAGTTAGAAAGCATTGATTCTCATTTTATTAAAAAAAAAAAAAAGAATATCTTTAAATCTTTCATCAGGGTTAATATTTAATTTCAGCCCAAACCAGAGAGACCCAGCCCAGAATAGCTCTCAGCCCACGGACAGGAGCCCAGCCCTGGTTCGCAGCATCCCCACTGAGTGTCCTCATCTGCAGGATGGAAGCTGTTTCAGAGGTGGGGAGCAGGGGAATTCTCCTCCCCACAACACCCTCCCACTCTAGTTTTTTGTGTAACTGAGCAAAATTTCAGTTGCTTTTGTGTCTTTGGAAATATTAAGATTAGTAGACTAATACTTGGCAAGAGAGAGTTCAGCCCAAAGCCATGTGGAGAGGCAAGGTTATTTAAGCTGCTAAATTTAATTTGCCTCCCATTCGCTGAACCAGCAAATACCTTCATCTTCCACCTCCACAGGGACAGGCCAGGGAGCTTGGAGGAAAGAGAAGATCTTCTCTCCTCTCCCATGCTCCCACTGAGGGTCTCCTCAGCAGCACTGCACATTACACCATTTCTATCAGTGCTCACTCCTGGAACAATGGACAAAGTCTATGGGCTGTTACATTTATTAAACACAAAGCTTGGAATAAGAAAAATAAGATACTTAGAAGAGTGCCTGATTTTAAACACAGAAATAAACCAACTGGAGTTGGTACAACCACTTATGTGTTTGATTAAGCCATCCTCTGCTCTGTGGCTGGATCCAGGCCCAAAAAAATGATTTTGTTTTCTTTTTCAAGTAGCAGCGAGACAATAAATTCAGGAACAACGAGTAACACAGTCTGCAAAGAGAAACAGGCCTCAATACAACTGCTGCTAGCTGTCAAACTACTGTCCAAATCACACTATTAGAGGATCGGCTCCATGTGACAAAAAAGCAGCCCTAATTGCACACAAGTGCCAGAGAAAACTGTCAAAAAGCTAAAGCAGATGTGAAACAGTGGTTTGCTTTCTTTTAAAACCAGCTTGTGCAGCCGCATTGCATGAGAGCCCACGAGCACCCATGTCCCGCTGGGAATGCTGCAGGACAATGGGAAAAGGGTGAGGCTTCCACGTCATCGAGGACTTTTCCTGCAATAGCAAGGACTCTACTGTCCTACTGATAAAGTTACACCTCTCGAGCCAAATTGTCTTCTCAGCTGTGCTAGAGAAAGCCCAGTAGCAAGCCTTGCCTGCTTTATGCCAATGTTGAGCAAGGTTACACTTGGTCCTGGCCAAGTCCAGGATCTGCAAAGTACAGCAGTGTTTTTAGTTGCCCAGAGACAGCCAAAAAGCAAACATGCCTTGATACCAAGTAGGTGAAACACTGGGGTGGGGACACACTGCTGGGGGAGGACATGGGGAAGAGAGGCAGTGCAGGTCTGCAGGGATGCCTGTCCCACTCCCAAACACTAAACACCCACTGCTCGGCCCCATAATAAAGAGGTGACATAAGGAATAGAAAACACCACATGCAAACAATTCATGCACACGTTAGACATGTTGTGCCTCATCTCCAAAGAGCTGCTGAAAGCAAAAGATAAAATGCCATGGAGTAGTTCATTAGCTGCCTGCCAACTCCATTACGGGCAATATGGGGGACACGGTGGAAGGAGCTGCACTACACAGCAGAGTCATGCGGACTCAAAGCAGCCGCTGGGATGGCCCAGGCACACCACTGAGACCACTACTGACTCTCTGCCAGCCTATAAAAGGCAGATGCGTGTGGGTGAATTCATGCCCCTTTCACCCAAATCTCAGTTATAACTCCTCACATTAAAATCACCTTCTTTCAAACACCAGCCTACTCTGAATATTAGGATTTCATGAAGCCCTTCCCTAGAGCTGGTGGCTGAATGCACCGGTGGCTGCAACAGAGCTGCCCATGATGCTGAGGGACCTGGTCACGTCACCAAAGCATTTCCCACATGGCTCCAGAACAGAGCTGGAAGAAATCCACCCACAGGCCTGGAAAGGACTTGCAAGAACAGAGACAGATCACTCCATGCTTGTAAAATTATAATAAAAGACTTCCAAAATACAAAAATACCAAATGCCAAAACCAACACCCTTTCTACAGATACAACCTTCAACCCTTGCTCCAGAAGGGCCATGAGGTTAATCCAAAAAAAGATTGTGTTGCACCATGTGAGTGGGTTCATCAGTGTGCCTCTGGTAAGTGGCTTATACATTGCTTCATCAAGACAGCTGCCAGGCGACACGTTGATATATTTCTACATTATTTCAACCATTTGACAACTCAGAAATGGGGAGCAAAAACCAAGAAAAGGGAGCAGCAGAGACCACTGCCACAACTTTGTCAGCATCTCCCCTGCAGCATCCTAGTGCAGAGGGACAGGCAGTACTTCTTCCTACAGACTTTTTTAGTTAAAAATTGTATTCCTTCAGAAAATATGAATTCATTGAATGGAAGTACATCTGGAAACATCTCCACCTTAGCAGAGAAAGGTGCAGGTTGCTATCGGAGCCCTGCCTAGACCCCTTCTAGCTGGGCTGCCAAAGAGACCAAGTGCAGCACAGCCTCCCTGTCCTGCCTTTCTGACTGGCACCTGCAGCTCTGCAAGAGCTCCCTCCAACCCCAGCCTCCATCACCCAGGTCTCAGCTCTGCAGCAGAGAGCAAGAAAGCCATCTCTCTGCTTGCAGCAGCTGCTCCCAGACCCCGCGGTGCCCTGGCAGGATGTGACCCCAGTGACTGCCCAAGCTCAGGTCCTCCTGACACCTAGTGTCACGGATGGGCTTATTCCTGGGAGAAACTGCAGGGACAGGCAGACACAGAAAGATGCCAAACTCTGCCACTAGCATCACTCCTTCAAAAGTCAAGGCCTGATCTACTTAAACTGGGGACACTTCAGGGTGAAATAATAGCAGAGCCCACATTTTCAAGCTCCTGCCCCTGGTATGTTGCAGAAGAGGGTGAGGTTTTTCCAAGTCCTTGCTCCAGCCCCTGGAACAGCAGCAGGGGAGAAGCTCTACCCATCAGATACTATCTAACTAGCTGTTTACAACTAGCCCTTATCAACAAGTCGAGTATCTCAGTTGTTCCCACAATCCTTGCACAGGGAGAGGTTTCCAAGATAGGGGAGATGTCAAAGGAGGCCACCTCTGTGGCACCTTATCCTGCCCCCAGGGCTCTCCAGCCCATGGTCCCACCAGGAATATCACTGCCACACTTCCAGGAATTGTAAAAGCCCAGGCTCAGCAAACAGCTCATGAACCATCCCCTGCATCATCTCGTTTACAAGGCAAAAGCTCTCTGGCAAAACAGCTCACAGAGCGTCCAAATGTCAGTGGAGCAGACAGCGTTACTGGCTCTGGCTCCCTTTCCATCCGGCTGCTCCAGCTCAGGCAGCGACGATGCTCAGAGGATGAGCTCATCGTTATTTCAGGTTGAATTTGCACTTGGCAATCTCCCTGGTAACCAAAACAAATTACTCATTGGTTTGTAACAGATTTACTGGTTGTTTGTTTCCGTGTCTAGTGAAGTACACAGAGAACTTCACCACATTATAGCACCAACACAGCCTGGGGTATAAAAGCAGGGAGAACAGTATTTACAGCCATTGCTATGGAGGTGGGCTGTGTTAGCACTGGAGGTCAGAGGGAAAGCTGACTTTGGGCCTGACCCCAGCGACACAGAACTGAGAAAAGGTGTGAGGCATGGCCTTCACTCACACACACTGCAGGTAACCCTGCGTGGCAGCCCCCTGCCATCCCAGACACCAGACAGGTGCTGCAGAAGGCTATAACACATCAGAGTAACCAGGGAGATGCTGTTTGCAATCCTCTCCAGCCAGAAATCAAAAAAACCTTTCCTCGAAACAGGTATTGGGAGGTTCTGACACTAGCATATTCACTAACACCAGCCATCATCAGCTTCATTTCACATGTCAGGACTATGAGGACACAGGACAGTTATAGGACTTGATGCCTGTTTATGCTCTTGGGCAGGAATTTCCTCCCATTCATCACCACATGCATCAGCACAAAGGGCACTGAGAAGCCAGGGAAGCAGGACTAACCCCAAAGTATTTACCTGCTCTTATCTGCAACGTGTAGAGTGCTTGAAAAAGATCAGCAGTGTCCATTTTTCTGTCACACCTAGACCTGAGCCAAAATACAGCTCAGAAGTTGCCCAGATCACCTCTTACATTTAACAGAGGGTTTGGGGTTTTTGTTTTACTGAATGTGTTTTTACAAGAAAGAAAAACTCTACCCTGACCAGCTCAATCCAGCAAAATGAAATGTTGGTCAAGATATGTAATCTGTGGCTAAGCCCCCAGTCCAGCCTTCTGAAATGAAAGCAGGTGGGTTATATCCCCTACCCAGTGCAAGAAACCCATCCTATCACAGTCAAGGTTTCCATGTTCAGCTAAAAATCATTACAGTGATACGGTATAAGAGAGAAAGGAAGATTATGGCAAGAGGTGGATGACATCCTCATGCATCCAACCAAGCAAATCCAGACAGAACTAAAGAGATTTGCATCCCCACTGAATGCCTTTGTGCTGCTGCAGGGTGAACGCGGGCTGATCTCCCATCCTGCTCCGATGCGGCCACTGGGGCCATTTCCAGAGGCAGCGCTGAAACACATTATACATCAAGTGGCATTTACCTTGCAGGCTGTCCCAGAGGGGAAGCCTGACTGGCTTACAGTGGGCAGAGCAAGGGTAGACAGGAAACTGTATTAGCATGTGTTGACTGAAATATATAGCTCTGTGTATTTCTGAAGTGAGACGAGACCAGTGAGAGATTCTTGCACCCTGGACTACTCATTACTGCCTCTCCTACGGTACTGTCAGAAGCAAGACCCTGTCAAGAAAACACTTAGAGATCAGCAGGGAATTTTTAAGTGGAAGCAAATCAGTAGGAATTACTCAAATCTCTAAACAAGGTCCACACACCCCTGTGCTTCTGGAGATGCTGTCTGTGTTTGCATCCCCTCGAAGCACTGATGGCCCTGCAGTTAATGCTGTACTAAAGAGCAGGACACGGTGCCAGGCCCCCAGGATGCTTTCAGGATCCCAACCTGCCTCCGCGGGCTGTCCGTCTGAACAGATGTCAGCCAGAACAACTCATCCAGCCTGTCCACTGGATTAGGCAAATCATGCTAGAAAAATCTCTGTAGTACCCAGCAGCAGCACGAGTACACACAGCTGTCCCAGGGCCACATGTCTTCTGGGATGAGGCAGTCCTGGGGATGATACACCTATGGGATACTTTAGAGAGCTCTTTGCTATGTTGGATCAATGAGAAGAGGGGCAAACCAAGTGGCACAGAACAAAGTGGAAAAGGCTTGAGAGTCCAAAAATGAGATGATAAAGACAGGAGCTGGAAAGGCAGGCAGGCAGTGCCTCAGAAGTGACTAATTCCAAACCTTTGCTCTAATGTTTATTATAGAAAAGAGTAGATAAGAAAGGCGGGTGATGGTAACTGCCAGGGGCAGCCAGTCCCAAGTTAAACAAATAGCAAATGCCTTGCAAGTAGCCTGCCAAGTCAGAATGGTTCCCACAACTTGGGGCATTTCTTTAACAGAAAGTACATTATTTTCTCCCACCCCAGCATCCTATCAGGAGTGGGGGAGCTATATTTAGGGTAGTTTCATAGTTATTCTTAAGGGGATCTTTGGTCAGAGACCACTGGAAGCACATGAAGAATGAATATTCCCAAATGAAGGCATTGGGGAAGAGCTAGGAGCCAATTCTCTGCAGGAAAGCCAACTAGCAACCACTGTGGGCTGGACCAGCCATTGGTCTAGTGTGATGAACCACTTCTGTTTTTCTTAGCAAAGGAAGAAAGGCACATCCAGCACACCAGTTCATAAGACAGTTTTGGAGGATTGAGTGGATTTTTCGCTGTCTCTGGCCAAGCAAAACAGTGGAGAGCAAATTCTCGCTCTGCCAGAAGCTTTAAGTCCTCTGCTGCTTAGACACTGGTGTAACACAAGAATCCTCACATACTGGGGCAACTGCTTCAGCATTAAAGCTAGCTTGGAGCAAAATAGGTGGATTATAGATCTCTATACCAACCATGCCTCCCAACAGGAGTCCCTCAGCATATCTAGCACATGCAATTGCTTGTTAACAGGGGTCTCTTAAACCCATCATTTCAGTAGACACCACTGGAGACAGCTATCATTTGATTTGAACCTCCCCCTATCTCAAAGCATCATAAAGCATGAAGGTCTCTGATGTCTGGAAGACACGTGGGAGGATTTTGCAGGAGGGAAAGTTTTCTATTTTTTTAGCTATTTCTCCTATGCTTCCTCCCCATCTACATCACAGAAGAGACATCAGAACAAACTCATTTCACTGTAGCTCTGCAGTTCAACAAGTAAACTGACTCTGAAATATTTTTGGTCCAAACTATACCTGTCAGGTTGCCTCCTGTGAGGCAGATTTTAGTCTCCTCTTTTCCGCTCTGATTTCCCCTTCCCAGGGGCGGAAGCCAAAAAGCCACCCTGCAGTGCTTGCTCCCAGCAGGAATAGTTTTCTCCTGTTCTTCATTAGAGGTCTGGGTGACAACTGGTACTCTGCATTTGATCCCAACAGATCACAAATGCAGCTGTATCCAAGCACTTTTAATCCATCACAGTTAACGGCTGTTGACTGCCTACTCACGTGCCAAACAGCCAGCTCTGCCAAGCAGAAGGAAGAGAGGGATGCATCCCAAACTACATCAATCACTAGGGTCACCTCAAGCAACAAAAAAAGATCAGGCACATCTACAGAATGAGTAGGTCTTCCAAAAACCCCAATCTGAAGTCAAGAGGTTTTGAATTTCCTATTTATAAAAATAATGCAATTCTGTAACAGCATCCAAACCAAAATTGTAACTCTGCCTTAAAGTTTCCAGTCAGGCGCACAGCAAAATACCAGCCCTTCCACCCTGGGCTGCAGCTCCATCGCTGTCGAGAACTCTGTCCTCTCCAGCCTTTTACAGGGCACTCTTTAATTTGGCCTTTTTGAAAAAGTGCTTCCTCAGAACCCTGCCTATCCCATTCCAGCATGGCTATAATGCAGTCCTTGCCCTGATTTTGAACAGCTCCACAGCCCTAAATGTAATTTTAGCCCTGTCCTGCCATGGAACACAAACCCTATTTGCCATCTCTGAAGAAGGAGATTAAAAAGTTGGAGAAGCACAAGAGCATCCGTCCATTCCCCCAGACAACACCGCGCTCTCTTGCTCTAACAGCGGGAATTTGCTCTGGCAGCATTCTTGGCACCACACACACCCGAATCACTCAGAGTATCAGGGGCTAAATCCTGCTTCAGTACGTGCAGCAGGGACGCACAGGGAGGGTGAACGCTGCCCCACCAAGAAGGCTTTTTTGTGGCTTTCCACATACCAGCTTGGAGCAGAGCAAAGCCTTTGCGGGAAAAACTTGGAGCAGCACAATGAGTCATTCTCTGGTAGGAGATTTTTGGCTACAGGCCTGGGGAGGGTGAGCATGTGGTAGCACAGCACCTGCATCCCCTGGGACTGTGGGTAAGAAGCTGGAACAGGGCTCTGTTTTCCTGCCACCCTTCCCCTCGTTGCACCCTGCTTGTTTTGCAAGGCTCCCTCCCAGCATGTAGACCTCAACTTAGCCCAACTTTGTGACTGCCTCTAGACACCACAGGACTGTTTCCCTGCACCAAGCACCTCATAATCCTTCTTTAAGGGACTTTATTCCACCAATTTACACATCATTTCAGAGCCCAAGTTTCCACGGTATTTTTGCTGAGTCTGCAGGCTCCCTTTGGACACAGGTGGGGGGTTAGCAGGGTGAAACACTCATCACAGACCAGCCATGGCCTCTCAGCTCTGACTCATTCCCACAGAAGCCAGCTGAGGTGACGTCCCCAGAGCTGGCTATGGGCTGCCCATCCACAAAAAGCCCCAGTCAAAGCACGTCAAGGAGTCAAAACACACTGGGCTATATCCCATTTCTGAACCCCAGGGAAGCCTCAGTGCCTTTGCTCCTACAAGTGGCTGCAAACAGGGTTGTTACTGGACCCAAGGATAAAAGAACTGAAGCCAGAATATATGGCACAGTCCTTATAAAACCACGCTACAGAAGTGGAAGCATGCGTTTATCTAAAGTGCATTTAATCCTTTAGAGTCCTTGTGTCTCAACAGCCATCTGCTTAAAACTCCTCTCCAAATCAGGGTATCTAAATGAAACATGAGGTCTCTTTCTTCCTCCCACACTCCCTCTGCCAAAAATCAGACATGAAACGACTGATCTCAGACATTTCTACTTTGTTAATCTCCCTGTCTGCATCTTCTGTAATGGAGAAATACAAAAAAAGAGATCCCAATGAATCACAGAGAAGTATTTTGACTTACAATGTATTTTTTATTATAAAATCACAGGTCAGGTCTGTGAAGATTTATTGTGTAGACATTACTTCCACTACCTTTTCAAGCAAAAGTGATTCCACATATCTGAAGTTACAGAATCACATCTGAAATCTCAGCTTTGCTACCTTTGCCCTCCTACATGCAGAGCACAAGGTGACGATGGCTGGGGACCCCAAGGGTGAGAGGCAGACACTGGCTGCATGGCTCAGCCTGACACACATCCTCTGGTGACACCTGCACCTCAGTGTGACCCCAGAGGAAGCCTGGCACCAGCCAGCCAGAACTTGCTCATTGCTCTGCAGGAAGCTGCTCTGGTTTAGGAGCATACCCAAAGCCTGAGCA
Source organism: Strix aluco (assembly GCF_031877795.1). Lineage (NCBI taxonomy): Eukaryota > Metazoa > Chordata > Aves > Strigiformes > Strigidae > Strix > Strix aluco. The sequence goes on along the minus strand of NC_133940.1, from coordinate 20,712,814 downwards.
AACTTTGCACATTGCTGGTAGTGAGGCTTACCTTGCTGCATTTAATGCACTTCAGGTCTAAACAGCACCACAAAAAGGGGAAGTGCTAAACATAGGCTGGACTGGATCACCTCATCAGCAAAGATCAGAGGAATTTTCCAAGGTTATTTAAGGAATTGACACCTAAATCCCCCCAGTGCATCCCCTGGAGAGGGAATAAACTTAAAAGGACATCATTCACACAGGCTAGTGGTGAGAGGATAGTGTTATTCCTGGCTCACATAATTAGTTTTCTCCACTGAGGCACTGGAAGTTTCAGCCATGCCCCAGCTCCCACCCAGTGCTAGGAGCTGCATGCACCGAGTATGTGTTTCCAAGATGGAAATGGGAAGGTGATGACAGCTGTGGTACCCAAACCACAGCAAAGGAGCACAAGTTTCCATCAGCATGCACTAAGCACAGAAAGGGCCATGGCATATCCTATAACACAGAACTACCCTCTTTTCACATAGGTGTTACACAAAAGGAAGTGAATTGCTTCTTGGGGGGAAGGAAGGCAGTTGCTTAAAGCTTTTGCTATATTCTAGTGCAAAGGGTGTAAACTGTAAGTCATATTCATGGGATATGGGCTTAGATCAGAGACAAAGCACAATCCTATAGCATCGCTCCCCTATTCATGGATGCGAACAGGGACCTGACAGGACTCCCACCAGCTGCTCTGTACCATATGCGGATTTTCCATTCATGGTACGCTTCGATGGAAAGGCTGCTTCCGAAATAAAGGCCAGCCAAGATGGGCTGGAGAGTGTTTATTTTCAAGTGTTTGAGTACCCTAAACGTCTCCTTTTGAACAGCTGCCATTATTTACATCCAGGCAAAGAATTATACCAACATACATGCAGGCAAGCCATCATTCACAGCAGGGAATAACTTATGTTAGAAACACGTCAAGAGCCCAGTCCTACAGACCTCCCCCTTTCAAAACTCCCCAAGAGAAGGGCAAGTTAGAAACCAGCTGTAAAACCCCAGCCCTGGACTGGTTCCTCAGAGCTGCAGTCCAAAATCTGAGCAATTAACTTTGCATTGAGCTCTTGGGGTGGGGTGGGGGTTGCACTTGTGATGTTAGCTCCAAAACACCTAATCCACATTTTTCTAGCAGATATTAGTCAAGAATGAATTTTTATATACTGCGCTCTTTAAGGAGAAATTAAGAACTGTTCTGTATTCAAGAATGCTGTACTGGGGGGGGGGCAGGGGGAGGAGGAAGAGGAGGATGTTGTCACTGAAGTATGTGAGTGCTTTTATCATTAAAAAAGAAAGTTTAAAATTTAAAGCCATATTTGGTTGCTTGCTCAGCTATTTGCTTTGTATATCATGGCTTAAGAATTTAATCTGTTTCCTTTCAGAAGTTTTGTTTTTAAAAAACACTCTTCCTCTCAAAACAAGGTAAAAGACTAACTGGTAGGTGTACTGTTTCAATTTTTAATCATTTTTCCCTCCCTTTCATGTGCTAGAGTTCAGTGATTTAAAAAGAAGCCACATCCATTTCTAAACCACAGACTAGCTCCTGCTTACACAATACAAACTGGACCAGAGTCACACACATTAACTTATCTTTTGCCTAGTCGCTAAAGATTAATGACTGAAACACCCGTCTTGCAAGCACATGAGCAAATAGCTTCACTCAAGTCAAACGATTCCACAAATCTAGATAGATACAGGGGTGCAGTATTTGTATAAAGATAAAGGTGTTTGCTTTCACATGGGGACAGCTGCAAGTGCGGCTCATCAGAAACGCTGCAACTGCCTGATACTCCATAATACAGAAAGAAAGAGGAAGATGTGATAATTATTAGGTAAAAGCTTGTATTTCCATATTCCTCAATTCTGTTACTGCCAGCCTGCTCCCACAATTCAGAGGGTATCAGCCCTCACTTTGAGAGCATCATATCACCTGAGAGCCCATGAAACAGCCACTGCTTTAGTTATTTCCTCCCCAGCTGTCACTAAAAGCTTCAAACAGGCACATCTGATCACCTGCCTAGGAAAACACACAGCTGACAGCTCTTACACAGCTCTGTACCACTGCAAACACTCCCTAAACACCCACTCAGCTGGGAAGCAAAGAAAAAAAGCTGTATTTATACTCCAGTGGCTGACTGTACTTTCAAAGCCACCACCTTCCAGGAGGGAATACGTGTAACAAAAAAAAAAAAAAAAATAAAGAGGATGCAAGAGGAATGAGAAGCAAGAATTTAGATAAATTCCACCCCCAAAACACCCCGTAAGACATAGGCAGCTTCTAAGGCTCAGTGATCCATGAAGAAACTGCTTGCTAGAGAGTGTTTCAGAAGTACATCATACACCCACAGACTTCCCGTTTCCCCCATCCCTGCTCTCACAAACCCTTCCCCAGCAGAGCAGTTACAAGGCAGAGAAAAGACCCAGCACAAGCCCTGAAATCCAAAGATCTGCGAAGCATGGGATGCTGAAACGCTTCCCTGCCCTGCTCAGGGAGATGATGCTCGAGAGGGAGAGAGGCAGGCATGTGCTTACTGGCTGCCGGAGAGCCTGGGAGCTGCTGCGAGGCGGCTGCTGCCCGGAGGAGGGATGGGATGGACTGAACTCAGCGTGCGGCTGGGCACAGAGCCTGGGCAGCGGGATGGACGTTGGGAGCGCTTCGGTCCAGGGCTGCGCCTCCAGCCTCGCCGAGGCAACGCTGGGCTGGGGTGTCCAGCTGGCGGGACAGCGGCTGCTTTGCCACTTATAGCAGGGAGGTGCGTTGCAAAAAAAAAAAAAAAAAAAAAAAATAGTCCAGCCAATAGCACCGTTCCTGCCGAGGGAGCAGCTGGAGGGGGGGGGACAGCCTGCTCCTCCCAGGGCCTCTGGATGGTCCATGGGGGGAAAACCCAACCAGTGATGGCCAGTTGCCAGCATAGCCATTCCCCTGCCTCCCCACAACAGCAAAGCACTGTTACTGGGACCCATAGGGCTCACCAGGATGAGCAAAGCCCTGCTACCCCCAAAGTGCTAGGAGTTGTGCTCCCAGACTCTTTCACACAAGGAAAAAGTGGCACGAAAACTTTGTGGGCGTATTTATCTCCAGCCTCCCATTCTGTCCAAGCTACCCTCTCCCAAAGCTAACTCTTTTCCTGGCAGCTCTGTTACTATGTGTCACCTTTAGGTTCATAGACAGAGTTTCCAGGACAAAAAACAAACAGAAGGGATGCGTTTCAAGTCAGCATCCTGCAGAGAGGGAATGAACCCAACTGAAGAGAGCACATCAAAAATTATGCCAAAAAAGGAGTATTTTCTTCAAAGCAGACATGAGACAAAGTACTACCAGGTAGCAACTCCTTCCTGTTTTTAAACAAACCTGCCTGTTTGTGCTGCACCACACCAGACAAATCTGACAACATTCACATCGTTCCCCCCCTCCTTTCTCCATCCCTTATCTCTTTTCTTTTTTTCCTGCTCTTATGTCTTCCAAGTTTGCTCTACTTTCTTCCACGCTTCTGCTCTTGGATATGTGGTCCAGCAAGTTACTTGGTTTGTTTTCTAACAGGAGGTGCTTGGTTTGGAGCTCTTGTGCTAATAAATAGGCTTTTGTGGTGCCTGAGAGCCACAGAGCTTCTGACTAATGGCAGGAGAGGCTGGGCATCCTGGTGGGTATGCTGGCTACACCACTGGTATCCCTGGAAAGCAGATCGTTATACTCGGGCCAAGAAATTTGTGTTTGTTTAGTTAAAAGAAATGCTGCATAAGAGCAAACACACTTTCTTCACAAAAGCATTTGTATTTCTCTGTGTCTCTATTCTTTCAACAGGTAAGCCCCACAGATTCTTCCAACACCACATCATCCATATTAACAACATTCCTAGTGGGGATGAGAACATTGGGTTGCCCTGAGGTTCAAGGCTCAGACTGTCACTATTTGCCAAGAGCAACTTCAGGCACCAACATTATTTACCATTATGGACTGAAGTTTACATTTGATTTTCAAAGGAATCCAAATATCCATTTCTAGCTCATTTTTCCAACTGCTCTCCCAACACGCATAAAACCCAGTTACCATCAGCAAGAGTTTTTCCTCTAGTGACTGGCTGTAACCAGCAATTGGACCAACAAGAACAGCAGCAACATCCCCGTGCCCCCAAAGTATGATATTGCTTATGTGACTGCAGCTGCAGAGCTCTGGCACTCATGAGAAATCACAGAGACTCAGGCCGCTAAAGGATGGAACATTCAGACAGAACATTTCCAATTAGATAAATCAAGCCAAGAGCTCCAGAAGCATGAACTGTAGAGTGCTGGGATATAAAGACGAACTAGGTGTTGCACAGTTGTAGGAAAATGTCACCAGGGGCAACTTACTCTGCAGCAACCTCCTGCAGGGCTTCTTCCTTCAAAGGAAGGAGCCTTCCTGCTTCTGGCAGTAAGCAGAAGTAGGAGGACACAAGAGTAGCACAGGTCCAGGAGCACCTGTAGCAGTGGAGCTTAGTTAATGCCCCCTCACTGGAGACCAGTCAGTGCCTCTGCCACTACAAGGAGTATTTGGGGACTGACCCTGATGAAGATGCATCCTGGAGAAGCACAAGCACCCCACTAAGTGAACAAGCCCAACGGCAGGTACCTGCAGCCCACCTACAGCATAACAAGCATCCTGTATCTGTAGGGAGCATCAGGCTGCTGCCAGGATCCTCTGCCTTTTATTTAAAATATTAGATGCTTTCCACATACAACATAAGCTAGAAATTCCACTGCCAAATCCCAAACACCAGCTACCATCAAAAGCAACTCTTAAGGCAATATGTCTGTCAGCCTGATAGAGTAGCAGCTGAATAACAAATTGATCTATTTAACTTGCCTCCCACTGATTACAGCAGAGCAAGCTGGTATTTGAACAACCCATTGCCCTAGTTGGATTACAGCTCAAGGCCTGATCCTACACTTGCTGCATCCTCCAGAGCCCATTTGGCTTCCCCGGTCAGCCCCGTGGGCACAGTGTCACGTCCAGAAAAAAGCAGCAGAATAAGGGTCAGCAAAGGCACGTGGCACAGAGCAAATACTCTATCACACCTTCAATTAGTGCTGCCTCTGACAGCAAGTGAGTGTTTGCAGGATCAGACCTTAAATCTGCAGGCTTAAAATGACCAGTATACCTAACAGAGAAGAATTTAAGCACTCTTAACCTCACACATATCACAACAGCAGCTTTATTCTGTTTGGAATAGAACAGAAGATGATTTAGAGAGCAAGGACAGCACGCAACTAGAGTCAAGGAAAAGGCACTCGGGCATTTCTGTATTACACATACAATATAATACTATTAAAAACTCTGCCAAAGCATTGGATTAAACAAGAATAAACTGCAAGAATGATACAACTCATTTCAAAGGATTGAGACAACTCTGAGTCAACCCCATGCTATCAGCATTGCTTGCTAAGGAAGATAATCAGCATTGATTTTTGGCAATCACAATAAATTTTAAAAAAAAGAACTCCAATGCTCCAATGTATCCTTGACTAGTTATCTAAACAAAATGAACTATGAGCACAAGCACTTAAAACCGAGTCGGTTGAATTACTCACTCAAATCTAACTGCTAGAAAACTTTATTTGGAAATGGTGGAGCTCACAGAGCCACGCAGGGAGGCTGTTCTACAGCCAAGTACTCTGCAAGAAACCTCACGGGGCAGGACACTACCCCAAAAGCAAAGGGCTCACCTCAGAGCATGGTCTCATCCACACCAGTGAAGAAGGAGATGTGGTTTGCATCATCCTTTGTGTCTCCATGCTGTTTCTATTAAATCCATCTGCAGCCACAGAGGAGGAAAAAGTCTTCCACACAATGGGCCCCATTTTTGCAAGTTGATGCTCTGTGGAAGGAAGCCACATGCATTCAGGGTGAATCCATGCAGAACAACGTTCACATGCCCCTTGAGTGGGTTTGGCTGTCCTGGTTTCCACCTGCCAGGCTGGGACTGGGGGTGATATGCTCCACCCGTGGTGTTCCCAGGCCAGAGCTGACAGCAGTGACAACCACCCTGTGTGAGGACACAGGGCTGCCTCACTCACCTGTGGGACACCATGGCCACACGGAGCTATAGCTCTCCACTCCAATTGGAATGACCTCCCCACACAAGCCCTTCAGAGCCCCCCCTGTCCTCTTCCCCCAGCATGCAGCTGCCTCCACTCCCTCCTCAACTCCAGGTGAGGGTAATTACCACTCCCCCTCATTAACCCTCTGCAGACATATCTCCTTTCTCACAAATAACATTGGTCCTTCATCCAAAACAGCTGGGAAGGGCTCTTTTTTCCTTCCAGTGTTGCAGCCTGAGGGATGCAGCCATTCTGGGGGCAAGGTGCTATCACAAACTCTCTTGCCTCCCTGACCGTGCTGGATCTCTGAGGTCACTGCCCTGTTATTTGTCTAATTGACAGGCTTGGTCCATGTAAGCACAGCCACCTCCTTTCACCAGCCTCCGAGAGCCTTCCCAGCAGAGGCAGCCACATGTGCCGGCTGCTCCTGTGCCATCTGCTTGACTGTCCCTGACTCTGTGTGGATGTCAGAGTCATGCCCTGCTTTAGACTGGTTGTTTTCCCACCAGCATATAAAGCACTCGTGCCCCACACAGGGCCTGTCAGCTGAAAAACTTAAAGAAGAGGAGTCACAGTGGAAAGCTAATCCCTTGAGGCCCTGGCAATGGCTCCCTCCTCGAGCTGTCCTCTGACTTCTCCAAAGGCTGTTTTTAGTCCCAGATGCACAGAGGAAGATCAAGCACCCTGCAGTGAGTTGTTTCAAGAGATTTGAGAGGAAAGGAGGAGGGAAAAAAGAGAAAAAGAAATAGGGAAAGCAATACAGCAGTCTCCATCCCCCTGAACCATCCCACCATTTTGTTGCTGTGGAGGATAACTTGTGGCCAAATTGAACCCCCACCCTGCAGGCAGCTGGGGCTCACCTGCAACGGGCTAATTACCTCTCAGGCTATTAGCAAAAAGTCTCCTGGCAGGCAAAGTAATGGAAAAGCTTAAACGTTTCAGAGTCATTCCTCTGGGGGAGTAACTAAGGGTGGGGTTGTGGGAGGTTTTATAACAGTGTGGTTAAAACATCAGTGATGCAAACCCTTTTTCCGTGGAGTTTAAACACATAACGTTCTGCTTTCCAAGTTGTTGCGAATGAGAGCGTTGTGACCTGTCAGCCACGTACCGCAGGAGTGCAGGGGGTGGGCAGCCAGGCTGCCAAGGGCACCTCTGCAAAAAACAGGCATCAGTCAGCTCTGTCTTTGCATCTGCTGTAATTCTTCCTATTGGTGTAGTTTGGAAATCATATAAATGCGTGGGAGTGAGGGGTTAAATTGCTGCTGAGGGGCACCAGTGGATCTGTCTTCACCAGTGGCTGTGCAAACCAGCAAAGGACAAAGTAGGAAGCTCTCCTGAATTTAGTGGACAAAACAGTAAGACACAAAAAAAGGATCGTGGTTGTATGGGGTGACATGCATAAGACTACTCAACTTCCTACCATTTAGTGTCAAAATATGTCTGTAGCATAGCCCTACAACACCATCAGCAAACCTGGATTAACAGATCAAAGGAGATTTTCAAAAGCTGGATAACCACCTGAAGACCACCATCAAACAAGACCATGATTAATTACAGGGACTGCATTATTTGAGGCATCACCACTGCTCAGGTTTTCCTGAGTGACACCAGAATCTGCACATTGAGAAAGGATCTAGCTAGACATTGTTCCCACCTTTAAAAAGCAACTGCAGGCATGGCTCAGCTATCAGTTTAAGAGGAGCAGCCGTGTCAGCCCACTTGGTGTCCTTTGGCAGAGGCCAAAATGCTTCTCCCAGTACAACTTGCTCCTTCTGTGCATGGAAAATTACAGAGGTGACTCCCGTTTATAAAAGATGATGTATCAGGGCCCCACAAAAATGGACCCATCTGTTGACTCTCTGGCCCCAGCAAGGCTACATTTTGAAAAGGCAAGAGAAATGAAGGTTTCCAACTGTCTTTCCAGCAACAATATAAGTTTTCAAGGAATGTTGGCAGCGGTCACAGCTATTTATCTGCAGCCTGCAGGGGGCTATTCAAACACACCAGGTTTTCTGCCAAGGGCAGGGCTTGAGGTTTTCTGCTCCACGGTCATTTGAACCTCAGCATTTCCGTCCACATTCATGTGCTGGGTCCCAGTGTTGTTTCCTCTGCCTGCTGGATCACAGGAATGTGGGAGCAGCAGGCAGCTTGTGGCCACAGGCATCGCTCCACTTGGGCATGCGCCCATGGGACATGGTAGCCCTGTGAGTGTGCACACCTCTGCTTCTCCATCCCCACACACCAGCTTCATCTGGTCTCATGGTTTGTGTAAACTCTATCTAATCCTGAGCAGAGCCCACAAACTGAAGCATGGCGTGTAGTCTGGGCAAACACACAACTTCGCTCCTGCAGAACTACTGCTATGACTAAAATTTTTCAGCCACCATCTGCTGAAGTAAGTTTCCATTGACTTCAACAACTGCTGGGTCACAATTTGCTTAAGTGTTTCCAGACTTTGGCCCTTCCAGCAAACACCTTGACCAGCCTTTCAACAATAACAGAAATTCATCAAATATTTGAGTATTTGCATAAGCAAAACAGGTAAAATTTGAGACAAGGTTTGGTTCTTGGTCTTTATCTTTTGGTCAGCTTGGTCTTTATCAGTTTCTGGGTGGATACATATCCAGAGATTTAACAAACAAAAGATTCTAATAGCAATGAGATAAAACGATAGCAATATAATAGAAGGTTTTACTTTTAACAGAGCAAAGGGATTTGTGATGGTATATGTTATGGACACCTAAAACATGTTTATCTTACTATACATAATTACCCTAACAGTGGTCTTTTTCCTTGGTGTCAGGCTCACCAGGAGTTTCATGTTCCAGCTTTGAAAAGATGGCTTCCAGGCATCAGACCAAAATTAGGCTCCTTTATTAATTTTGGATTTAGATTTTGGTCTCAGAAAAATAATTAATTCAAGGTACCCACAGGCTAACATAAGTAAGTGTTTTAATAGCAGAGCAGGTTTTCGAAGCATGACAAATCCCATTTTGCATGAGTCTGCAGCTAAAATCAAATCAATTAGAAAGCTGGGGACCATGAAGAAACACATACAACTGGATTAGATGATTGCAATGAACATGAGAAGCAACAGGCACACATGGGCTGGCACTTACAGCATTTTCCTACAGCTAAGGGGGCCAAACTTGAATTCCTCATCCTGGTACAAACTTCTTGCTTGACTTTGGCTGAATCACATAACATCAGTCCCTCAGGCGCTACCTGCCTGGCTCCAGAGCTACTGACTACACTATGAGGGACTACACAGAAGGGAGCACTTGTGCTCTGTGCCTGCAGCCCCTCGCTTAGCTGGCTTGCTACTGCCTTCGCCCTGTCTACATCACCAGGATGGAGGGGTTCACTTTGTCTCACTGTGCCTCAGGTTCCCGTGTGCACAAAAAGACATAATAGCACTTTTTCCTTCCCATGTGTTTCCCGGGGAAGTGTGTTATGAAAGACACATGAGCAGCTTGGCTTTTGTTTAAAATGCAGGCTTTGCAACAACAGACAGGTAGAAAGAGGACAAGTTTTCAGACATAAAAGCACCCTGTGGAGAAGATTCAGGTTCAAAAAGCAGAGATGGAGACATGTCATCACTGCAAGGGACTCACACAAACCTCCACTGCTGCCACAGCCTCTTCCAGTCCACTCCGTTCAGACGTGGGACAGGACGCAAGAGTCGCACCCCAGTCCTCTCCGCCACCTGCAGTCAAGTGTGTCCATGTCTCTCTGAATGCAAAGCCTCAAGCTGAGGAGTCTTAATAAATGTTCTGCTGGCTCTTCACATAGTGATTTTGTGTGAAATGCTGGTGAAAGTCTTATTTAGTAAGATAGTTAATGGCAGCTGAAGCTATGCAGAGGCTTAAATTTGGTGTGCTCCGAGGTACCAACATAAACTACCCACGCAGTGCCCATGGCTACACCAGGGACATGAATGTGATCTGTCCCAGCTCACCAGACCCACGTGCCTCTAGCTAAATCAGAGTCAAGTCTTTTTCTTGTATATAAATCATACTTACTACTTAGGCCAACGCTGATGATAACACAGAAAATTCAGGTCACACCTTTCTGCCTTTTCTGCTCGTTCCTTGTGTCTGACAGTACTGGCTATACAAGCATGTTTACTTTCTCTGTCAGATCAATTTTCCCTTTGCTAAAGAAGATTGTATTAAAATTATAAGGCTATTTATGGAAGGCTTAGTCACAAATAAGGTTTTTTTTTTATTTCCTTTGCCAAACAATTTTTTTATTCCCTATGTCAGACAAATCAAGTGAACAGTATCTCCTTAAACTATATGCTTCGTGTTAGCTTCATAGTTAGGCAAAAAGTAAATCTGTGTACGCTTTTCAAAGGCTTTGTTTCACAAACAACAAAAAAAAAAAGGGAATAATCATGGGAAAATTACAAACCATTTGGCACTAAGGAAATTATGAATGCAATTTCCTGAGCTCAGTGTGCTGAAGGAACTTCAGTAAATAGCTGTCAGGCAGCTTTCTCTACCAAAAGATTTTAGACGTGATACCCGGCTGTAAAGGAGATTTGTCTGTGCTTCACTTTTGCTCTCCTTCCAGGTCAGATAGGATTTTCAACTGATTTAGTTCTGTTGGTACGAAGGGACCATGGGTACATTTTCTTTGGTTTAAACCAAGTTTTCTGGGAATCATGTCTTATGTGAAAATGAGAGAGCTCCGTTCTTTGCTGAATTCTGCTGAAGTGATTTAAAGATGGTTTGAAATCAAAGCTGAAAGAGACCCAAGAGAAAGATCTGAGATATATGCATGGATGTAGAGAAGCTGTCTTCCTGCCACTTCCAAACTGAAATAAATATCTTCAGTAAAAACAGATTGTGATTTTTTTTTCCCCTTGGCAGCTCAAGCGAAGGTTGGGAACAGAAGAAGCTGAACGAACAGCGGGGAAAAATATTTGGCATTAGAGACTCTGGATCTGAGGAAGAACATGAGAGTTATGCAGAGGCTGTTTAGATTTTGATGAAGGATCCTCTCCCAGGAGAGCCACACACTACAGCGAGGGGTGACAGAGCTGTCCCCAAGAGGAAAAGGGCTCTGGGTGCTGTGCATTCATTTCCCACCTCCCTCACGCACACCTGAGCTGGTTAGTGAAAGTGTTGTTAGACCGACTTTTGGGGGCTCATCAGTGCCTCATGGCCCCCTTCCCAGAGCTGCTGGCTGGGATGCAGGTGCTGGGTGGCTGCAGTGAGGGCTGCTGTGATGTGACACCGCAGCCAGAACCAGCTTTTGCTGCCGAAACAAGTCAGCTGGTGCTCTGGGTGCTGCCAGACTGGCCCCACCGCCTCGCAGAAGTGCCCCAGCAATGCCCCTGGCTCCCTTCAGAGAGGTTTCTGCCCCTTGAGCAACCCTGTGACTGTCCTTGGCAACTCAGAGCCACAAACATCAAGTGGTAGGAGCCAAGAAGGACCGGCCAAACATGAAACCTGGTAACTGGCCTATAAATATTTACACACTGCGCTTCGGCTTTACTCATTCTGCTGCACCAGGAGCACGGCCAGCCACAGAAGTCCAGGTATTAACTGTCCTGCTTGCTGTGGTCCAGGACTTTCAGCTGGACCATAATCCCCACTGTCTCAGTGTCCTGGGTCAGATCCATTCCCAGGAGGCCAACGGATGCTCCTCTTCCAGCCCGAGGTGTCAATGCATCCTGCTCTGATTTTGGTGTATCTGCAGTGTTAGATTTGCCCACCACTCCCCAGATCAGTGGAGCCTTGCAGCCCAGCCAGCTCCGTGCTGCCATGAACACAACTGCTCCAATGCCACCTGGGTGCGACTGCCTGACCCGCAGCTGGGGTCTCCTCCTTAGGGCAATGAAATTCAGTCTTGCAAGCATTGCCAAGGCCTGATGCTGGCCGTAGAATCTCAAATTAAATATTTGTAAAGCCAGGATGATCCATTTTTTCCAGGGAATTTTTTACTCAACCCCTACACCCTTGTCACGAGTGCCATCAGTCTATTATCAGCTCTGTCATCGGAGCACAGACAGATTCCAGCTGAAGCAACAAGTCACTGATGGGAGCTGAGTTTAGGCATGTAACTGTGCCAAACGGCACTGGCTTCTCTCTAGCGGGACAATAGCATTCAGCCCTTTAAGGCATCTGACCCAGAGCTAAGGCATTTTATCGACAGCAAGTATCTCAGCAACAAAGCTCCAGCTGGTGAACCAGCCCATGCAGAGCAGAAACAAAGTCACGAGGGAAATTCATTTGCCTTTTGTAACAATTTGGGCATTCTCATGTGAGCAGCACACACAGCTCTGAAGTCCAAGGGTGGAAAACATAACCCGGACATACCTTGTGCATTTGCAGCTTTGTATCACTTGACCTGCTTCATCAGAGGAATCCTTGATTTTGCACCTGGAAAAATGGACACCAATGCAACTAGTGATCTCAGACCACTCAACCAGACATAATTTAGCTGAATAGCTTTAGGATGTTTGTGTCTATTCCAAAGGTAAAGAATATGGCAGAGTATCTGGTAGAGGGAAGAAGTTTATTAAATCCAGCCCTTCTGTCACTGAGATCCAGAGGCATTTCCAATTCTCTCTTATTACAAATCTCAAAAGCTTCAGAGGCTGGGAGAATTCATACAACGGATCCAAAAGCACCAGTGGTTAATATTAACTGCCTGCAAAAAGGGAAAAGCAAGCAATGCTGCATCTGGTTTTCCCCTTCCTCTTGTACCTCTGGGAGTTCTAGGAGCAAGCCATATCACAGAAGAGCAGACTTAGCCTTCCATCATCAAAGGATGCAGAGGAGATACTTCAAGGCGCTGCAGAGAATGAGGATGCTGTGGGGACGTGGGAGACATACTGGGTTATGCCTATGGAGGTGCTAAGCAGAAAAGGTGCATTTTGATACAGGCCAGTGCCACAGGAGGGGCAAGGGAGATGCTGTAGGTGGGATGCAGGTGCAGAACATGCCTACTGTGGCCCCACCTCTGATTTTCTGTGATTAGCTCATCCTAAATCAGGGAAAGGGCCTACAGCTAGTATGGAGAAGAGAAGGAAGTCAGTGGGTTGCAGGACATTTACTGCTACCAACACTGAAGGGGACAATAGCTCCTCTTGCTGCATTTGGAGAGTGAAGAGAGCAGGGCTGTGGACACCAGGCCACAGAAACAGGGAGGAGGAGGAAGGAGAAGATGTCCCTGGCAGAAGGATCAGGCAGAATTCAGGATACAGAAGCCCTTACAAATAACAAGTGCTGGGGGTAGCTACTGGGTACCTGCAGCTCTTGGCTGTAGTTTACCATTTCTTATAGGACGAGGAAGGGCAAGAGAAAATATTTCTGCTGCTGTCTCAGCCTAGGCACATTTACATTGTGAAATGCTTTGATGCTCTGCCGGTTGGTATTTTCCTATTCACAAAGCATCCTTTGCACCATGGTGCCTTCCCAACTGAGCACAGCGCCCATGTGGGTAGGCTAGAATAACTAATCTTGCTGCTGCAGGTAGAAGAGCTGACATGCTGCATAAAGCTGACAGCTTTAATTTATACCCTTTTTATCTTTGTCCACATTCCTGGGAGCTTATGCATACAGGAAAGGGAGCAATGTTCACACATATCCTTAAAAGTAGCTATGACCACACTATGCTGCGAAACACACAGGGTTAGGAGATTGCAACCATATATGGGCTCCTTGGGGCTGGAGCATCGCTGGCACCCCTCGGAGGAGGACAGCTGGTGGAATTTCCTATGAAAGGACAATTAATAAAGACCAAATCCTTTTGTATATACGCATGTCTAAATATTGGACAACAAATTCAAGGCTCTGCTACCCCCAAGTCCTGAACCTTACAGAGTTTCCTGCAGTCGTTAAGGGATTTTGTAGCCTATGACTTGGGCTCTAAGTGCCCAGCAGGGACTGTAAGGGCTGGAGTAAGGGAAAGCACCAAGATGGGCTGTGTGAGGGCTGCATGTCCTGAAGTAACATGCTCCAGAACCCCTGGTTCCCAAACTCTGTCCTGAGAGCAGACCTTTGCACACCTTTGGTACCATCCTACAACACCAAGTGGTGACAGGCTGGAATTCTGTTTTCCCCGGCTTTGGGCTCTCCAGTCACAGCCTCACCCCTGACATCTCACCTCTGCAGTGGTCAACCCACCAAGACTTTGTTTTGCTTCTTATCAGGCTTGTCCAAGGGCCAGGAGACTTCAGGGACATCAGACCCACTGCATTGCTGTGCTGCTCTCCTTTTAGCCAGGTCAGGGTACTGGGAGCCAGACTGTACCCAGTGCTGCTCTTGTCAGCAAGGTGCAAAGCAGCTTCTGATGTTAACATGGTTGAAGGCACCAGGTGAGTTGTAAGTTCCTTAATATTAAGTGACACCCAGATCGCTCCCAGCTCAACAGAGAGCAGAGGAGATGGAAAGCAGCAGGCACACGCAATGTTTGCACTGGGCAGTGTTGCTACGCTTGTGCTGGACACAGAGAGTACACAAATACTCCCATGGCCTCTGGGTTCTCTCATCGGCTTGGCAGATTTTGTTACAATTGTCAGTGAGGACACCATTTCTTCATTTCCCCTCCACTTGCTCCCATCTTCCAATTACTCTCCAATCACAGACACATGTGGCCAAAAGATTTTTTGCAATCTAGTATTATAAAAGAATATATTTGGGCCCACTAGCATCCAAGAGACACTTGCACTCCAACCTCCCCTCTTATCTTGCCAAGCTATTTCCTCCAGAATACTTCCCCACATCTGGTGACAGACACTGTTTTGGGGCTGTGACAAGTAGGAGCCAAGCAGAGAAAAAAGTCCTCTTGCAACAATGCAAACACCCATCGTGACCACAAATTGGCTGCAGATGACAGCAACTGCTAGTGCTAGGAACTGTTCAAAGCCCAGGTGATATCCTACCTGTGAGAGCTGGGGAGCCTGGAGGGAGAGGCACTGCAGAGAAAGGTGCCTTTGCAGGCTCGATATTGTTTGTGGGGTTTGAACCAGCTCTGATACTTGTCAACAGCTCCAGCAAGGGCTGCATCTGATCTCTGAGGGGCTAAAAACAATCCCGCAACCAGCTTGTGACCACCAGCATTAAACTCCTGATTCTAAAAGCCTAACAGGGCAAGGGGTGGGAAGTCAATGAGCAGCTGGCTTTAAATAGGAAAACAAGAGGCAGGGTAGATGTACAGTCTTTGAGCACAAGGTCACCTCAACTGCCTCCAGACCCCTGGGTGTTGATACCTACCCACAGGTACCCCGCTGAGACAGCCAGATCCAGGCTGTGTTAGCAAATTCCTCCCTTTCCTCAGTGCAAAGGCAGCAACGAGGCCATTGCTAAGCCAAGCACTTCCTTTGAGAAGGTGGTGGCTTCTGCAAAGGGGTTCAGGGTGTAAGAGCAGTTGGTGTGGCAGTGGGGTGTCTTCTCCTTTCTGCAGATAAAGACTCGAGCTGGATGGTGTATAAGGCATGGTGAACGTGGCAGGGTATGGAGAGGGTCACTGGAGCAGGGGTGGGCTGGCAGCCCCTGCGCTGCCTGGACCTGTAGTGATGGACAATTACTGTCCTTTCCAATATTGCCATCTAGAGGACCCAGCAAGGACAAGAGATCCTTTCAGGCCACAATGAGGTAAGGAAGACTCAAAAGCTTGCTTTTTTTTTTTTTATTTTTTTTTTATTTTACCTCACCTTCCCCAGCATGACTCGGAGATGGAGACCCAAGTGCACAGGACTGTCCATGCCTTGGGCATGAGAATACAAGATTGCTCTAAAAAGAGCCCCGTGATTTTTTGATGCTGTTGGCTCACTTCCCAGCACTTTACTGAGCCCAATGTGAACATGGCCAGGTGGTACGGTAGCTTGACTGAAAGCTGTCCCTAATCAGCTCAAATTGAACTGAACTAATAAAATCGGGACTATTCAGCAAGTGGTGGCTCCGCACACCAGTGCAAGTCTCCCTGCCCAGACTCTGCAGGGATCTGCCTCAACCCTCCTCCCAGAGCCTCTGAACAGCACCTATTCAAAATTTTTTTGCAGGGCTAAAACCATATGTCAATTCCTGGCACGACAAGCCTGTCCCAGAGGATGCTTGCCTGCAGCCACGTGCACTGGGGAGGGTAGATGCACGGTGGCTGGTCCCAGCTACGTTTTGGGCACTGGAGATAGCCCTCACCAATGGTGAGCCTGGGGGCCTGAATCATACCCTATTTCAACAACGCAATCCATTTGTAAGGGGTGTGGCTGCACTTCTTTTGAGGGTTTGGGAGGGTAAAGAGCTGCCAAAAGGCATTTGTTCAATTGCTAAACTATTGTTTTAGTTGCTGGATGGCATGCGTACAGCAGGATTAGCGGTGTTTATTCTGATTGTCAGGATTTTGAGGTGTGAGAGTTGCACGGTGGAGTTAGCATAATTTCATAGGAAGAAAATAAACACCGTTGTCTCCTGTCCTGCTCCTGTAACTTCCAGTAGCACAGGGCACCCATGACCAGTGTGACACTGGACAAGCCCTTCTCACTTGCAGAATCACGGTACTTTTGTGAGCTACAGTCAAAGCTTTGGCAAAGCCCAGCCTGAGAGTTCAGGCCTCACTGCCCCACTCAGCAAGCAGAACAGATGTCCCCTTGACTGTCCGCTGCTACAGATGGGAGACAAGTGTGTTTAACTAGGTTTCAGGGGCTATCCTCCTGCAGCGATACAGAGCTATAAAGAATGTATTTTTATACAATTTCAAAGATGAAGGTTGTCCTTTGTGAATCAAAACTCTCAAAACCAAATTCCTGAAGTTTCCGAGATGCCCTCTATATTGAAGGATTGTAAAGCATTTGAACAACAAACCTCTTCAGCTGCTCCAACAGCCCATAGCACCAAAAAAAGGGTACAGACTGGAGAGGGAGGGCAGAACCGCCTCTGAAGGACAGCAGGGCAGTTGCCATGAGCCCAACTGCAAATTCAACAAAATCACGAGACATAAAAACCCAGGAAAGCTCAGGAGCCTCGATTTTGCAAAGGCCCTGTAGCAATGCCTCTCACGCAGGTCCACCCACCGCCCCAGGATGTGTGTGAGTGAGCAGCGCTACCCCAGCTGGGTTTCGCTGTTCGTGAAGGAGCCCAGGAGCTGCAGCAGCTTTTAGCAGACATCAGCGTCTCTCCGCTCCCCAGCGCCTGTTCCTGCAGGAGAGGACGGCCCCAGGGCTGGGCTGAGTCTCAGGAGCTGGGGTGAAGGCAGGAGCGTGCACCCCATCCCGGCTGCGCTCCAGTCCACGGGGTTCAGCATCTGCAACCGTGGCTGCTGCCTTACCCGCTGGCCAAAGGCCATGAACAAACTGGTCTGAGAAGGTCAAGCAGCACTTTGTCACTTTGCTACAGATTTATTTCCGTGTGAATTAATGAAACGGTACACACAATTCCAGGGGAAAAAAAAAAAATCTTTATAGGCCCATAATCCTTCTTTCACAGTACAATGCAACAGTAAAGGATTTAGTCAGTGTAAACAGAAGGTCCAATAGTGATCATCAGCTATCACAGATCAGCTGCACAAACACCACAACTACGGAGTTAATGCCATTACCACACAAATCGACAGTACTAGTACAAATCATAACTTTACCTACAATGCTTTTTCATGTGCAAAAACCATGAAAATTCAATTTACAGAAGGGCACCTTCTCTAAATCTTCATGGGAGCTGTAAACTGCCCCCTCGGGGCTGTCTTATCTATTTGGCAAAAGGTCTCAGGGCCTGATTCTCCAAGGTACCCTTACCTTCATCTGCAGCATGCAAGCCATCAGGGCTCTGCATCTGGAAACCAGGCACTCGTGTATTCTCTGTTGCAGCAGGACAAAGAAAATAATCAGCTGAGGATTAATCTGAGTCATTTATTAAATCACTCCTGAATTTCAGCTTAGATTCATTCATTTACCAAGACTATTTAGAACAGTCCTGGTTATACTATGTATGGATCATAAGAGTTCACAGGTAACCCACAAAATCATAATCCGTTAACTTCTTTTTTTTAATGTACTAACTGAACTGTCACTGGTGTCAAAAGCTGAAGCTTATGGTAATCTGTTGGCAAGCTTCAAGAGAGTGGATACATTATTGAAGTCAAAGGGTCAGAGAAAGAGAGGAATGCTACCAAGGCGAGGGTAAAACGTTATGCTGTGGCCATCTCGCAGCGCACTGCTGCAAATCTGCACCTCAGCTGGGCACTGCCTGGGAGGGAGCCCTGCGCTGCCCTTACGCTGCGCGGGTGCACGGGGCCTGCCGATGGGACCACAGGCTTTCACAGGGAGCAGAACTGTTCTGCACCTCCGGCTGCACCAACGCCAGCTTTGTAAATTGAATTCATAGTCAGATTATACAGGAAAAAACAAAAGGTAGTTATTTATCATACCTCTTCAGAAAGGCAAAACAAACAAAAAATGGGATGTAGAAGTGATGCAGTAAACCTAAAGTCAACGGGTACCTATTTTTTTTTTTTTTACTTTTTTTTTCTTTTTAAACACATGAAGTTAAGTTACAGACATCATATAAAACGCACACTTTATGGAATTCCTGCATAGCAGGAAACAAAGAGGCTAGCGCTAATCCAACAGCTACGTTAACAGCGAGACTGCCATTTACCGGTGCAAGGAAGATGCCCTATCTAAAAATAAACAGAGCGTTACCCCCCTTCTAGAGGAGCCCTATGGCAACACTTATACATTTTGTTCAGAAGGAAAAAGAAAGCATTTTCTTGGGGATAAACTGCCAAAATAATTAGTTTCACATCCGTAAATTTAAGGCAATGTTACTTAGACCTGAGAAAATGAAAAAAAAAAATTTAAATTTATTTTCTCAAATGTACATATACACTCAAAATCTCAGTATTTCCTGTCTCCTCCAACTTTCAGGTGGTGCTGAGGAAAACAGCCGTGGGGAAACTGCTCTGAGGTCTCAGGGTCTGATCCTGAGAGTTGCAGAGTTTGTTCCAAGGAAAGCTAATGGGAGCTGTGAGTGCTCAGACTCACCTGGCTCTTTTTCATATAGTCTCTTTTTAAACACCTCTGTTTAAGCCCCCTGGAGAGGGTTAACTCCAGAATGAGCCTGTAGTGCACCGGTAACCCTGAAAGGTTTGTATAGCAAAACTGCAGCTAAAATAGACAATAAAATAACATACAGTAAATTTCTGTGATTTCCCCTTTTCAGGAGAAAAAGAAGGATGTCAGGGTTAACAATTTCACTGCACCTTTAGCTATTCCCATAACTACAGAGTAAATCCTTTAACACTAGTGTGAAATCGCAAATTGTTCTGTGCTCTTCCTTGAAAAATAAAAATAAAAATTAAAAAAAAAAAATTAACTCGCAAACATTTCTCATTAAATGGTAAGAGACACGAGAGAGATGGGGTGGGGATTACAGACACACAGCATGCTGAGTTATTAAACAAAGTGCAATGATTTTTGACTATACAGGAGGACGGACAGAAAACTCCCCTTCAGTACCACCTAGATGCTCAGTACCTCTGGAGAGGTCCGGAGGTACCGTGTCAATCTGTAGCTGTAAAGCTTGTATTCGAGGTTGGCCGGGCTCCACGGCCCTGCGTGCAGCTGCGGTAGCTCTGCACATCTTAGCTACATCTGTGACTGCCGGAGAAGAGATTCGCTCGCACAAAGACACGGTCGCTTCCCAAACGTGAAATTTAGTTGCCAATTGAGGATTTGATGGCTGGTTCTAGAAAGCTGCTTGAGCCACAGCTGAAAGATGGACTCAGCCCTAAAATCTGTGCACGCCTGGTGTAGTTTCTGTGGGATCACCTCCTTCTCCTAAACATGACTACAGACACAAACCATCCCTCCCTCCTGCTCCCAGCTGAGCAGCCAGACACCCGCAGTCCTTGCTATCAGCTTAGGCCGGTGCCTGCCTTGGGCTTGGGCAGAGGGTCACTAAAAAGCAGAAAGACTCCATGTCCCAGCTCAGGTTCCCACAAAGTGAACAAGTTTATCACCGGCCACTGCCTGGCGAGAGGGTCTGCGGGCAGATTTTTCGCTGATATTTCAAACGTGACTATCCAAAGACCAGAGACCAAAAAAAAAACCCCAATCCTCATCTGAATAGAAAGCGATTTCCACTGCTTGCCAGCACCTCCCTACCCTCCTCTCCCAGGCTCAAAGGATGAACAGGGAGTCAGCTTCTTTACTAACCCCACTGGGAACTAAACCCTTCGTCAAATCACACATTAAAGAAGCTCACTGTGTGCAAAAGACTCTTACGCTAAAACAGTTCCACCCTACACAGTGCAGTCAACACAGTTTTTAACTTAAATTTGCAGCTTGTTCTTTACAAGTGCTTGGCAGAGAATATTTATATTCTTCTGACACCATATAAATAATATTTATACAGCTTAGACATTTTGAGACATGCATTAGACTTTAGGTAGTACATATTTCTTGATCATATATGCAAATATTACTGTCAATTAAATCGAGCAACCTTATGCTGGACCATGTCTTGCGTTATCCAGGACATTTGATGGTGGCTCCGAATCGTCCATGGGAAGGACCAGGCGCGTTCCCCGGATTACGAGTTCATGGTCCCCAAAAGCAAGCTCCCGATCGAGCGCGTCTTCAGAGCTGTTTCCCACGAACCGCCGCGACGTGCCGCTGGATGCAACGGAGTCAGTGTTGACGGTGGAATCCCCGTAGGTCAGACTGATGTCCCCATCATTCAAAATGAGGTCGGAGTCATCATCCTTCAGCTGCTCTTGATTCTGGGCAACAAACAGGAGGAAAAGTGCTGTTTAACTCTTCCTGAATAGCTATGTCTGCAGTCGCGTAGTGGTGGTGAACAACCAGATAAAGGCACCAAATCTCAGACTCTCCTGCACCATGACCATAACCAGATGTGCTACACACACAGCTCCAAGCCCAGGAGACTCACACAATGCACTAACTTCTCTGCAAAGTGCCTAAAAAGGCTCTGTCGGCTCTTCTTTCTGATGCCACAAGCAGATACATGGGGAATGCAGTTTTGAGTGGCTTTGACTGCACTAAAATATCCACGACCACAGGAATCACACTGCCGACCCATCAGAGCCATCTCTGTTTTGTGCAGGGAACTTGATGCTGATAACTTTGCGGTCAGGGAAAGAAAGCTCCCGCCACGGAGAGCTGCCACTGCAAGGGGCTCCTGGCACGGCAATGCCCTGAGTGCTGCGGCCCTGCCAGAGCGCCGTGCCAGCACCAGCCACCCGCAGAGCCACGGCAGGCCCAACCTGACCAGCAAACCCAGCACCTCAAAGAGCGCGGGTGCACACAGGCTCTTCAGTGATGGTGGAAGAGGTCGCTGCCTACAGGCTCTCCAAAGCTGCTTGTTCTCTCCCTGCCCCTCTGGACAACTCAAACAAGGGCTCTTTACTGTTTCAGGAGGAAATCAGCCCCGGTTCAGATGTTGGCAACCTTTTTGGTTGCAGGGGCTGCAGGATGGCTCAGCTGCAAGGCTGGAAGAAAGCAGGGGATAGGGAAATTGTGTGTCCTCCCAGCTAGGCCTGGGGCAGGACAGCTGTGACAGCTTCACTGAGCCAGTCACTGAGGAACCACCATCAATACACCACGAATACCTTCATGACCAGTCAGCTGGATAAGCAAATGCTCACAGAAATTAGCTCCTCCATCAGCCCCAGCATCTGATCTCCCCCCAGGCTCCCAGCTTGATGCTGCAGAACAGCATCCAAAAGCTACATAGAAACGTAAACACATCAAACTCTACCAACACCATGACAGAAGGGGCACTGAGGGACTCACTTCGTATGCCTGTGGACTCGTCAGGCACCGGGCAATAGGTCCACAGCACCCCGGGAGCGTGGTCGTCAGTGGAGGACCGCTGTGTGTCAGCAGAGGCTTTAGATAGCTACAGAGAGAGTTAAGGAAGAAAGAGGAACAGGGCGATGTCGGTAAGTCAAGGGGTAGGATGCGGAGGCAGTGGCAAAGGACCCAGTGTCTCAAGGAAATCACAGAAAGGAAAGAGCCACAAGTCCCTGGAAGCACAAAAATTATAGGGATGAGTAACATGAATGCAACCAAACACAGAGGGACATGAGTGGACCAGGACACAGTCCCGGTAAGAAAAGGCTTAGCAGCATCACTTGTCCCATCATCCTGTGCCTCAGCCTGGCAGATCACTCCCCTGCTAATTCATGGCAAAGCATTTGCAAGGGAGGAGAGGCACAGATCTACCAAGAGGGCTACAGACGAGAAGACCCCCTGCCCTTCCTGCCCACCTGCCACAGGGATCGAGGACCCCCTGGGCTTACAGCCTTGGCGAGCCCAGCTCTGAACTGAGCTACTGCTGCATTCCCAGTTAATGGTGGGTGGAAACAGTCATTTCTTGCAGCCACAGACACGAGGAGGTGCAAATCAAAAATCAGCAGTGTGACAGGAAAGCAAACGCTGGTTCGTTTGCCAAGCAGGGAGTGAGTCACACTCCGGGTCAACGGAGTTGCTCGGGCAGACGGGATTTGGCATCACACACGCCGACCGCCATTCAAGGATACTTGTGATCGAAGTTGTACCACATGCGGAAGAGCCAGGCGCTTTCTGCCTTCGTACTCCTCCTCTCACTCTCTGGGATGCCCTGTGGGAGAGCAAAATATTAAACAGCAGCAGGGCAACATGCCAAGACCTTCCTCAGGGCCGGGAGGCCCCAGGGGGATGTAGGAAGACAGACACCTCCCCACTGCCTCTTCAGAAGAAACCTTTGGGTTGCAGCAAGTATAAGGACGTTCACATGACAGGCTGAAGGTGCTTCCAGCACTGCGCTCTGCATTTAGCAGCGTACAACAGCCTTAGAGAGGTGGTATCAAAGCACAGAGCGACCATTTTTCTGCTAGAGCCTTCCAGTTTCTGGTCCCAAGGTTTTAAGTGCCTTGGAGCCAGCAACTCCATCCAGACATCACATTTAATAGTGACTGACAGGTCCAACTTCTGTCAAATCTCGCCTGAGATTTTTGTATGCAAATAATCATGTGTTATGGGGATTCCTGGCTTCCTTTTAGTAGGAGAAAAAATATAAAACTGTTTGGAGGGGAATATGAATACCATTACATATTTCACAGAAATATGGCTTTCAGATTTATGGCTCTGGGCTGCCTTTAGCATTTGACACTTTCCGTCCAGGAGGAGAACACCCAAATAAATGGGTCTGAATAAAATGAATCTCCAAGGTGCAGAACCCACACTGAAATCGAGTAGAGCCACAGCCACAGCATGACAGGGCTGCAGATGCAGAGAGACAGCTCGGGGCTACCAGGCAGGAAAAATCCTGATGCTGCAGGGCTCCAGCATTTATTTCAGCATGGTCGGTGGTTCCTGGGCTGCCACATAACTACCACAGGAAACATGGGGGCAAAGGAGAGGTTGAGGGTACCCATGGGTAAAAGCAGGACAGAAGATGCTACATAAAATGAGTCAGTAAATGGTGTTTCTGTACTGCCCTGAACACTGGGATGAGGCAGAAAGCCTCTTTGTCATACACATTTTGGTGTTTATTTCAGACCCAGCGAGGGAGAGACCAAATCTATCGCAGCAGTACTGTGGACTGCAGTCCAGCATTACTTCTATGCCCTTCTTTCCAACTGAATAAAAGCAAGTCTTGTTAAAACCACAGAGAGCACAGAAAGCCCATGACTCCCACTGACTGCAAACTCTTTCACCAGAGGAGCTACAAACCCTCCTACAGCTGGGAGGGAGCGGAGCACACACGGGCATTCACAGGGTCTCGCTGTAACCCCTGCACCGATGAGCACAGTGCAAATTTCTCTACAGAGGCTGCCCAGTGGCACCGCACTCACCACGTTCTCCTGATCTGCGTCCACGCCGACTCTGTGGAGGAGAAAACGAGCAGTGGGTTAGCACAGGCAATGCCAGGTGGGTACGTGCCGCGGTCCGGGGGGGAAGGATGCGATCTTACTTTCATCTCTTAAAGCCGACCACCGGGGATGTAAAAGCGGGGTGAGGGAGAGGACGCACTGTCCCCTGAGAGCCTCAGGCACGCCACACTCACCGGATATTCAGGCAGGACAGCATGGCCGTGGTGCCCCCACCGAAAACCCACACCGTAAAGAAGACGATGAGGAGCGTTGTGCTGAACATCATCTGCCGGGCATACGTGGCCGTGTCGCGGATGGCCAAGGCGAAGGCCATGGCTCCTCGCAGCCCTGCCGGGGAAGGGGCAGCGGAGGAGCTGTGTTAGCCCATGGCACAGGCAGCCACCCCCACCGCAGGCTTCCTCACCCAGGGTTTACATGGCACTGCCTCACGTGCAGTCCTGTCCCTCTGATGGGACATCCACCACTGGAGGAGGCCACAGTGCTTTAACAGTGATGATTTCACCGTGTACGCTGTGAAAGCCTGGGTTATCACTCTTTCCCAGCCCAGAAAAGCAAACCCTCCTCCTGCCCCATGCTGTGCACTCAAGCAGCGAGGGCGGGAGGAGCTCATTCCTACATCTCAAAACAAAGGCATTCACACCACCGGGCCTAAGGGAGCCCTTTCCTGCCCAGCCTCCCCTCCAGATATTGCCCGTGAGAGATTTACAGTTAAATAAGGAATATTTCCAGGTGCTTGGGGGCAAGGAATTGCAGATGGGGCCACATGGTCAAAGGCAAGGATGCAATAACGTACCAGCAAACATCATCATATGCTGTAAATTTGTTCCGATCTTATTTCTTCTCCCCAAATTCAGTAAAAATGACAGTGGGTAAATATTGGCAGCTCTTCCTAGGAAGATAGCAAGCTGTATTTGCACACATTAAGGAAATTGCTCTTCCTAGGTCTCCCATCGCATCCCACCTCTGGAGGGAGAGCCAATTTCTGTTGCCTGATGGAAACGCTGGGGAGCCTCAGAAACGCCAGTCCTCTGGATGCAAAGATAATAACCCAGCTCTGAGTGCTACAGCAGTGTCGGAAGAGCATGCTACTGCCTCACCTAAGCAAAGTACACATTGCAATTCAGAAATGTCATACAGAGACAAGCACAAATAAACAAGAGAAATGATGAGAGGGCAGGTTAGACAAGTGAGAGGAGAAAAACCACCGTTTCCCACTGTATGCTCTCCCCTGCCAGGTCCGTTTTCCACCCCAAGAAATATTTGTCCTCTGCGAAGCTCAAGTTATCACAGCTACCACAACCCCTCTGACATTCCCCGGCATGCCACACTTCACAGCTGGGTTTGAAGCTTTAAGCCAAGTCCCGCTCCCAAAGATTATTCAGCAAAATGAAAGCAGCAGCAGTTGAGAAGGGAAAAAAAAAATAAATCTAATACTCTTTCTGTTTTCATAGCCTGTGAGATACAAGAATCACCAGCCCCTTCATATTGCTTTTATCTTTGAAGCTGTGTCTTTTAATACCAGCACCCAGATGGCAAAAATAATCTTGGAGCCAGTATTCAGCGCAGCCTTGAATAATACGGAAAATGCTTCCAGCTTTTATGTTCTTTCCTGAACATCATGAATTTGCATAAGAGACGTATTTCATGATCTCTCTCATGAATGAGCTATTTCATCAGTGAGTTAGCCAGTTCCTACTGAAGAGGCACAGCACAAAATTTCAATCTAACCACCCAAACGGCATTTCCCTGCTTTTCACTCCCTTTACGCCACTGCAGCCCTGCAAAAGCTCGTTGGGGAAATTCAGCAGACCCTGCTGCAAACCCATGCGCCAGCACCACCAAAGATAACGTTTTATTTATCATTATAAACTTGCTTCAGTGCAGGCAAAGGGTGAAAATAATTCTGCACATCTGAACTGGCTTCCCTGTGATATGAAAAAAATTCCTTCAAAATCCTTGTTTTTCTGAGACATACCAGGGCCAATAGCTTGTTTCTGTTAGCATCAGCCTGCAGAAGGGGAAATCTTTTCTCATGACATCATTCAGAGGCATCTACTGTAGCTTTAACTGTGCTATTTAACCAAAAAAAGCTTTTTTCAGGGTTAACCAAGTGGAATAGCAGAGAAAAGAGGAAATAAACGGCTATACCAGGCGGTGCCCATTTGCAAAGCCACTCCTGGTGCCACTCTGCCACGTGACGAAGCCTGGAGCTTCGACACCATGTTCACATCGAACACCAAGTCCCTGCAGCAGCTGATTCAAATGCCTACAAAAGAAGACTAAACAGGAGGAAGAAAAAACCCAGAAAAGCTGGGAAAAGAATCTCCATCTTCTTAAAATAACCAGCGAAGGCACTACTACATGGGAGAAATCCCCTTTTAAAAATAAAGCTAGACTGGCTGAAAAAAAACCCACACATTTAAATGAAGAACACAAACTGGGAATAAGGCACCTCTGCCTTTCTTTTTCTGTCTTATAAAATGGGCTCCAAAGGATACGAAAGCCCCCACCACGAAGGTAGGGTTAAAGACGTGGTTCTGGAAGGTGAACAGTGCAAGTCCCATGTAGGAGAAGATGAAGTTTTCTGCCAAGAAATTCAGAAGCTCAAACAACTGAAAGAGAAAAACAAATTAAAAGCGAGTTAGACATGACATAGATTTAACAAGAAAAACATGTTAGACCATCCATCATGCAATAAATACTTCTGCAGAAGCAACCCTAGTAAAATCCATCTGTAGAAAGAGAGATGCACCTAATTCTGGCTAGATGGAAGGAAAAAATATTGAACTTGAAATTCAGAGAGGCTGAGGGTGCTGAGGAGCTCTCACCTGCTTAGTTCTGTGTTGGGACTCTGTAGATAAGTTGTTATAGGTATAATGGGCCTGCGTGATCCCACAGAAGAGTACGGCCACCACACCTGGGGAGCAGAGCATCACATTAGACTCCTGATCATGAAAAGGGAGCTGAGCTGCACCCCAATAGTGTAAGGGACTTGATGCAATAACCCCAGAACCCAGAATAATTAGACTTCTGAAAGCAGAGGGAGACCCCCAGCTGTAATCGATACTGAGAGAAGCAAAAGTCAATAGCCCCATCATCCCTGCAGATCTCCGTCCCAGACGCAGGGCTGTGCTGGAGCTTGCCTGTAAAGCCACACGCTTCGGCCAGCAGGAACGTGCTCCAGGACATCAAGAAGAACAAGCCGGTCTCCAGCAACGGGAACTCCCGAAGTTTGGTGAACTTGGTGACGTTGCAGATGGTTAAGGACAATTTGGAGAGAAACTGTAGGCTAAGAGCATATTGAATCCAGTTGTGTATCACAGCAACACTACACAGCCTGCCTCTAAAAAGGCTATGGCACCGCCTTGCACTAATTTAGGCAAAAAATCATGAAACACTGCATCTGAGTGAGATGCAGCGCAGCAAAAATAAGAAGCTGTTATGCAAACACTTGGAAAAAAACAACAAAAAGGATATTAAAGCTGTCACTACTCCAGTAGCTGCTCCCATTGCAAAAGATCCACTGAATATCCCCAGGAAGATCCCAATGGACTTGAACATCGCTGTGACATCAAACGTGTGGCTGTTGTCACCCGCCGGCTGGTAGGCAACAATTGAACTGAAAGAGGGAGGAAAAGCACACACAAGAACAAAACACTCCTTAGTCTGGAGGGAGAGGCACATCCACAGTGCTACGTGAGCTTTGCAAAGTGCTACGACCGCTGCAAACACCGAGCCTGGGAACTCAGGGAGACAAAACCCGAGTCCCACACTGCCATCCCTCTGTGTTCACAGCATGCAACCACAGCATGCCCACCCTGTCACGGGGAGTTTGGGATCCCCTGCACTCCCGGCCGGCTTTCTACAGGTCAGCCACCCCTCCGAGGCAGGGCTCTGCATTTGGTCCTTCTAGATGTTAGAGAGCAGCGAACCAAAGCCCGTCTCTTGCATGATCTCCTGCAAATACATTTGCTAGGCAACAGTCCATCATTTATGATGGTATTTTGGGGGTTTGGTATCAGCTCTCTATAAAGTCAGGCCCTCTGGGACCACACAAAGCATTCAAGTGGGAAGTCTACATTTCTCCGTCGACTCCACAGAGGCGGCTGATGTGAATATCCCCTGGAGAACTGTAAGTTATGCCATTTTACCGCACTTCACATGCACTACATTTATTTTGCACTGCTCCAAGTTCTGAAGTGAAATATCGCAGGGTAGCAAGACAAACGGCACAGTGACAGCTCACAACAGCAATGCTATTATCTTATCCACCAGACTTCAGCAGACCTTTGTGACGAGATGGCAAATAGGTCTGCTGCATTGATCCCCCTCTTAATCTGTTACCTCCTAACTCCTGATCAGCTGTTCCACTGTTTCACTTGGAAAGGCTGAGATTCAACAGGGGCCCTTATCCATCTCCTAAATCCCATTTATCAACTCTTTACATCACGTCCTTTGAGTAAACTTACCGAAAACATTAACTTCCTAGTTAGCAATCCCTTGGCTGACTCTGTTAAAACTCTTGGATGTGAACTTTAAACGTTTGCTGTTTAACCTCCTGAGTTATGCTGGAACAGAAAATTACTGCCTCGTGCACACATCCTGCAGCTTTCTCCCCTAACTACACATCAACATTTTTCTGCAACACGACTGACAATCCTCCCCTTTCCAACAAGTCACGGATCACTTCCCTTGCTAAACTTCTTAATACGTTTCATTCTTCTGCATTGTTTTTTACACTGCAAGCCACAGATTTCTCCCTGTGATTTCATTTATTTGTCAATCTCACCTTATACTTCCCATTCTCCAACATGTTCTTATTCTGGGGTTTGGGGTTTGGGTTTTTTTTTTTCTAAATCCAGACTGGTTTCATTTCCCCTTCATAACCAACTGTTTGGATGTCAGTTTTGCATTTTAACCCATTACAGTTTTCCTTCTGGTTTTGCTTTTTGCATCATTAATAAGATATTATTGCCAGCTGCCCTCTGTGTGCTTTATCTCCCCTGTCCCTGCCCATGGGGCTCATCATGGCATTCATTCATCCCTGTGAAACCTCCCTTTGGAAGAAGCAGGCAGAGACCCTGTCACTGCATTTACCCCCCTGCTCCTGAACCGCAGCCCCAGCACCTTGCTGCCCACTGGCTTTTGGTTCTGGATTTAATTCCTCTTCATCCTGCAACCGGTTCCCTGCTGCCACACCAGGCCAGGCCAGGCCAGCACGAGGCAGGAACAGAAAGGTACAGATCCTGCTCCCCAAGCCCAGGAACAGACTTTCATCCAGGACTGAAAGCAGGGAGGAGAGGAGCCTCGGGGGCACAGAGCTACTGGTAGAAACCGTGGAGGAGTCCCAGCCTGGGGAAGCACCAGTCCCCAGATCCTCGTCCTCTCCCAGCACGGGGATAGTGTCCGCAGCACTCACTTTCACCACGTGCAAGGAGCTGATGGTGCTTCTCGGGGCAATCACCGAACCCACACACCCATCCAGCTGTGGCTGGAGCCCCCCTTCACCCCTGGGACACAGCAGCACCCACCACCAGCTGTTACCCCGGCAGCAGCTCCTCCATCAACACAGCCTGCCCACCCAGAAACCCCCCAATGCCTCATCTTCCCAACTCACCCTTGCACCCCCTAACTGGGGAGCAGGTTTTCTGCTTGCAGGAGCAGAACCATCCCCATGCGGTTCCCCCACTATGCCTCTTCTGTGAAACAGGGAAATGCCAAACTAAATTTAAAAAAGGGGAACCATAAACAGGAGCTCTGGACTGCTCTTGGAGGAACTCTCCTCCCTGGAGCAAGCGGCCTTCACCTCCTCTTAGCACCCAAGGTGTGGTTGTGTCCAGGTAAATCGAGGCTGTCCTTGAGACACCTGCACCAACCGATACCCGCCATGCTGACCGGGGCTGCCTTACGCTGCTTATGGTGATGGCAAAAACAGATCATGGCAAGCTTTAAAATGGGTACAGGTTAACTGCTGAGAAGCCCTTGAGAAGTCAGCATGCTGCTCGGCCGCTCTGCACAAAAACCTTGCAGCAAAATAGCTGCTGACTGCAGCTCAGAGCTGCTGTTTTGGTGGAAATTATCTTATTTCAGGGAGGGGGGTGGATTGAACTCAGCTTGTGGAAAGAGGAAGGCAGGAAATCAGCAACAGCTACAAAGCTGGTACTAAAGCAGTACAAGAGGCAAATTGCCACGCATGGTGCAGTCACCTACGTGTGCGGAGATCCACCACAAATTTCCTTACCCTGATGCTGAACCCACCCACTACCACCCAGAACCTCCCAGCACAGGCTGGAAGACCCAGTCTCTTCCACACTCAGGATCACTTCTTAAACATGACCTGGCTGTGCAGCATTTACTCTTGCACCAGCGGTGACACATCCAGCATAAAAACCAGAGTGAGCGATACAAACAGTTCCAGAAACCTCAACAGAAACATCCAATTCAGTAAATACAACTCATGCGGGTGGCGATACACAGCTCACAATATGTTACTTGCTGCCTCCACCCCAGTAAAACCCACACAACCAGCACGCTGGAGTGACAAGTATTCCAGAAACATTTTCTGTGTTAGTCTTACTATACGTTAACCTGTCACCATTGCAGATATTATATATTTCCAAACAAATTCCAGTGATGACAACACAGTGAAAACGCAGATAAAATATGTCTTATGTGCAGAAGACATAAAATATTAAAGAATATAAAACATTATTTAGAAAGCCAGCAAGTCTCCCATGTGTTCAGTCCAGGGTATTAACTCTGGCTCTAAGAAATACCATCTTCTTGATGCATGGAAAGTGGGGAGAGAAAGGAAACAGCTGTTTTACTAGCTATTTCCACCTAAACAAAAGCAGGTATTTGTGGATGGGAAGGAAGACAGGTAGAAGCAAAGCCATCAGCAAGGGGTTTCAGTGGATTCTGTGGCTGAAAAGCAGACACGATGCTTTTCCCATTTCACAGGGACATAAAAACTTCCTTCTGGCTGGGTCAACTGGCCGTGAAAGCAAAACAAAACTATCCATCATGCAGGGGGAAGTTGGACAACCTGCAACCCTAAGCTGTGGTCTGCGATGAGGAGATGTATCAGAAGGTCACTACACCTTTTGGGGACCCTTAATATGGAAATCTGCTCTTGCAAACTTCAATAATTCTATTTTACAGGAGCATGACCGAGTGGCTCCCCTCAACACCTGACATGTAACATACATAACAATTAAAAATAAAAACAGATCACACTTACGAAGACAGCACTATGGCAACGGCATCATTGAGGACGCTTTCGCCAAAGAGAAGGGCATACAGCTCAACATCAACCTGGAGTTCATGGAATATGGCAAGAACAGTCACTGACAAATAGAAAAATAGAGAGACATTTAAAAAGGTGCCATTATTTCGGTGTAATCAAAGACAAAACAGCCCTTTTTAGAAAGCTGCCTTCCTGCACATCTGTGCCATTCTGCTGCGATAGTACCAGCTACCCTCCATGCTCCCTTCATTCTGCCCTTTCAGATTTGGATTTGCTTTAGCATTTCCCTCCTCCTCCTTTTCCTAACACACATCCTAGGCATTAGGTCTATTGTGTCTTTAGTGGGCAGACTTGAGCAAACTCTGCTCCGAGCTTCCTGAGGGTCTGAGCTCATGGGCTGGACCACGGTACCATGCTGACACGAGCCACCCGGCTTTTGGGCTGCCGCTAGCTCAGAGAATCAGGCAGACCCTTCCTCCACCTGCAGGCCAGGAGGATGCAGACTTGTCCAGGACAATGTCTGTCTTTTCCTTCCTTCCCTAATACTCTGAGAGAATCCTCAGATTCAACACAGTGAAGTGCCAGCACAGATGTGTTAACATTTCAGACCTATCTGGAAAGAGCCAGGCATCAGCTCAAACCCTGAGTGGGGGTTTCTTGTGATTTATGGCCACATGGCAGGGATCAGAGTACCCTCAAGCCCTTCCACAATCCAGTGGCTCCAAGAAGATAATGAAAATGGAGCAGGTTTTGTATATCAGCCTTGCAAAAACATCACAACATCTAAAGCAAGCGAGATGTAACACATGGTGCATTGTGCACAGCTGCGTCTGCTGCGCAGGGCTGAGCTAATTCCAATCAACTTCTGTGAAAGTCCTTTAAAACAGCATTCAGGGACTCATCTGTCCACACTGAAGGGGCTTTAACCCATTTATGCACAGGAAAATGCTCCATTTTTACCTGTGAAATCTTCTTGTTCCTATTTTAAAGAAGAAGAGACACGACACCGACAGCTTGCCCGCAGCATTTCTGAGCGTTACTTCTACTTATGGCCCTTGCCTGGCCTCTGCCCATCTGCCATCAGATCTACCACACTGCCATCGTGTCTGTGAGGCGCTTCCCTGCTTTGAAAATGTGCCCCCATCTCGACGTCGACACCCCAGCAAAGTTACGGGGAGGATGCCCGACCTCACAGCCACATGGGAACAACTCCCCACTAAATGAACTGGTGGCCTGAACGCACACACCCCCAACACACGTTCGGAGAAGCTGGGAAATCATTTTACCTTATTTTTTAAGTTTGGGTTGGTTTTTTTAAAATAAAAATACCAGCAGTAATAGCCACACCAATACCTGGCAAATCTTAGGGAAACATAAAAAATTAATTATTAAAAACTGATGGGGAATGCACATCTCGCATCTCCACGTGGCAGACAGGTGTGGCTACTGCCAGGGTTCTGCAGGGCTATTCTTGCATATATGCACATACATACAATGCTCCTCACTTTGCCTTTGAAAACAGAAATGACTCATTTTTAAGATGAACAGGTAAAAGTCCCAATTCATCTGGAAACAACAGCCAGTGGCATTTGTTTCAAAAGGGCGGAAGACTTGGCTTATCTAGGCATGCAGTCTCTCCCTTCCATGCAAAACTGACCAATATCTGCATTTTAAAATATCCCCCAAAGCTACTGTAATGTCAGGAGTGGGGGGCAATGCTGTCAACCCCCAGTCCCACTACACTGGTCTCAAATGTAGCAGCCAGGCTGCAAAGGAAGAAATTCAAGCTCTATTCAGCAAAGGGCAGGAGGAAGGAGAAGCCCTTCTGTGGTCCTGTGTTTTCAGGTGAAGCTGGAGCGTGCAAATGAACAGCTACCGTGTAAAAGTAATCGTGAACGAAGTGAAATTCAGTTGGACAAGGCATGTTTTTCATAGTTTTGATTTACAAAGTGCTTCAGCAGACCAAGCTATCACTACTGTCCTCAGTACTGCTTGTTAAGATCAACTTTCAATTAGATTAGCACCTTCCAAATTCCCAATCACATGGAAGTGGAAGGAAATCAGCTAAACTATCAGCTGAACCCTCCCCACATTACACATCTTGTTCTGCATCAGCTGTTAGCATAGGAGGGCAGAAACACTGTGGATCTTGCCCAAAAGCCAGCAAAGTCAAGAAAGAGACTGCTAGGACTTCACTGCAAACAAAGATATAGGAAACAGAAGTCTGGAAGGTATATTACATGTAACTGGAAGGAAATAAAAAGGTATGGAGACAAATCTGGCCTCTAGAAATGTTGCAAATAAACTCCAAAATTCAGAAAGAGAATTTCCACAGGGTTCAGACTTTCTTCCCTTCTTCACCACAACTCGAAACAGATCAAATAGGTAAAATGAGGGGGAAAATAACCATCTAACATACCTGGGTCAGTAGCTGATACAATGGCACCGAACAGGAGGCAGTCAGTGAAGTAGAAGTCTCCCCCGAGCTGCCCAGTGACTTTCATCAGCGCCACACAGCCATACACAACAGAGCTGGTGATTAGAAGAGGCAATTACTCATCTCTGCAGTGAATGAAAATGACATTCAAATGGGCTCGATTCCCCTGAATTTGCCAGATTAACCCCTAAAGTCATCCAAATGCAGGAACACCAAAGAACTGTACTGCGTGAGCTGAGCCTGGTGCAACCCCAGGACCACACACACACCAAAGCACCCACCACACCAGACTACACACACAGTGTTGCTGAGGAACCAGGACCGAAACTCCTCCATGAGCATAACATGGCTGAAGAAAAGCAGCAGCCAGGCTTGTGGGGTCTTGTGATCGCTTTGCAGTATTTCACATTAACATATTTCAGTGGGATGACCTTGGTCTGACTTTGAAAGGGCCGAAACTTTCAGCGAGGAACAGATAATGCAGATGCTGAGTTTGTGTGAATCCACTGGACTCTCCAGTGGAAAACACCCTACGCCAGCCTGCGTGCTACTATTCAGAGCAGGAATCATCTAGCTCCCTCTGCGCAGAGGGATAAATAATTTGAAACACAATCTGTACTGGCTAGGCACCTGCTTCTAGCAAGTAAGGACAGGACATGCCTTTACAATCCTGCCCTCTGCTCTTGTGTCTCATGCTTGTTAGGGCTGTGCTTTCAACAGCTTGAAGTCACTGCCTGTTTTTTCAAGACAATCTTCAGAGAAGTGTGAAACTTTTCCTGCCATGTATATAAACACTCAGTATGGGATGCTGAGAAAGCACTATGCAATTAGACAGCAATCACCCTGTCCACATAGCGAAAGTTTGGACAGTAAAGAGTATTATTTGCCGCTGCCGAGCAGTGGTAGCGGAGAGCCTGTGTGATCTTTCGGGGCTGGGATTAGTGGCCGCAAGGCCAGGCTCAGGGCACTGCCTCCAAGCATGGCTCAGACCCCTGCAGAAGAGCCAGACTGGCTCCAGCTACTCACCCGATCACCAGGCAGGAAATTGCAGTGCCAAGAAAAGCGTATGCTAGGATGGATCCCAAGTTTCTGAAGAAGTGTCTCTAGAAGGAGGAGGAAAATAAAATGTTATATTTTGCTAACAATTTATTTCAAGCCTGCACAGGCACCCACACTGTGTCTGTAGCAACTTGGACCTAGCTCAGACACCACGAGCTGGACAAGCACAGCTGAATGGTGCCCAGCACAACCATGTACACTGCCAGACCAGGAGTTGTTAATGCAGCATTAATAAACATGAACATATCATTTTCTTGTACCCGTGTATTTAATAAGGTGCTGTTCCAAGTCCCGAGAACTGATTTCCTAACCCAGCAGCATTCCTCCTTCCTTCTCCTGCAAGCTAAACAGGATCGTTTTCCTCTCCTTCCAAGTCAGCATTTCAGAGAGCTGCTGCTTTCTAAAACCCTCCCACCCTCCTATGTGTTTTGAAAGCAAGGATGGCTGAAATGGCCCAGCTGAACTCAAAAACGCCTGCACAAACCTGTGCTGGAAATGGTTGAAGTCGCTGACCCTTCCTGGGGCAGAGGGATGGATGAGACTGACCCGGGCACTCTCAGCCCTGCTTCCTACAATCCCAGATGTACTAGGGAAAACCATACTCAGCTCCACAGCCTTGGCCTGCTGAGCAAGCGTTAAAGCACTCTCAAGTATTAAAAATGCTCTGGAGGCAGAGGAACTAAAAATGTAGGCAATGTAAAGGCACGTACCCTTTTCAAGCTGTAGCCTGCATAAAATATAATTGGAGGAAGCAAGATGTTGAAAAATACTTCAGGATCAAAAGTCACCTGTTAAGGAAAAAAAAAAAAAACCAACAATAAAACCGTTTGTTAAGACTTTGCAAGAGAAAACACAAATAACAATGTCATATAAAATATATGGAGGAAACACTGTACCCCCGCCAGATGCAATGTTGTGGGGCCAACACTGAGGATGTGTCTGGGGTCTTCTGGACACAAGTCCAGAGTCTAAACAGCTTAAATTAAGATCTGCTAAAACCAGAGTTTCATTACATTGCGTTCAACTCATAATTTATAGCTTATCACAATCTAACCAAAGTTAAAAAAGAAAATAAAATCACTGGTCCTGTATCCAGCAGATACAGGACCTGTCCCCATGGAGGGAGTAGGGAGCATCGCTCACCTCTCCAGTCACCGACTCTCTTACCTTTCTTAGCATCTCATTATCCTGGACATTATTGAGCTCCTGGGCGCTGATCTCTCCCTTCAGGGTGTACTCATAGTACTTTCCACTGACGTTCACCAGCAGCGTGGCGGGACTGGTCTGCACTTGGCAGCTCAGTGTCACGTTGTTGACGTCGCTGGGGACGTGGATGCCGTAGCGCAGGACCACACCGACCAGGACCCCTGGGGAGGGATATGGTGAGACGAGCCACAGCAAACTCCCAGGACGATCTCTTTGAGCATGGATGCAGCATCAGGCACACCAGGATCCTGACCCTCTGCTCAGCTGCTGAGCACAGTCACCATCTAAATAATTGCCCGTGTGATATTAAACCATCCGTGTCCTGCCATGAGCCATGCAAACACTCCATGCTCACGCAGACTTTCTAACACCAGCCACGGACTGGTCTTGAAGGCTTTTAATTACCCAGCAATCAGTCAGACCCTCGTTCTAGTGCAGCAAACATCCAACACCGAGGGCACACCGATTTTCTTAGGGCGAGCACCTTGGCATTGCTGGCACACAGCTGGGGACCTGGGCAAGGCACTGCCCACATGTGCCCCAACTATGCACGCTGCACCCGGAAACCTGACAGCATCACATTTTGCCACTACATTAAACCTTTCATTTTTGCAGGGAATTAAAAAAGATACGAAGCAACCACCATGAATGCTTTGAGGACAGTGAGCAGCCTTCATAAGAGGCTGCAGCACCGTACAGCCTTCTCCTGCCCTGGGGATCTTTCACTTCACACAGCAGCAATCCCCATTTTATAAAAAACGTGGAAGTTTTGCTTTCCAGGTCGCCCACCCAGTCGCCCCCTGCAAGCCTCAGCTCTGCACCACGAGCGGCAGCCCCAGGGCAGCCCCGCGAGCCAACGCTGCCTCCGGCTCAGCTGCTGCGCAGGAGTATGGTGGGGTTAATTTGCAAGTCAGCAATTTATATGGCACTTTTCATTTGCAGCACAGCTGATGAGCTGCGTACTGAGGCCTCGCATCCAGATAAACGGCATTCGCACAACAGAGGTTCCTCCAGCTCCTTCTCACCCGCACGGTGCGCTGAGTGCTCTCCTGGCAGAGCTTTTTGACATCTGCAGGCTGGGGAGGAGGAATGTCCCACAAGACACCTTTCCACGTAGCCTTCAGCACAAAAGGGTTTGGAAACTCCTCGATTAAGGCAGCGCTAAGCCGCCACAGAAATCCTGGATCTTAACCCCATCTCTGAACCACACATTTATGAAAAGCTTTCAGACACATGGGAACTAAACAGAGACCGCAACACTCGGAAGGCTTCTCCATTTGCCTTCCAGGATGCTCCCGCTTCTTTACTGTTGCCTTAATTAAGATCTTGCTCTGTGCTTTCCTACAGGCAGGGCACAAGCCTGACCAAAGGGAACACCAAACTCTCCGCCGCCATCTCATGGGAGCAGAGCCTGGGCAGGAGCACTGCCATGACTGGGCAAGAGATTGTGGGGCCCCAGCACTTTCAGCATCCCCTGCAGCCAGTTTCCAATCTACTGCCTGTTTTTTGCCTTCTCTTCCCTTGACAGCAGTTTTCCAGGACAAGATTTGCTCATTTTGCCAACGGCCAAAAGAAGAGCTCCCACCTTGCACCCCAGAGGATGTCATGCACAGCAGGGCCACCCCAGCACACATCCAGGCCATGAGCAGAGGCAGAAGAATCAGCTGCAAGCAGAGACTCACCGCTGCTAACCTGTCACACTGGTGACACAGACGGCTCATCTCAGGGACCAGGCTGACAGACCCAGGAGGTTGCACCCAAAACCCAGACCCTGGTCTAATACAGCACTCCTGCAGCACAGCTAAGCTGCTCTTGCAAAGCTACTGATGCTTTTAAGCCATGCACAGTCAACCATGTGCTCACCACATGCTTTGGGCTTTATCCTGCACTGCACCATGATGCAGAATCACCCCAACGGTAACAGAAAAGGTCTCCCGGTGCACAGCCAGGCATGGTCAGCTCCAGCAAGAGAGATGCTTCAGGGAATGTCACACTGTGCAGAGCATCTGAGAGCTGCTTTTACACCAGCATCACGAACAGGGAACACCAAAGAGGAATCCTTTTGCTTACTTTTCTGCTAGCCTCTTTGTTCCCTGATGTTCCAGTGCTCCAGAAATAAAAATATGGAAATGAAGACAAGGATGTCAAGAACATTGAGATGCCACAGCACGTATTTACATGAGCTGGAGGGGTGGGGTGCATGGCACCACAGCATCAGGACAAAACACCCAGGTTTCTTTTCACCCAGAAGATGATGACCCCCAAGGTACCATGGGAGACAACCAAAACTCTTCACTGCAATAAAGCGAGCTTCAAAGGGTTATTTACATCTGCTTATGACTATTAAGCAGCTTTAAACAGTTACAGTGAAAATTCAAATGAAAGGGAGAAAAGCCAGACTGGAGAGCTCATTTGCAACTGCTTCTCCACTCTCACAGAGCAGACAACACCAGGTACACTGCGCTCTGCAGCCCTCCAGAGCTACCTGGGGTGGTTTTTAAAAAGACTTTTAAAAAAAAAAAAAAAGTTGATTTTAGAGCTTCAAGCAGGAGTCCAAAACCTCCAGCAGCAGCTGCCTGCCTTTCCTCAAACGGAAACCCACCCAGTGACCCCTTTAATGCCCTAATCTCAGCACTTTGAGATGAGAGGCCCTGCAGGTGGAAGGTAGGACAAACAGATGAACAGACGTTGCTGCTGGGAATTCAGAAGGGATTCTGGCTCACCCACCTCTCCGCTCTTAATCCCCGTCCCAAAGCAGCACTACATCTGATAGCTCCCTGCTCATCCTCGCCGTCTCGCTTACCCAGGCAGCTGTTCCCAGCCCTGCATGCCGGCCGTGCTCTGGCCACAGCCGAATTCCCACTCCGGCCAGGAATGGGAAAAGGGAAAAGGGACAGATAAACTTACAATATCTGTCAAGAACCACTGCGCTTGGGGCTCCCAAAATCAGACATTTTATCTTGCCCTGTAACACACTGCCTGGGAGGCTCCCAGAGCTCTCTGGACCAGGGTGGGAAAAGACACCCACGTGCAAACACACATCTGCACAAAGGGCTCGTGGGCACCGGGTGTGAACCAGCCAGCATCCTGCCAGTGGCTCCCGACACAGAGACACCATCAGAGGTACTTACAGGGAAAGCATGCTGCTGCTCTGCTTAAAACCACCTATTCTGCCAACACTAAGATGACCCCAGCACCACCCCTCCTGCCCAACACTGGATCTCTAATCAACCCTCCCCACCTAACAATGCTCACTGGAGGCACTTGGGATAAACCTGACTCCAATGCCAAGTCTTCTCAGACACCAAACCCAGGCCTGGGCTCAGGCTACCTGGACCAAGCCCAGGGGACCGTGTAGGTCCTCCTCGTTCTGCTGGTCTCTTAGGAAATGGTTCAAACTCTCTTGGCACTCGAAGGGCCATCCTAGCAGCAACCCATGAGCTGCTCTGCCAGTATCGACATGCTTTTGCAGCCAAACACTTAACAAAACTGAGCCCTGGGAGGGAGCAGAGCGGACAGAACCTGACACCAAGGAAGCTGCCAGCCAAAAGCTGCAAGGAGTAGAGAAGCTAAAGGCAAAGCTGGTAAATTAATTGAGTTCTTTTATGCAAAGTGCAAGAGATTATTTTCATTGCATTTCACTCAACTTCATTAAAAAGAACAAAAGCCCATGGGCTTTTTTTTTTTTTTTTCAGTGCTGTTGAACATTTCCGAGGTAAGGTTTTAAATGAAGACTAATATATTACCATCCAGGCACTTAACAACAATGGAAGCACACAGGATCCCCAGGCGAGCATTAATCTGGACACCAAAAGGAAAGGAAAATGTAGCGAGCAACTGAAGACATCCCGACAACAAGCAATTTAGACATATGCAATCCGGGGGCCAAGTGGGAACATGTACAAGGAAACTAAACTTCTAGAGAAGCTCCTGCCACATCCACCATTAGACCGCGAGAAGAACTGAAACAAGATTGTTCAATTAATCATCCTAAATGTTGAGTACCTCAGATGCGGGATCCTCATTTTAAACGCTGAAATGAAGCTTAGGGGCTACTAAACTCCTATTGTCTATTACCATGGAATGACTCCAGCTTCTGTCCAGCTCTTGAACATCAACTCTGAGCTGACAGTGTGATTTGTAAGATATAAATCCACCCGCAGCAAAAGCTTATAACTTACAGTAAAAACAGACACCAAGGAAACTCTGATGTATTTTGGCAAGAAGAGCTGTATGCAAAAGTTTTATTTGACTTAGTTGTCGGGGTTTTTTTAATTAGAAAAAGACAAGCTTTTACAAATTGCTTCTCTTGCCCAGATTTCAGGGTCTGTTCTGCAACCTGCCTGTTGCAGCACTTCCACATTTTCAGCAGACTTCCCCAGGGCTGAAAGCATCGCAGGGGGCTGGGGACAGCAAAGCAGAAGCGGTACCTGCTTTGCTCCCTGCAGCTTCTAAGTCATCACTGTAAAACAACAGCATCTCACCACTCGTTGGGAAATTACACATCCCTTTTCCTATGGTGGCTGCCACAACCTGAGAAGCAAGTGCCTAAAGCCTTGATAGCAGGGAAAAACTCGGGATTTTCTGCATGACCAGATGGGTGATGTTACCAATTTCACCAACAGTTCTCTAAGCACAGTCTGCAAAAGAGCAGACAGAAAAGATGCGTTTTATGGATCGGCAGGAGACTGAAATGACCTGGGTCATCCTCTGAGAACAAGGGGAGCACTCCGGTGGGTCAGGGAGAACAGAGGACCAAGAAGAAGAAAACTCCAGGAGAAGAACAAGGTTAAGGGCAAGTTTGATAGCACAAAAGAAACACAAAGTCCGTGTGTCAGCGAGCTTCAGGGCAGCAGAAGGAAGACCTTCCGTGATGGAAGCATGTGCTCCAGCTCCCGTCCCAGGGAGGTGACCACTCCTGCCCCAGGCAGGAGGCCAGCAATGCCTTCACCCACCTCAGCGGTGACTTGCAGGAATCTGAAAAGGCACAGGCCAGTATTTTGTGCCTCTGGGCTGACACAAGTGTCTCCACCCCTTCGTTTGAAAGGACACTTCCAGTTAACTGAAATTTAGGATCACAAAAGCCAACGGCCCAAACGGGTCAAGTCACAACCTCCAGAGCAAAGCTTTCTGCTGGGCAAGGAACTCGGCCATGTTGCTGCTCTGACCAAGCTTGGTCACACATCACCCACAACCAGCAAGGGCAAGGACAGCACAGAGAAGAGACTTTAACCACAACACTCAGCAGGAGATACCTTTTTAATTCTAAACTCAACGAATCTTGTCTAGATGTGGATCTATGGCCGTGTTAATCACTCCCCCAGCACAACCCCCAGTCCTGCTTTGGCTGAACTCCAAGTCATGGTAGATGACCCAGGCAGAGCCACGTATGGCATCTCCATACAATGGTTCAGGCCACTTCGCAAGGCCACGTCACCTCAGTAAATCACAATCCAACCGACTACGGACCTGCTCCCCCAACCCATGGCCTCGCTCTGCTTCTTGAAGGAACACATGTGGGGCATCTCAGCGAGAGGCCCTGTCCCAGCGGGAAGAGGAACCCCAAAAGTAGGAGCTCGTGCGCAGAGGTCCCCGAGCAGCAGGACGTAAGGCTGCTGGCCCTGCGGGTCCCTGCGCATGGCAAAGGGTGGGAGCATCTCCCCAAATGGCCTCTCCACTCTTCTCGGACAGCTACTGGAAATTCAGGCGCTCTAAACATAGGGTGGAAACACAACCTCTGGTCCCAGTCTGCGGGATGCAAGGCTTCTGGCCTGTGCAGAGCCATATCTATGCTGCCCTAAGTCTTCGCTCTCAACCCTGGAGCAGGTCAGTGGGACTTGCCGGTGCTCAGTGACATGGTTTCGAGGCCACTTGGCATGTGGTAGCCCCCGACCCCACCAGTTTCACCTGTGCTGCAGCCACCCTGCGAGGCCGCCTGGGAAAACCCAACCAGTTCCCCACTGACAGAGGTTTCGGAGAGTCCTCGATATCCAAGGTTTGGAAAACAACCAACGCTCCCTCCAGCAACACAGGGTGAGCCAGGCCGGGGCACGCAGCCCGGCTGTCCCAGCGAGACTGGAGCATCCAGCTGCATCTGGGAGGGGATGCGGCATGTCCCCCCCGGATCCCCGCACCCCTTCGCCCACGGGGATGTCCACGAAACGAGCCCTGTCGTAGCCCCTCGGCAAGGAGCCACCAAAGAGGGGAACGGGGGGATAATGGTCCCCACTGGTGGTGCCATGAAAGCGGGCGGCCGGGCGCCAACCCAGGCGCTCCAGTTGGCCCAGCGCAGAGCGCGGACTGGTTTGGCTGGGGCTCCCAGTGCTCGGGGCAGGGTGGGCGGCACTTGCGCCGCACGGGCTTCCCACGGAGGGTGGTGTGTGGGTGCGGGGGGGGGGGGGGGTGTCCGTGCGTGGGGGTGCCGGCGCCCCTCACCGTAGATCATGGCGAGGCCGGTCTCGTGGAGGAAGCGGGCGCGGCGGTGCTTGAAGAGCCAGATGGTGAGGATGGTGAGGGTGAGCAGCAGGATGAAGACGAGCAGGTTGGCGCTGTCCTGCCGGTGGCTCTCCTCCGCCGCCTTCTCCGACACGATCTCCTCCTCCAGCGCCCCGGGACGCCCCGCCACCACCTCCCCGCCCGCCGCCCCCCGCGCCCACAGCCCCGCCAGCACCAGCACCAGCCCCGGCCCCGGCCCCGCCATCGCCCCGGTACCGGCCCGGCCCCGCCGCCACCAGGAAGCGGCGCTGGGCGCAGGCGCTGCGGGGCGGGGACAGCGCTGCCGGGAGCCCGGATAGGGACGGGGCTGGGGCGGGAGAGCGGTGCCGCCGGGCTGAGGGAAAGGTTTGCGACGGAGAAAAAGGGTTTGGGGTTTTTTTTAAGGCAGCAAAGGAGAAGGAAGGGGAGGGGGGTGCGAAGGCAGCGCCTGGAAGCT
Organism: Strix aluco; assembly: GCF_031877795.1. NCBI lineage: Eukaryota > Metazoa > Chordata > Aves > Strigiformes > Strigidae > Strix > Strix aluco. Next base: position 20,670,010 of record NC_133940.1, on the reverse strand, counting down.
CGTAGGGGGGAAAGCGTATTGCAAGCGAGCAGAGAAAGGTTTGCAAGAGGAAAGGTTGCCTGGATTGGGGGGGGCGGGGATCAGGCCGCAGGGTGTAAGGGCTGCAAGGGAAGGCTTGCAGGAACACTGGGGAAACGGGTTTGCGAGGGTGCAGAAAGGGTTTTGCCAAGGGGAAGGTGGTCAAAGCGCGAGGATGTTTGCAAGAGGGAAAAAAATTCACCGAACAGACTTGCTGCGAGGAAGAAGTTTTGCGCGGGCCTTGGCTTTGTACAGGAGTGTGGGGGCGTGCGTGGGGTGCTCTGGAGGGGTGAGCTGCAGGACACCCCTGTCCCGGGGGGACGGGGCCCTGAGCGTGGGGACAGGGGACAGCAGCAGCCCACGCTGCGCCCCGGGGCCGGGGGGGATCCTGGAGGTGCTGTCACACCGTGCCAAGGCTTGCAGATGGTGCCAGGAGCCACGGCCAGCCCCAAGGTGGGGTCAGGGTAAACTTGCCACCCTGTTTACCAAGAAATAAGGGGGATTCGTGCAGCGGGTGGGGCAAGGGCTGCAATAAATGCCGCAGTGATCGGCTTAAAGGTGGTTTGTAGAAAATACCTTCAGAGAATTGCTTTTGGACCCCTTATCTTTGTGCCTTGGGGGCACGGAAGACCCGGGATGCTTGGCCGTGGGGGACAGTCGGGTTTCCTTGCTTTGCCCCAGGCCTTGCCCGGCCCGGGGTCGGGGCGTGCGCTCCTGCACACGCTGTGCATCCCCTGACACCGTTTTTTCTTGCACGGGTTGCTCAAGCTTTGAGGTTAAACACGGGGAAAGTGGGAATTAACCCCGGGCCCCCGGTGGCCCCACGCCCTGCTTTCAGCCGGGAGGGAAGGGGCCTGGCCCGGCGGCTCGCTCCTCCCTCAGCCGTCCCCCCCCGGGGACAAGCCCGGCTCCCAGGACCCCCGCGGGATTTTCTCGGGGGTCTTGGTCCCGCGTGGGAAAGCGGCGGCGCGGCCACGCCCCCTCGGCGCTGAACCCACGCCCCCTCCGTGTAAACCCCGCCCCTCCCCGTGACGCCATCAGCGGGCGCCGGGGGGCGGCGGGCGCCCCTGGCGGCGGCGCGAGCGGCGGCGACGATGGCGGCCGCCTCGGTGTGGAAGGGGCTGGTGGGGCTCGGCCTCTTCGCCCTGGCCCACGCGGCCTTCTCGGCGGCGCAGCGTGAGTGAGCGGGCGGCGGCGCCGCCTGGGGGGGGCTGCGGCGCCGCCTGGGGGGGGCTGCGGCGCGGGGAGGCCCGTCGGGCCCCGTCACCACCCCCCAACGACCGCCAGGAGAGCTCCGGGGCGGGGGCCGGGCCGGGCCGCGGCGGCATCATCATCCTCATCATCCTCATCCCCGCGGCGCCGCCGAGCCCGCCGACCGGGGTGGCCCTTGCCCTTGCGGGCCGGACTGCGGGGAGAGCGGAGCCAGCGCTCGCCGGGAACTTGCCGGGAGGAGCGCGGGGCTCGCCCCGTGCAGGCGCCGCGGCAGCCGAGGCAGGGTGGGGACGGGAGAGCTGAGCTGCCGGCCGGCGGATCGCGCCTTCATCCCCTGCATCTGCCGTTCCCGCAGCCGTCCGCCACCCTGGCAGCGAGGGGGGGAGGGCTCGGGGTCCGAGGCCAGCCGTGCTCGGGGGGAGCAGGGTCTCCAAGCAAGACTGGGAGCAGCCCGGCTGCCTGGAGATGGTCGGGGCTGACACATGTCCATGAGCTACAGCAAGTTTTGGGGGGGGTTTGTATTGCCGTTTATTCGCTTATGCAGGGTGTTTGATGTGTCTGTATGTTTCTGTTTTGTAGATCGTTCTTATATGAGATTAACAGAAAAGGAAGATGAAACATTGCCCATAGATGTAAGTTTTAAGTTTTTACAACGTTTGAAAGGTGTAATGCCGTGTGGATAGTTTAGTGGCTCTCAATTGCTTTTGTTTTTTAATGTGATAGGCAAGAATAAAGGGTAGTTTTTATGTTGCACTTTCATTTGAGCTCCCTCTGTCAAAAAGAACCATATCTTCTATCCCAACTTCCTGCAATGTGTTGTATCTGTCAGAGGGAACAAACCCCAGGCCCAGACCTCCCTCTCCTTCTTTAGAACTGGCCTGAAGCATCTTGTCCTGGAATTCCCTGAACATAGCTCAGAGAGCTTTTGCATTTTTCTCCTCCTTTGCAGCATAAACATCCTCCTCCCTCTGGCTTTTGTTGGCTGACATTGGTTTATCCAGTGTGGCTGCGTGTCCATTTGATCCCAGCACAGCCTGCTTCAGGAAGGTTATTTTTTAATTTGTTTTATTTGCTTGTTTTTTAAATTCCACTTTGATTATTATCTGTTCCATTTTTGCTTAATCAGAAGGGGTAAGGAGATCAAATACCCACAACAACCAGGCACAGCATTTGAACTGAGCAGCAGCTGCCACCGCTGCACAGCGTGTGTTGGCAGCCAACTTGTTTCTCAGAGAGAGTATTGGATCCTTAAGTGCCCAAGAACACAGTGTTTTGTTCTAAGGATCTTGCTGAGGAGCTGTGTGAAGTTTGTGCAACACAGACTGGATGTCAGGTAGCTGAAGCTCTTCGCAGCTCTGCCACCGGTTTGCCGTGCTAAATAGGCGGGGTATTTAATCTTCCCGTGCCTCAGTTTCCCTCCTGTTGAATTGCCCACCTCTGTAAAGCATTTACAGTCGCTGGATGAGAAGCGCAAGAAACACTGTTTGAAAGATGAGATTTTTTTTAGTAAATATTAAGAATATGAAGTAATGTGTGTTGCATTGTGCTTCCCTCTGTTACAGATAGTTCTTCAGACTCTGTTAGCCTTTGCAGTTACCTGCTATGGGATAGTACATATCGCAGGAGAATTTAAAGACATGGATGCCACTTCAGAACTAAAAAATAAGTATGTTTTATTTCTTCTTTTCATAAACATCTGTATCTGCTACTCTAGACAAACTGAACACTGTGAAATAGCTCGCTCTTTAGCTCAGTTCTTAAATACGTGTTTTAGACAATAACACTGAGAGGAACAGCCACATCTGGGAAAGCCAACAATGTCTTGAATTTCAGAGAGAGTTAGATAACTGGAACACATTAAATAAACTTCTTGCTTTTCCTCATCCCAAATCCTGCTGTGCAGAGTTGGTAGAGAATTGAAGTGTCTACGTGGGAAGTAAGAGCTCAGCAGTCACAAACTGCTGTTGTGAGGTGGTCTCATAGACCACCACCCTCTGTTTGCCTTTGCTTCTTTACAAGAGTCTGAATTCTTTGAATCTCACACTGAACTATCCAAGGCAGAATATCGGAAAGACTAAGGAAATAAGGAAATTTGAATCGAGATTTTGAAAAGGATGTGAAATTGGAGGGGCAGACACAGCCTCTCTGGCCATTTCCAAAAACACAGGGGAGTATGGAAAGTAAACAAGTTGACATTGTTGTATTTCATAGCTTTTACCTAAACCCCTTAGCTTCAGGCACAGAAAGGGATGGAAAGCTGACAGTAAACAGCATCAAGGTGTTAACACAAGTGACAGCTGAACTAAGGCTGGCATGTTTGGCACGTGTGCTTGCAGTAATCCACAGGCCTGCCCCTAAGCCGAAGGAAGGAAGGTGAAGTTTGTCTGTGGGGTGGACAACCTCTGCCTATTGAGCAGTCAGTATTGCGTGCTTGGCTTTGTATTTCCTTCTATGGTTTGGTTTAGGAAACTTAGAAAGTGAGCAAGAATTTTGGATTCAAAACTTGTATTTCTGTGTCTGTAAAAGCTGGTATACCCTACACCAACTCTTCTAAACCCCCTGTTCTAAAAGAGTATTAACGTTGACTTTTTACATTTATTTTGAAGGACATTTGACACGTTAAGGAACCATCCGTCTTTTTATGTATTTAATCATCGTGGTAGAGTATTGTTCCAGTCCCCAGACACAGTGAATTCTTCTTCAAACCAAGATGCTTTGTCATCCAGCTCATCACTGAAATTTCGAAAACTTGAACCTCTGCGCCGCTAAGACTTTTACAGATTATAATAATAATCCAGGACACTGAGATGTAATATTCAAGTCGGGGATGTAAACACTTTTTTAATTTCTGGAGCAGTATTTATATTGATCTTCCAGACTTTATAAAGTATATATATATAAACTAAGGACCTTCTTTGTACACTGTTAATGAAAATGACTGAATTGTGAATTGGCAATGCAGTGTAAATTATTCTACAGTTATGCTGTGAAACACATCTTCAAATTTTCATATATTAAACCAAGTTGCAGGTGACTTAACTTCAGTTAAAACAAAGAGCAAGCTAGTTTTTACTGCAATTAATGTTCTTTGACAAGAGAGAATGTTTGAGTGCTATTTATTTTCTGTTTGCTTGCACTACAGTTTATGGAACTCCTTCAGAAATACTGTGTGCACTGCATCACTTAACAGCAGAAAAAGGGGCAGTGTCTCCTGTTCCTAGAATGCCTAGGAGACCTGCATGGTGTAGGCACGGGAAGTCAAAAGATTGCTTTCATTTTTATTTTTTTACAATGCTGAAAAATAGTTGTGTGAAGGGTTTGGTTTTTTTCCTAGTTTTTCATTATCATGTTATTTCCTTGTTGCCCTCCTTCATTTAAATGCAAACTGTCCCATGTTGCCCCACGTTGCCTGGGATGTGGCTGTACAGTCGGTGCCTGTGTGGGGGAGGCAGCTCATGTCTGATCACGTAGATAATTTACCACGCTCAGCTCGTTTACCCGCTGTATTTATGTTCTCTTTGGTTGTGAATATGGGAATGTTCATCAGATGGCTGAATGTGGTGTTGGCACCAGATACAAGTTCCCGAGTCATATTCTATGAAAAGAATTTAAGTATCAATAATACCCATCCTGTCAGTGGTCCAGCAGCCAGGTCTGTTTGCTGGCACTAGCACAGTACAGGTAATCAACCGGTCACGGTACAGCTATCCCCTTTTCTGCCAACAGCCTCTCAATTTGATTTCTTTTTTCCAGCTGAGCCCTTTGTTGATTTAAGATTACTGTCTTGATTTCATGTATTAGGACAGATGATACAGTCCTTAACTCTTACCGACATCTAAATTCTCATCTACCCTTAGGGGCTGAATCAGTGCTAAAATTTGTCTTGGTGTGGCATTTCACCTACCTGATATAGCAAAGGGATGGTAGTTTGAGATACTGATGGGGCCAACTAGAATTTTGCCTAGTCTGAGGATGTCTCACGCAGCCTTTTGTCCTAGCATCTGTTTTTTTTTTTTTAAACTGTTAAGAACTGTCAAAGGCAAGAAGCTTAGCAAAAATACTGTGTAAATCGAAGCCTCTTTTTCTAGCTCTGCCCATCCTATGGAGTGGGTGCCCCAGTGCTAGAGCAATATCCGTAGCTGCTGCTCTACAATCACTCTTAAGCATCTGGGTTTGGTTAGAAAGGGTTACTCTGCCAGCTGAAAGCATCTGAGCTGCCAGATTACTTCCTAAAGTGTCCTGGTTCCCCCCTAGCTGGTGTCGCAAATCAGCTGCTGTCACCGAAGGCTGCAAAAATAGTAAGTATCAGGTCAGATCTCCATTGCGGACAGAGCTCTTCCCTTGGGGAAGAGGGCTGCTGTGCAGCAGCCGCTGCGTGGAGGAGAGGGTTGAACGCTGGCCAGGTGACCTTGCGAGGCACAGAGGAGAGACAGAACTAGCAGAGGGAGGGAGGAGCAAGGCAGGAGGTCAGTAACCACTGTACCAGACTGATACTGCAACTGTGGTTGGCAGGGAGCCACTCGCAGAGGGTCTCTTAGAGCAGGGCTGCTCACCCCTCATGTCTAAGAAGCCCCATTTGTGCTACTGTAAGGCTACGTGGACCCGCCCGAGGCGGAGGTGCTGCTGTGGGCCGGGGTGAGCGGAGAACATCGTCTGCTGCTCAGAGCGAGTCCTGCTACAACACCCTGTTGGCTGCATCAGGTCTCTTCTCGTGACAAGTAGCCTTACTCCTCAGCAGCAATGGTTATATCACAAAGCTGTACAAATTATTTTTTCTTATTGATCTCGCAATGTCCAATAAAAATTGATATCCTTAAAGTTTTTGGGAGTTTATTGGTTTATTTCTGACCACCCTGGAGCCTGCTGCAGCAAATCCCTGATGACTGAATATTTGGAAGTGGCTGCTTAGCATTGACAAGAAGCAGTTGCCTTAGTTAGGGCAGCTCTGTGTGAAAGTGCATGCCTGGCCTGGTGTTCATTACTACGAGATAAGATCAGTACGGGGAATCAAAATAGCATGCTGCAAGTAGCTAAACAAAACATTTAGGAGGGAAATATTACCAGCCTGGGGATCTGACTGCCTTTGAGATCCCTAGTCAATGTACCTGGCAGAGCTGACGTATTTTTTGCCTTCCACTGAACCATAGTAAAGGCTTCTCTACCACGTGCTAATCCCCTGCCAACCCACGGGACAGGCTCCTGCAAGGTCTGGTATTGCAACAGTTGCTGGGGGAAACACTGCCTACTCACGGGGCTGGAGATAGTTAAAATCTTGGACTTGAGCAAGATTGCTTTTCACTCCCTGTTCTGCTTTTCCGTTGGGGCGAGGAGTTTGCTTAACGACAGCATCCATCATGATTGCACCAGAGAGAGCAGCAGACTCACCCTTCGTCTGCTTACAGTACTGCTGCAGCTGTCGGCATCCAGCACCGAATGTGAGGGGGTAAAAAAACAATAATCAGGGTTTTAAGGAAGGGGCACCTCAACCAGCTCCCAAAGCTACCTTCTGCTTACCTTGCAACGCACAGTTCTTCATAGATGAGCTTCCCTTCTTCAAAAGCAAAACAAAAGTTGTGCCAAGGGCTTCTTGGATTAGACCAAAGAGGAAGAGTTTCCAGCCTCGCCCAGTGCTCATTTGCTGCCATCACGCCTTGATTGCTTTGGCTACAGGATGTGATGTTTTTACTACATTAAATACTAAAACAAATGTGCTGATAATTTGCATTCATTGCTGGGGTAGCAGGTTTCATCTGCATTAATTTTGCTGTGTTTTCCTACTCTTCCTCACCAGCCAGAGTCCACTGGGGAATGTTTGTTTAAAGCTAAGGCGGGCAGGAGTCATTTAGACCCTGATAAGGTGAGGAGATGAGAAGTACAGTTTGTGCCAGAGATCATTCACTGTCACTGCCCTTTCCAGATCAGAGGCTGGGGTGGAAGCATGGCTGGCGGAAGTCTTTTCCTAGAGAGTTCAGCACGGGCTGAACCACATCACCGCTTGTGAAAATAACTCCTGATCATGCGCGTCCGACAGTTGCAGAGGAGCTTTGTGCTTCCCCTCCACACGCCAGCAGAGACGGAGCACGCTGGAGCCATCACTGCAGTGCAGGAAAGCAAAGTGCAGCTGTGAGACCCGTTAGTGCTGCCCCGTAAGGGTGAGGCCGGTGTGGCCTCTCCCCGCTGCTGCCGAGCGCTGGGTTAAAGCTTTCTTAGGAAAGCTGGTGGCTAATGGCCCCTTCCCTGTGCTCTGGAGAACCGACACAGCCTCCTCCCTGGAGAAAGCAGGGAATGGCGATTACTTTTGAACTCTAAAACGATTTTTGGCTTCCTTATCACTCTCTTCCCATGCTTCGGGTTCCCTTGCCCTTCACCGTGCTGCAGCAGAGCCGCCCTTCTCTGTCTCTGACACCTTCAGTGAGGACACGAGCTATGGGGACATCCTCCCGCTGGATACAGCCCCCCCACTCCACCCCGAGAGTGGCACCATTTCTGCTCCTTTTTGGGGGTCACCTGCACCAAAAGGCAGCAGTTTTCCACCAGATGAGGCTCATCCCGCAGCATCAGGGGCAGGGTGCTGCCCCGAGCTCCCTGTGGGAAGCCCCCCAGGCCCCCACCACCCCAGCTTTGGCGAGGCCGGGAAGCTGCAGCTCTTGCTTTGCAGTTCCCTGCTGTCCCAGCCGGTGCCTGTGCCGAGCTGGCAGGCTGCCTGCACAGAGGGGAAGGGCGAAGAAAAGCTATTTTGAATGTTAAACAAGCAGAAAAAACTTTAGTACCAGCTTTCCATGGCCAGCACTAGCAGCGAAGGCAAAACACTCCTTTGATTTGGCCTTGATGTTCACCTTGAAGCTGTAATCACCTGGGGGAGAACCACAGTGGAAATAAATCTGGTATTCAGGCAGGTAAAAGCCTTTTAATCAGCCCCAGGTTGGTCTCAGTGATACAATGTCATTTCAAAACACTTCAGACTGCAACAAAAGCTACATCCTTAAAATGGCAGCTAATTAATTTTCCTGTCCTGCTAACTTAATCCTTTTTCCAGCCAAGAAAGGCAAATGGGAGTTCACGAAGCAGCGAGGCAGCCAGGAGCCTGGCAGCATGAGCAGGAACACAAGCCCCAGGGCTCTCTGGCAGGGGCCCAGGCTGTGCGGTGTCATGGCTTACCAGGACATTTTAAAAGCAAGGGAGAGAAAGAAAAATTTAAAAGGTGACATTTGGATTATCAAACCAAGGGCTCATCCTAGGCTAGTGGTCCTGGGGAATCCACAGACCCCGGCGCAGATAGACACAGCTATTTACTCCCAGTTTGTATCCCTAGTGTAATTGCTGCCAGGCAGAGCACCGGGCACTAGCAGTGCCCTCCGTGCCCGGGCTGGTGCTGGCCAAACCAGTTTCCCCGTGATTTGCTGGAGGCATGCTGTGATGCAGGACTTCACTTTGGATTAAAAAAAAAAAGGGGGGGGAAGAAGAGAAAAAATGTCCCCTCCTCCCCCAAGGTATTTCTGCTATATATTCTAGAGCAGCTCAGGGCCACCCGCGCTAGGCCAGCGTTGACGCCCTCCGAGTGCCAGGCTGCTCCAACATCCCCTGCCCCCAGTCTCTGCTGCAGCGCACGATCCGGGAAGAGCGCCCGGTGTGCCCAGCAAATGCTGAAGCAGCGATTTACTCCCCCATCCTGGACACAGAAGTGCACAAAACAAGACACTTACATCAAAAAGCAGTTTTGGAGGAGCAAGTTTGGCGGGTGCTCCAAAGAGCAGCTCGCTTCCCCAAGTCCACATGAAGCTGTTGCTCCTTGGGCCATTACCAGGGCCTCCAAGGCACCCACAGGGCTGAGCTCAGCCCCCAGCGAAGGCAGCCCCACAGAAAGGCATCACCTCCCTGGCACAACGCAAAGCACGTGGAGGGGGGAGAAGGGGCCAAATAATCCTCCTTCTTCAAGACCACCACGCTGCTTCTGGTTTGCAGCCTCTCACCATACAGGGATGTCTGCCCAGGGACCTTGGCGAGAGCAGCGCCACTTCCATGTCAAAGTCACCACCGCCACTTTGAAGCAGAAGCCGGCTGCTACTTCAATACCTGTTTGAATCCAGCAGCTTCAGATCACAAAGAAAAAGCCACAGCAGAGTGAGACCCCATGTTCATCTCGCATGGAACGGACCCACATATCCTATGGGGTGCAACAGGGCTGGTTAATAAACCCAGGTCTACTGCAAGTACAGCCATGGTGCTGCCTTGGGTTGGCCAGGGCTGGTGGGAGAGGACAAGCTCTGAAATGGACAGGCTGAGCTGTCTCCCAGCCCGGCACCATGCGAACAGTGGCCAGGGGAGGTCTGCAAGACGCTCTCCTCTCTGCCTTTGCTTCTCGTGCTCATGTGGTAACTGCAGCACTTGAAAGGGCCAGAAATGAGGCTCAGCCCCACCATGTTCTGGGGAGCAGAGCAATGGGACGCTCAGAGATCAGCTAACAAGCAAGTTAAGACAGGAGCACCGAAAGAAAAGAGGTGAGTCATGTCAGATGCAGTTCCAGAAAGAGCAGAGCAGACGTCCATTGGCATGGCCCCGCAACACTCCGGCTGCAGGCTGAGGACATGCGCCCGCCTCCCCAAAGACACCGTCTTGGTGCACGTTTCCATATTCTGAGTTGCTCCCCAGCTGCATGTCCGTGCCCAAGGATGAATGGGGCAAGACCTTCATTGGCATTTTCAACTTCTTACTGGTTTCCTATCATGATGAGAGCAGTCCCTTTCATCTCCTCCTTTCACAGCCCCTTCTCGCCTCAAGAGAGTGGGCACCCTGAGTCCAGAGGTGCAAGGCAGACCCTGGGAAGGAGAGCCTGCTCTGCTTACATCCACAGGAATGCAGGATTTCGCCACCCCGAACCCAGACAAAAACCAGCTTTCAGTTGCCCTGCGAGGTCAGAGCCTCCTCGGGGTCCTGTTGTCTGCACTTCTGGAAAGAGCCATCACTCAATTATCCAGCAACAGTTTCCCATCACAGCCTGGGCCGTGACTCACCAGCAACCACCTTTCCTCAGGGGAATTCACGGCCAGTTCCCATGGATTGGTCTCACCCCGCTTCACCTGCCGCAAGCCGCAGGGATAGCCGCTCGGTGAGCATCCTTCCCCGCATCTCTGGCCAGCACGCCGAGCCCCAGCATGCCCTGCCCACATCCAGCTCCCAGCAAGCCAGACGCTGCCGCCGCAGCGCTGCAAGTGCCACACGTTGTACTCCTGTTTTCTAACAATACTCCCACGGGAGGATTTGCGGAACGTGATGCACTCAAAACAGGCTCTTCCAGAGCTCGTCAGTCCCCCACTGTCTCCCGTTTCCACTGACGATCATTTTGGATAGCGGTTTCTACGCTCTGTCTGCTTCTTGTATGCAGAGGGAGGAGCCCTGAATCCAGGGATGCCAGTGGAATTTAAAAATACTCTTTTACACAGCTGAGAGAGAAAAGGCGCCGGAGCAGCTCAGGTCAGAAGCCAGAACTTGACTTTAAAGAAGAGGCAGTAATCCCAAAAGTGCCTACAGGCTCAGGCAACTTCTCCACAGCCCTCCTATCTCCCTCTTTCCAAGCTCCTGCTTTTTTCCAGCCCAAGTGCACTTCTAGCAAAAGGCACCCACTTCAGCCACCTCCACGTGGAAGCTGGCTGTAGGGAGCCTGTTGTGTCCCCACCCCATGCTCCCCCCGTGCCAGACCCAGGCTGGCAGGTCGGAGAGCACAGAGAGGCGCCCCCCGACATGCACAAGAGCCCAGCAGCCAGCCTGTTGTTTTGCGGTGGGATTTTCAACACCAGGGTTGTTCAGTGTACAAGACCAAATTAGGGCATGGACTTTATAATCATCTTTGCTAGTGACACACTACACGACCTTGGGTAAGTCCCTCCATCCATCTTTAAAGACTCTTTCAAAGGAGTGCCACAAGACTTTAATTAGCAGCCCTAGAAGTACTCAAGATAGTTTGTCTCTTCCAAAATAACCAACTGCAGATGAATTGGAACAACCTTATTTTCAAATTCTGCAAGCAACTGGGATCCAGGCTGCTCTCAGATCAGTCACTTCAACAACATAATCAAAGTTAAATGTGCCAGCTGTGCATGAAGGATTTTAATATGCTGCATGGACTGGAAAATAGCTCGAAGAACCAATGTTATTTTTCCATGGCTGGGATGTCACTGTTGAGCAGCTGCATTATAATCATCTGCAATCAGCAAAATGCCTTTTTTTTTTTTTTAATCACTTTTTAGTCTTGGGGAAGAGGGCTCATTTTTATTTCTGTCCTACTCAGGAAATCACCCTCAAATCCTAAGGTACCCACTACCAAGAGATCAGGCAGCTACTAGAGCCGTATAGGCTGATCAAAACACCTTCAACTGTCTACAATCAAACCCCAATTATATTGACAGCTTTAAAAGGTGCACCCAGACAGTAACTGCTGACACTATTACCACCATCTCAAGAAACAGTATGTGCATTTCCACAAATCCATCAAAAATCCAGCTCCAGCTGCCAGCAGGCAGTTACCTATTGTCACATATCCAAGACCGGGGATGGCTCCAGAGCAGAGTCCTTCCCCATGGAAAACCTGAGCGCAGCCCAGCATCATCCTCTGCAAGGCCCACCTCTGCACCAGCAGATGGGTCACAGCTGCAAGATGAAGCAAGAGGGGAAGTCTTCCAACTCCATTCTTTACGAAAGGCTGAACCTCTCTTTGATATATTCTACGTATTAAATATTTACAAATAAAATCTAACACTAAAATATGCACATACTTTGGAGAAAATGACAAGAAACAGGCTGATCATGCAAACAGAGCTTTGCCCCTGTAACTACCAAAATGCTTTATAAACCTCTCCTCCCGTTTCACCATCCTGTGAGGCTGTGTAAGTATTTTACAAACAGGCACACACCATGAGGATGCTTCACAAATAGCTCTCTGTCCGTCCTACCAGCTGCTCAGCAGTGGCAAGTGGAGCACTGGGATCAGCAAATTGCCAGAGGTGCCCAATATTTTAAGGGACATTATGCAAGACTGCTTGCATTAGAGGAGTGACAGTGATTGAGATGACAGCAAGCATACATAAATGCCAAATATCCAGCTACTTCCAGTGCTGTTGGAGCTGATCCAGGACTAGAAAATAGCCATGAAATTCCCACTGCAGATGTGAAGATGAAACTTCCCAAAGCTCTCAAAACAACCAAATAAATCTCCAGCAAAAATCTGATCGGAGGTTTTCATTCCACTGCCTTTCCCAGGCCAAACTATTCTTTTGGACCTCACCATAAAGTGTTTAAGAGCTTCAGCCCAAGCTGTCTCTTAAGAAATATGCAGCTTCTTTGACAGCTTCTCAGCTCATGGTAAAGGGTGATTTTGCTTTCTTTACATGGCCCCAGCAGCCACCATTCCTGGCAAACCCATGTGGCTGCCAACTCAGGGAAGGCAGATGCAGCTATGTTCTTCCACTGCATGTAAAAATACCCTCCTGTGAGTTTAGCCCAAGGCTGTACCAACAGTTTAACTCCTTCCTTGACACATTCTTCTTCTGAGCTATGAGTTATCAGCTGCTGAAGTTACCAGATTTGCCCTACCAACCCTGAGAAGCATCTCATACACTTTTAAAATGAAGGCTCTGAAGTTGAACAGATCAAGTTGAACCAGCTTTCACAGCATGCAAGCGGCAGCTGCTTTTCCCACTGACTCTACGCACAGACCCTACCTGCACTCCCTGCTCCATGGACAACAGGGTTCCCACAACACTGCCACGCTGTTTTAGCCACTACCAAGAGACAGTCGCAAACACTGTCAATGCAGAACGAAAGAATAAAAACGCCACCAATGCTAAAGTCAAGCCAAGTCTACTTTCAAGGATGAAACAACACGCCAGGTTGTAGCTGAACTGGAATGGAGAAAATCAGACAAGTCCAGCCTTTTTGATTTAGTCTTCCCTCACTGAAATGATCACAACGTTCAGATTTATAAGTACAGCTTAACAATTCCTGCAGGCCACAAGATTTTTCCTAAATCCCAAGGTATTATTCTTCTCCAGTTTCGTCCTTTTCCACTTAACAGACTTCAGCTTGTTTTTTGCAGACCTGAAAGAAGCAGCTCCTTTTAAATCCAATGACTAACATCCTTCCTTCAGATCTCTGCCAAACCTCGGTTCTGCCAGATTTCAAGTGTCTTTGGCCTTGTTTTCAGCTTAATTATGTTGCATATTCTTCAATACAAGCACTCTAGAGTCCATTTGCTAAAGGTGTGATGTTGCCATGTTGCTGGTATGGAACACTAATTTAGCTTTATAGGTTTTTTTTTAATAGTTTGTTTCTGTTAGCCAATGCATCTCCACTCATATTTTTCCATCAGAAGTTTCTCAGTAGATATTAAAGAACAGAACAAAAGGAAACCAACTCAATACTCCATACTGCTGCCATTTCAGCCAGCCAATTTAGAGGCAGAACCTGGAGAAAATTACCAGAAGATAAACAGAAAAAAAGATAGGGGTTGTTTCATTTTTGTTTTAGTTTCCTGTAAAGGGAGATACACTATTGCTTGACCACTGCAAAGCCAAGCACAACACAGTAACAGCCTCTGCAGCTCTTATTTTGGAAGAGGACAATCACTTTCTGATGCTGGTTAAACCTGGGCAGGAGCACACTTGCCCATCATAAATGCACTGTGCACACAAACTGGGAACAGCAGCACCTAACAGACATCTGCCATCAGTGACTGGACTGGGAGCTGCATGGCTAGGGGCTCATTTTAAAAGACTTCTTGGTGTTTACAAGGGAAAAAAATAATGAGCAATGAGGATGTCCAGTTAAGAGAGGGTCAGGAAATGGAAGAAGCAGAATACATATCTGGACTTTGAAGTACCACACAGCCCTTCTACCCATGGAGAAAGGTAAGTGCTTAATTTGTTAATTCAGACTGTTAAACAATGCTCCTTACAGGAAACACAGTGAGCCGTATTTTTTCCTCCGCTTTCTAACATCCCAGGTTTAACTGTGCCACATTACTTTCAACCTTAGATAAAGGCTCAAAAATGTAAGTTTGAGCAAAGCATGTACAGCTTGCCAAATTCCATCCACACATCCGTATGTATCTGTGGACCTGTACTGTCTCCCGAGCCGTTGTTGAGGAACACTCCTGTTGTGCAGAGGTTCACCTGTCATGCAGACTAGACACGTTCTCAGTAACACAGCTGTTGCTTTTCTGGGGTCATGGTCTCTACCTAGAAAAGGCAAAGCTTGACACCAGCATAACCTCTCCTGGTTGTCCCAGTTGCACACCAAAGCGAAGTGGCTGTATTTGTTCAATGCAGGTTCCACCCACATCCAGCATGGCTGTTTGTCTTGCAGTGAGTTACCTCCATTAAGAATCTCCTGAACAGAATCATGGAGCATTTACTGTTTCCTAAGCAAGCAATGTTCATTTTGTGCTCAATCTGGGACGCAGGCCTGAGTGCACTCTGAGACATATTACTGTTGCTTTTTCTTCATCTCTTCGCTGACCCAACTTGTGAGGACACTACATCTTCCTTCCTTCTTATGAAGACTCATCTCCAGTCCACTGTCAGGTTTCTTCCCCTCTAATATTCTGATCCAAATTCAATTTGTTCAAATAAAATAATGGTAAGAAAATTCTGTTTGAACTTAAATGGACTAATTTGTCATTTCTGTGCATTTCCTGAGGTATAAGATTTCAAACAAGTGAATGAAAGTCACCAGCTTCATGTAGCTAATTTGGCAGCCAACTGCATCACATCAAAAGAGCAGGTTTACATACTAACAAGGTCACTAGTTAAAAACTCAGCCCCTGCTCAGATATATTATGATCAAGTGGTTGTCTCCGGAACCAGGAAAGAAAATTAAATAACCATTAACTAGATAGAAGAGAGCTGTCTCCTCTTACCACCTACTACTTCAGAAATAGCATATTACATGCAACTCGATGCATGCAACCAGGCCATTTTAAAACGAGGTATGCACAGTATATCTGACCTTCTGTAAATAAATTCCCTTTTACAAGTCCAACATTAGGCATGGGAGGTCTATCATGGTGATGCACAGCTTCCACGTAATGATTGTGAATGGGGATTCACTCCCCCTTTGTATCACTCCAAGGTATTTCTGTGTTTTTAAAAAATGTTCAACTGTACAGATGAATAAAAGTTACTTCTAAGATAAGCAGTGGGACCGTTTATAGTAACACCCTTCCTCGTGTCACTTCATTCATATAACACTGTGACAGAGATTTGCTGTTGCTGGATTTTATTTCCTTCTTGGGTTTCACTGTTGTAATTCCAATGGTCAAACTGCATCTTCCAGAAAGACAAGCCCACTGCTTCAGAGCGGATGGAAAAGATGTCTCACAGGCTGGCTAGTACTAAAAATACCAGTAGGAATGGAGAAGTACAGTCTCACCAGCTAAAATCTGTTTCCCTGCCTCTCAGACGCTGGCTAGTCAACCAGAATCCCTAGGGTGTATGCAGTACAAGGTAAAGAGCCAGTTAACACGAGCACAACTTCAACCTGTCTTTGAAAGAAAGCTGTTAGAGGATCAGAGGACATTACGTGTGAACAACTGAAAATACACAATTATCAGAAGAGCCGCTTAATACTGGCACATTAGTGGTACTGCTTTAAAGGAAAAAATTAATTACATGCAGGTGCTTCAGTCTTCTTCGTATGTTTTGTGATATGTAAAATTACCTTTGGACAAAATAGTAAGAGGAACGGAGGAGAGGATACCAGCTCAGGTAACCAAAGGTTTGGCAAATTGGAACTTGGTGCCTTTAATACCAAGTAAAAATGTGCACCCCACACTGGCTGAGCCGAGTGATGGGGCAGGTACTCCAGGGTACAAACACACTCTACAACTATCACCACAAGCTGCATTTGAGGGTGTGCAAGATCAGGTTCAGCTGCAGCATAGCTACACTACTCACTGGTTTTTCAAAAATACTAGCAGTCTGTTGGTAACAGACAATTGGAGGAACTCAGTGCTGCCCGCTACAGACTCCTCAGATTAGCACTTATTAAAAATTAATAAAATGGTTTATTTTATATATACATATGTTCCAAAAAATTTATACAGTTAAAATATCAAATTAGTGATCTGGTAACAATACTGTTCAAAATAATCTCTTTTGTATGAACATTAAAATACACGTTTTTAAAAGCGTTTCCTTTTAGTGCTTCCAAAGCACAGCGTGTGCCAAGGCCACCTGAAGAATCTCCGTCCTCCTCACAGGATGAAAGAGAACTGAAGTCGGGGACCTGGGAAGCCTCAGGTGCACTTTCATAATGTCTGCAGACAAAACAGAAGAGAGTCTGAGGTAGATTGTTTAGTGACCATCGGGTGGTAACAGTCACAGGGCTGTCTTTAGCTTTCATTAACACAATAGCAGTTTCTTTACTCTCAATCTACACTGAATCTCAAGTTTAAAGGCATGGCTAGCAGTTCTTGGGAACAAGACCCTTGTCTCTGTGGTGGCAACATGCAATTTTACCAGTGCAGGTGTTTCTGGGAGGATTTTTTTGGGAACACACGGGCTCTCTCCACGATGCAGACAGTGCGTGCATTTGACAGTGCCCCATTTTAGTGCAACCTGCTGCCTATAGCACGTAAATGTCTAATGACAGCGTTCAAATGAGTAAATTCTCATCACCTGCAGGAGGGGCAGCAATGGTTATTTTCTTCAGCCTGTTGAGCAAATAGCACCCTCCACAGGAAAAAAGCCACACCTTTCATAGCAAATCCTTAAGGTTATAGCCCAGCTTCTGCCGATAGAGGTTCTTAAAGTTAAAGCTCCACTGCTTCTTCTCAGACTGTGATAGGAAAATCACTTGACTGCCAAGATGGGGAGGGCAGCAGCTACATCCTCTTCCACTCTTCTGCGGCACAGCAAACTCATTCCTGGTCCATATTCGTCTGGCTGGTACATTATTATCTACTGTTGACGTGATTAACTCTGTTGGGTAGGCTGTTGAATTCTAGTTCCTCTAGTATTCTCTCTAAGTGTTGTATTAAGACCCGTTTTTTAAACCTATGGAAAAGAAGGAGAGGAATTTATTTTTTTTCTTCCAAAAATACAGTTGAACAGCTCAAGACTATTCAGTCATGATAAATGGTATTACCAGAGGCTCTTTGTTTCCAGTATGGAAAAGCTGGCTTTATTTCTGGCATTACAACAGCCAGAAAATTTAATTTAATACAGCCGCCCCTCCCCAACCCACCCAAATTTTTGGTTGGTCTTCAATAGCGCCCCACCTCTCCATTTAACATTTAAAGTTTAAGTAAAGACTATTTAATCCATAAAATAGCAGTTTGACCACTAAAACATTTATAATAATTGAAATGTGTGAAAAAGGAAAACAGAAAATACTAGTGTGAGAAAAGTTTATGATTTGCTACTATGATCTAAATTAACATTTAATTTATGACTCCTAGTCATTTATATCTATACCAACCTTGCTGCTTCCTTGATAGCAAATTCAATGAAATACTTCTGAATTTCCATAGGTCCTTGCACCTCCTCAAGAAGAGAGAAAATTTTTTCATAATCTAAAAAAAGATAAAAATACAACCATATATTAAAAATAAATCTTGCAAATGCATTTTCAATAAAGTTTAACAGCAAAAAACCCCAACAAGGCCCAGTTTCACGTGTCTGTCTGTGTATGGTAATACATGCAAGACAAGAAAAAAAGCCTGCATTAGCTTTATGCACAGAAAGCAGGTGATACCAACAATCTGGTATGCAGATGTGGCCACCACAGAATTAGCTTCTCTAAGAGCAGCAGCTAGAAACATTTGTCCTCAGAAAATGTGGGCTAGGTAGAGAAGCTATCTCCATGAACACAGTGCCATCATTAGCAGTCAATATGGATGTAGGGCCACCAAGTCCTGTTTTAATCTAGAGCTGTCATTTCTGAAAGCAGAGGGTAGGATTAGTTCTCTCAGAAAGACAAACTATCAGTGCCTAGTCATATTAATTGCGCTTACACTATCTTACCGGTACAAAGTAAATATGTCCACTGCAAAAGAGTGAACTGGACACATTAAATTAGAAACAAATTAAATAGCACTGTTTCAGTATTTTCCATAGTTGAACCCAACATGAAGATATTTATGGTGCTGTGACTAAGAGCCTGCTTAGAGTGATGCAGCAGACACAGAGAGGATATATGGTCAGAACCGTGAATAAATAGATGTACATCTTTAACCCACCACTATTCAGTTTCTTTCTTTGATGACTGCATGAACTCTGCAGCAAGACAGGTGACTCATACTGAACATAGTACTATTTTACTCTACATCACCTTCACTAGACATGAATTTGGTGTAAGATTAGACAAGCCCACTTTGCAAAAGAGGAAGCAAAGACATACTCAAGTAGGAAGTTTGAAAACATCTTAAAACCCAGAAGAGTTAAGAATACTTCATTATACTAATTACTGGCACTTGACAATGTATTAGAAAAATATTCAGTAGTTTAATTTGTAGAAGTAATTCACTCAGATACAGACCACATTAGGGACATCTGCCATTTAAGAAAAAACAGAAAGGTTATGTCTGTGGCAAATCTTAAGAGCATATACATGAGTTGGAGTTTCAGGTTAGTGTTTTGGTTTTGATCCTGTATACAGGTACAGGCAAAACAAGTAACAAAAGCTGAGGAGGCAAGTCACTTTTCCTCACAATGTTTTAGATTTTGGGGGGTTATCAAACCTTATAGGAAAAAAGAAAGTAATTTTTAGTCTTCAATTCTTAAAAGAGTTGATTTACAACAGTGTTCCATCACTAATTACACTATCTCGCAAAATAAAAAAAAAAAAACAACTTTGCTATTAACTGCTAAGACTCCCTTTCAAACATATTCCAAGATGCACCCTTGTAGCTACATATGCCTCTGCCCTCCAAAGGAAGTTCTGACAGACACAAAGCAACCAAGCACACTATGCATATGCAAGCAGCAGTGCAGCATAAGGCAAAGTCTATCTAGTATCATTAGATCATTGGTAACACCTTCATAGAGCTACAAAAACAAAACCTCTGAAAGGTACTTTCAGAGTTATCTCTTATTATAGCAGTTTATCTATCTTCAAGGGCAAACAAGGTCATTTGGCACTCAACTTCCCAAACACTGCTGTCTGAACTTCAACTCCCCTGCCCAGCATGTAAGAATTTTCTTCCTTTTTTGTCCCTCCATTGCTCATATGCAAGCAATCAGAAATTATTCAAAATCTGAAGTTGTACGTATATTGAAAGAGCTCCTTATTTCCAGAAAAAAAAGTCTTCAATCTAGCACCACGATTAATATACTACTAAAAAAAACATAATCAAGACTTACTTCTTCCAGGTTTGCGAACCTCTTTCATCACTTTAATTTTGATATCAGCATTGCTTCCCTCCAACATCGTAGGTGTTATTTTAAACGAATTTGGCACAGATTCAGAAGTAGACTCCATCACCCGTTTTTGGTCATCTCCAGCCACACTGTAATTTAGAGGCCCTCGAACAAGTGCGTTGGTAACAGGTTTGTGATCCAACCCATCTTCACTTAAACAATTGAATTCAACAGGTAGAGAGTCCAAGTCATTGGGTAACATTTCATCCTCTCCCATAGCAGCTGGAACTGAAGGAGCCATTTGCACAGGTAAGCCATCAATTTGCTTCTCCAGTGACTGACAATTTTCTGCTTTCTTCTCTCCATTGCCATCTTGGACAATACTGTTATTCGTATCTACAAATTAAAAATACGTATCTTACTAGTGCATAACTAGTCAAAAAACCAAAAGGAAATAGTTCTGTACCCTTTCTTGTTTGAAGTACTGTGTGGTGATCTGACAGTGCTGAACAACTCTCCAAGACTTTTATTCTACCTTCAATGTGACCAAGAAAACACTTCCCTTTGGACTGTTACCATCTCATATCACTATCACAAAGTCACCATTTTCTGTACTCCTACTGCAGCATTATGACTTCTAAACTAATGTTTTCCTTCCTTCCCCCAATTCCAGCTAACAGGGTTTTCATCTGACTCCATTTGCTGCAATAGGTGGGTAAAAAAATTAGTATTTGTGGGAAATGAAAACGTAACCACATTTTCAACTTCCTTCCCCACCACAGAATACACAGATGAGAACTAAAAGCTGATCCGAAATCCCTACTTCCAAACCATCTTGGTGAAAGATTTCAGTAACACTTTTTTTAAAAACAGTTCATCAAAATTATTTTTTTATTCCAGACTTCATTAGCTATACCAGCAGTCTGTTTATCTAGGCCGAAGAAACTCAGTTCTACATAACACTAAAGCATACATACATGCTGATATACCCTTTTGAATCAACTTTTTATTTTGTTTTAACACAGATTTTCCCACTTGTGACCATGCAGGCTGCTGTACTACAACTCAATATACCTTTATTATTTGCTGGGATGCCTTTGAGGTTCAGATACGATGGGGATCCAGAGGCAGACGGTGGCCCTTTCCCACCGACGTGATTTGTGACGACGGGTGGTGACTGGGGCCGTCTCAGCAGTGGTGACATGCTACGCCTTCTCTTCAGTGACGCTGGAGTATTGGGCTCTCCAGGACGCTTAATTTTATTCTGAGGCCCAGTGACAAATTCATCTGCTTCATCTATCATCATACCCTGAAAAGGAAAAAAAATTTTTTAAAAAACAGCACAAAATATAAATTGTTTCATCAATTCATTGATGGAGTAAGTTCCTCTGTGTTAAAATTCAGGTGGCTTTCAAAACACTTTCCGACTCTCAGAACAGAGATACCTAAAGTACACTGTAATCAGAGACAGATCAGCACCACTCTGTAAATCAGCATGATTCTACGCAGGTTTCTCTTGGACCACATGAAAGACAGCACTCCTTTCCACACACGACAGAAGAGCTACACAGGTTAGCAACATACCACAGCTGTGGGAGAGAAATTCTACTCGCAAATTATTTCAAGCCATGTTAAATATAAAGATAGAGCAGATAGCGTGGCTCCTCCTACCTTCTTATCCTGTTTAAATGGATTGCCAAATGTATGAAGTCTTTTTGGTTGATCTGGGTCAATCTCCCGAAGGGGTGAAGGCATCATTTTCAGGTATTCCTGGTAATTTCCCATTTGAGCAACAGGAACACTATGAAGGCAGTCTGCAACATAACAAGAGATCTTAATTTAGTCTACCTTAAAATTAAGGCAATACAAACTTCACACACTTCAATTGCAAGTGTTAGCATTTAAGAACGAGAAATGACTATTTCTTTTCACTACAGAGGAAGAGCTGAAGACTACAATTTTGGAAATAAGGCTGCTAAGAGTTGACCTTAATTGGCAGAAGAAGAATGAAAAATAAGCAAGTTTAATCTCTATGCTAACAACTGCATCTTTAGACCACCACGTACCTAACAAGGGTAAAACAAAATAAGCTCCTCTCTGCGTTATGCCACCATCATTATAAAAAACATGTCTATTGAACCTTAGTGTATGGGAATGCTCTCCCATGAAACTTATTTTTAAAATTCAAATCAAGCATGACATCTTGTATGATGGAAGGCAAAAATTTCCTTCTTTCCCCTTTAGAGCGAAGGAAAGGACACCGATTGACTCAATAAATGATGCAATGTCCACTTCTGCTCCCACATCCAGGACAGAAAACATTACTTCAGGGAATACAAAAAATAGCTGTACTCTCTCCAAACTGTTAATGAAGAACAATGGCTACTTACCTTCATCCTGCCCTAATATAAGCCTGTGTGTTTTCAGAAGATTGGTTCTCATTCTAGTTAGCTGGTCTAGAAGACTGCGACGGGGAATATCATATGCATTTCTGAATGCCTGTGGCTTCAAATCCTAGTTTTATAGCAAAACAAATAACTTTCAGTTAACTCATTAGTTCCCACACACAGAGAAATTCCCCTATGAACTGTAATAATGTTAATTATTAAAAAAAATGATTCTGAAGTAACTTCAGAGCTTTTTAACTGGATACAGGAGACTCAATGGCTGTCTTTTCAACAAGACCTTAGTCAGCATTAGCACTTTCAGCTCCATTAAGATTAAGCAGGTTAATTCCTGCATGAACAACACTAGTTGTCTTTTGCAGAGATGGTCACTGAAAACACAATAATCTTTGTTTACTACCAGTGTCCCAAAATCAAGTGCAAAAAATTGCATTTACTCTCCTCACTATTTATGCCTACGTTGCACTCTTCGTGATTCAGTGAAAGTACTTACTACTTCTACAGTAAGTCCATAACAGTTACCCATTTAGAACAGAGGAGATTAACTGCTTAATCATGCAAGATCACTATGCTGTTTACCTTGTTTAAAAGTCCTATGTGGAAGCCAGCAAATTCTTTAACATTCATTTCTGCCAGTCTCAGTGGAGATTCCCCAGTGATCCCTTGCAGCAGTTGCTTAAAATCCCTACTGTGTACCAAGGAGAGGCCACTGGAGTGATTTTTCACTTTTATTCCAATTTCTTGTGGAACTTTCTTACCCACTGAACCTATTATCCGTTCCGACTCTATTTTTGTCTAAAATGGAATCACACCATGAGTTAAAAAATCAGCAGGCATTACAGATTTCCAGTATAAAACACATAGTACATTAATAGAATAAAACTATAAATTTAGTTCCTAACTACTCAACAAACAGGAGAACTACTACCCAGGGATATTTTGGATTACATAGATTAGATCTCAAGTAGAAAGAAATCCTAATGTGCTAGCACATGGAAAAGATATTTAGCCAGAGTATCTAAATTTATATGCTAGTAGGAGGTCTGTGAATATCCCTGATTTTGCTGCAAGTCTGACTCTTGTGTGTCCCTAAATAATCATCTTTAAAAGAAAGGAAAAAAAATAATGAAAGGTGGAATGCCTTAGGTTACTGTAAAGTTGCACCTAAACCGGTATTATTCAGATACAGTAACATAATTTCCGATATTTTTTTGAAATAACCTACGAACTAAGGTTTGTACTACTTTTGCAACAAGGGAGAAAAGTTATTCATAAAAGAAATTTGCTTCATCAGTAAGTTTCTAAAAACATATTACTTCCCCAATTAGCACAGATTTCTTATTATAGCTACAGAGAATTTTACTGTATTAAGCTTTAACAGTATTCAAAGTAAAATTTTTACCCACTGTCAGTATCTCAAAAAAACCCCAACCAACCAAAACCCCAAAACCCATGGTGATTGCAACCCACTTCCCCCAGATCTCATCCTCTGCAAAATTTGCTTCATTATCTGTGGGAAACACTGAATTTAAGGACAGCAGGAGCACAGCAGAATTCTGGAATTGCTTGTCCCTACATAGGAGCTTATAATGCATCCAACACATTCGAACTGTTTCATGTGCTGAGAATGTCTGTGAAAACCACAGTAGCCATCTCAAGCCATTCCAACTCCATATTGCAGATACATAATATGAATTTGCATATCATTAAGTAACCAAAATACCACAGGAAGTTTTATGTCTAATAGATGCTCAGTCATTCAGAGGCTTTTGGAATCTATTTTGTGCATTCTTTAAGGCGGAGGATTTTTTCTTTGTAATTTTAAAGGCCGCACTGCTTCCCCACTGACTTCTAGATATTAAACTACTGTTGTAAGAGCCATTTGTGCTAAGGAGGCATGGCTTTCAGACAGTCACACCTGAAACGGCACTCCTGACAAAGAGAGAAAGATATGTAAGGCTATTTCCCACCAGGTCACGCTTAACACATAGAATGGATTTGACCTGAAGGAAACGGGAAGCTCGGATATAAAGCTTGAACTGTCATTTTATGCCCCATGGACAAGACCATACACTTTTTTTGGAACATACACATTGCCAAGGCACACATGGAAATAAACATGACACTGAGAGCAAGCCTCTGACTTCAGCTGTGAAGAACAATGGCAAGAGCAGTCATAAATCCAATTAGTGATGAACTTTGGAGTTTATATGTCTAGCAGATACTTAAAATATAGCTGAAGAGGTCTCTCTCACACTCCCCTCCACCACTTACAGAAGGCACAATCACTGGCTACAGACCCACTCTGGATTCATCCATATTTGCGGTGGAAATGCTCAACAATCTTCAATTACAATATATGCTGTACACCCATATGAACTCCCACAGGGATTAACTGCTTTATAATGAGATTACCACAAACTAAATAATCAACGCACTTCTAATTGCAAAGGTTTTATCAATACTACCTGTTGGCTGAGTTTTTTAAGGTAAGAGATAACACTGTAACTAAGTCCACAATCTAAATTATCTGATATCAGATTTGGAGCTCCCATCATCCTTAGGGCTTTCTTTAATGGCTATAAGGAAAACAAAATACACAATAGTAAGAGAATAAGTCTTTAAAAAAAAAATTTATAAGATCAATTACAGGAAGCTAAGGCACATGGATTAGTGCTCTAGCTTTTTCACTTTTGGCCACTAAAATTCAAGTCTATTCAGATAACATGTGACATGAGTTTGGTTGTCTAACTAGCTCGCAACGGACGTTATGCCACATTACCAAGACACCACAGAGTGTGGTGCCACTGGCAATTTCCACTCAAAGGCTCAGTACCAGAATAGCCGGGATGATGCAAGTCCATATTGAGGTGCATTGTCCAAGCTACATGTAAAAGGTGACACAGTGCCATCCCCCCGCCCTTTATTTGGCCCAGCCAGTTCTCTTAGTATCAGCTTCCCAAGTTCTAGCACTTTACCCACATTAATAAACAAACAAATCTGCATTTTACTAAGTTACAAAAATAATGCCAAATTTGGTTTCTCTGAACAATCTGAAGTACTCTAGATCAAATATTTAACATTTAATGAACAGAAAACACATTCAATATCTTAATATAGTTACTATTACTCAGTATTATTAGAAATTTATTTATTTCTTAAAAATGTTTGACCTGATCTACATACCTCTGCAAAGCAAAACCTTTACTGCCTAAAATGTCATCATAATTATGTAATCAAAGAGGTATGATGCACAGGACTCTGGTCACATCAGCCATTATACCCAGGAGGATGAAATGAGAAAAGGAACATACCAGTAAGTAGTAAGGAGGCATTGTTTTTAAGTAGTTGTCAAAAGCCTGTCGCCACTTCAGATTCGGCTTAAGTTTGTGAACCTTAAACAAGTCATCTGCAACAAGGAAAACAACAGAAGAAAGTTTCATTTATATAGTCCCAGACCATTAGCAGTATCCAAAATTCAACGTGCCAGGCTTCCCCCCATTTTTCCTCCCTCCACCCATCTCCCAATGGGGCTTCCCCACAAAAACTGTTCTTAACCTTAGGTTTGAAGGATTGTGAATCCCCAGTCCTAGCTGCAGTAGACAGTCCAGAACAAGTCCTCATTATAGGCAAGACACCAGACTTAAATACTGCACATGACTACTAGCAGCATGGAAGGTGCAACAGATCCACCTGTTAAGAGCTTCAGCTCCCTTGCCCCCTCTTGCATCATCAGAGACTCCCTGTATCTAAACCAAACAACATTCATTTGGTTCAATTTCCATTTTCAGCCCAGCTTTCTTTTGTTCAATCTGTATGATGAATTCTGGTCTCCAGTAACATTCTTGGGCATCAAAGGGGGGGGTGGGGGGGGTGGCGGGGGGGGAAAGCAGGGAATCCTTCTGGTCATCTTTGCTGGACTCTGCTTACAACAGCAGCAGCTGCCCCCCAGCAGAGACGGGGTGTACCTCCAGCCACACTGCCTGCCTCACGTCAGAGCAGCAAAATCTCCCACAGATATAGACAAGAGACAGTAAATAGCTACAAAACCTGCTGCCCTTTAAGAGAGGGGCAACCAGACAGATTACTTCCTTTGGATACTGTTTTAGAAATACCTTGCTCACACTAGAGGTGTGCACATTGCTGTTTAGGAATCACCGAGTTGAAGCATGCACCTATTTGCCGTGCACATTATAAACTGTAACAGTGATCTCTAAACATCAAAACTGAATACAATATCCTGCAATTTATCATTTGAAATCAAGTTTCTCCTTAGCAGGGCTGTAACATACTGGCTAATGCAGGACTGGAGAAAGGGATGTCCAAAAATTAACTGCGGAGAGCTGCAGGAGACAAAGATGCACAGAAGAGGGTGTGCGAAAGAGATGCAGCAAGGAAATTGTTTTCTCCAGATTGAGCTTTCAGGAAGATATATTTGGAGAAGAAAATTTGACTTGCATAGTATCCTGCACAAATCGAACAGATGTTAAGATACGATTTTCCAAGTTCTCGTAGTCAAACCACACTTAATTACAGGTATTTTCCAATCTAAATGAATTCTGTATCACATATAAAAACCACACTACAGATGCTACTTGTTCTCTTTCCTGGCCTGAAGGAAGTGGGGTGGAGTTTGAAAGGACAAGTTAGAACTCCATTTAAAATCTCAATATACCACATGCTTAGCACTATTATCCAGAAGAACCTGTGATGATGATATGACATATGGCAGACATAAAATAACATCCATTCTTATAGGCCTATTAATTTTTTGCAGCAAAATGGAAGTTAAACTATACCCCTTTCCCAAAATTCAAAATAAAAAAGTAAAGCATTCAGTATTATAGTATGTCCTAATATTTTAAAGTCTATGAGTTGGTTATGAGTACAGCTTGAACCTTAAACCCCTTATCAGCACTTTATTACTGTCTCACTTCCTGCCCTGTGAAGGTTGTACCAGTATATAACCCCTGCAGTTCAGCCACACAGCCACTCTTAAATGGCACAGGCACAGACATTCAAAATGTATATTGGCTCAGCTAGCTACGATTCTTAATCCACTGCATAGCTGCATTCTGAGATGTCAAATGCAAAAGCATCTCCCTCATCTTTGCTATCCAAGTAAGAAGTTCTCAAATCTAAGTAGAGCTTCAGCAAAGATTTTGTCTGTTTAAAATGAGAGCCTCCCCACAGCACAAACCACTGCAGGAACTCCTACACTCTAAAAGGAAGACAGTCGTGGTCGTAAACACAGCCACAAGGAGAACATCATCATCATCACCATCAACATCTTACCTGCCTCTATCACAAGAGTTTGAGACATACACTGTCAGCAGATTGTAACACAGGCACCTGAAATGTACTCTGTGTCCTGGGCTGCGCATAATAATTTATATAAATAAGCAAACAGTAACCCACTTAACTATGTCTTTCATAGCTTAAATCACAAACTTTTGTAGATAAAATCCAAAAGAACTGAAAAAATCCTTTCACAGATTAGTTTTAATCCAATCTATTCATTTTCAGATACTACTCTCCGTAGTACTCAAAGCAGAATTCTTTTCACTTCTAAACTCAGAGAGCGCTAAAACCACTGGATAATTGGGAATATGGTATGAAAAACCACTAGGAAAGGGCCACAAGCTGCAACAATTCAAGAGATCAGGTAAAACTACAGACAGAGCAGTTAATTTAAAACCATGTTGCAAAGTCTTTATCCACTTCAGATTAATGTACAAAACAACCAAATTGTGACAAAGACAATACCAATACAGATCTTTAATACCCAATACCACATAAGGGGGCTGGATGCACTTTCAGGCTCAGTGAACAGTTAAAAAAGGAGCAGGAGAGAGAGAAAATGGTCAGCAGGTAATTTTAGCAGTTCAGCTGGAGGCTAATTGCAGGAACAGTTCATGTGACAACAGTCTAGTTGTGAGAGATGGCTTGCACCATGTAACCTAAAGTAAAACTTACACTTTTTTTTAATCACCACTCACATGAAATTCCACCTGAGCAAGTACACCACCGTTCCCTGTTGGCTCCTGTAACTGAGCTTTCTAATACCTCTGCACCTTTGTTTTAACCATGATTTTACATTCAAAGAAAGCAACATCCTTCCCTGCAAACAATCTAGCTAAAAATAAGGTACTGCAATGTAAAACAGTATCCACCATTAAAAAAAGGTATTGTGGCACTCTTTTCCCATCGCTTGGCTCTCCCTCCCAGTGCCACAGCGTGCTATGTTCACATTTGTGAGAAAGACAGCCCTGGGTTTCCAAAACATAAAATCATTACTTGCAGGTTCTCTCAATGAGCCTGTAAAAGCAAAGGAAACTGTCCATGTTGCAGTCCTTCGCAGGCAGACATTTTCTAAATGCTCATCCTTCTCCACATTTAGGCCCACAGAGAAAGGGTATTAACCACCTTCTCATGGTATTTTCATCATGGCTGTTTCACTACTGCTTCTGCTGACACTCCCAATGAATAATCACTCCTGTTGCCCAGCAGTGCCTGCCCTCCCACTAACGCAGCCAAGATCAGCCAAGGAAACACCTTAGGCAAGGCAGAAGCATTCAGAAGCTCACCTCATCTTTGCTAAACTCTAACCCCTCATTTGACTTCTACTTAATGAGCCTACTGTACAATTGTTTTTAAACAGAGTAATATCTGAAGTAGCTTTGCTGGTATCAGTTAAAGGCAACAGTCCTTCAAGGGGAAATTTCTATAATCTGCGGGCCAAACATACCCAGCAGCAAAGTATGTCAGCATCTCTCTGTGAAAAGTTCTGTCTTCAGAAGTCTGCCTCACACTGAAGGGGGGGGGGGGGGGGGCGGCACACGGGGAAGAGAACTGCACCCCACCTCCTCAGTTCTCAGAGCAAACCACCACCCCAAGCTAGTCATAAGGCCTCTCTAGCCTTTCCTATGAGAGCAAAAAGTTGCTGCTCGGCTGCCACAACACATCCCACATGGTCTCTCTTACCTATGTGAAAGAACTAGAAACCAGAATTTTTGTTAGACAACCAATTTACCACAGGGGGCATGGGTCAGGTTAATGCCTGAACTGTGAGGCTTCACTATTTCATGAAATCTCATTAATCAGCTCCTTTCCTTACAAAGTTTCAGATTCTAAAAGCAGACCCATTAAGTTACAAGCTAGGAGAGGCTTGCAAATCCACTCTTGCAGAAACCAAGCTATAAAATCACCAAATCTATAGGATGTGGTACAATTTACCTCCTTCAGTCACAGACCGCTACAACTTTTTTGCTCAAGTTTAATCTTTTTTCATCTTTTTTCACTATCCGTTTGCTCAAGTATCATCTGCAAGCTTCCTCATGCATACCTACCCTACCTGTCTTTTAGGGCTGTTTCTTACATTATTTTCCAAAAACAGAACTCCAACTTCCCTTGCTCAAGAAGTCAGGAGGAAAACAACCATGCAAGGAAAAAAATTCTTAAGCATCTTGCTATCTGTTTATAAGACTGAACACACATAAGCCTCTTGATAAGACAGTACAAAGTTGTAAAGTGGTTTTGACTTTATCTGAAAGAGTCACTAGAAGGCACAGAGAGAGATTATCCATGGTACTATCCCAAGATAAGTCCTAGTCCTCCAACACAATATTCTACCAGTAGGGCAGTAGCCACTAGAACCGCACTGATGCAGCAATATGGGTGGTAGTGGCTGAATAGAACAGACTTCTCCTGGGCTTGGAAATTCTCACATCCTTTCTAATCCAGGTTAGAGTAATGGAAGATTGATTTTACACACTCAAATCAGTCCTCTGCTGAGCCATCAGTGTCCACTATTGATATGTATTAAGACAGACACAAGGGGAGTGTTTGAAAACAGAAATGACCCCTACCTACCTAGAGACAAACACAGAGTCAGTATTTTTTAAAACATCTACAAATAATTTAACAGGTATGCTGCTAATCATCTTAGCCATCTTCTGTACTGCTAAGTAGAAAAGGGGCCAGATCTGCTTTCACGTTTTATGTATATTCCACAGAACTTAATTCCTCCATGCCTTAGACCAAGGATAAACAAAGTCCTGGAATGAGATCTGAATGTAAGACTTCATGTATGTGTTTGTGTTTACGGAATGCACAGTATTTGCATTCTAAAGAAAACATCCACTTTACAACTCAGGCAACACAGAAGCTCTGCATTTTCCTTTAAACAGCCTTCAGAAATTTAAGATGTGGGATATCAAGTGAGTAAACTACAGACTAGCACTACATATACTGACAAACGCCTTTCTCCAAGGAGTAGGAAGAGCTTTACACCCCTGCAAAAAAGGCAGGGGGAAGAAAAGAGCTGCCAGGGAAGACACAGCAGAACTGCAAATGTCAACATCAGAAAAAATAGGGAGATTCTTTTAGTATCCAGTGATGGCTTTTCAGCTACTGCATCTGCTACAGTAATTCAGTAGCCACAAACTCACAGAAACTCTAATTTAGCCTAGAAGTATCCTACTTGCACACTTTGGGACAATTATTAGGCTACATGAATGACTACAGAAGACACATTCAAATTATCAGCAAGCAATTTTCTGTTTTGGTTATGACCAGGATTATGAAAAAGAACTCCTGAACTGTGTTGGTTTTTTTCTAAAAATGAACGGAAAAAATCCTGTGTAAGACAGTAAGAGTCAGTGTTATTTTTTTCTTGATCCACTGTTATTCTGTATCACTAAACACATCCACAAAAAGAACAAAAAAGTCTTACAGCATCTGCAACTAAAAGGGTTAGCAGCACCCAGGAAACTCTTCTCTCTGCCATTACCTTTATGCCAGAACCCCAATAGACACAATTATTATGGCAGTTATTCACACAGCACCTTTTCATGCCGTCTTTCCTGTAGAAAGTAATTTCATTGTGGGAGTGAAAAAAAACACTGGTCCTTTGGGCAGGGAAGAAATGTAGACTGTTTCACTGCTCAATTCCTTCTTACTGCTCTAAACTGCGTCAGGGAATTCCCTCTTCCCAACACCCACGACAAATACTGCATCTGATCTTCCTGTAAAAAATTAGCTGCTACAAGAGCAACTGCAAAACCTGGATACACCACACCCTAAATGAGGGAAAAGAATGGAGGTTGAAGCTTACTCCAGGTTAAGGAAGAGGCTACGTGTCTAGGAGGTGAACAGCATCAAACATGCACTGGAAGCAGGTAGCTCTCCTCCTCTGCTGGAGAGAAAAAAAGGGAGAGGGGGTATGAAAATCCTCTCCTCCCAAATTATGTTCAAGAGTTTGCAACATTCTCTACTCTCTGATCTCCATTATTTTATAACGTCTCAAACTAAGGCAGAACACCAACCATTATTGTTTTGCTTTTATTCTGAAGTAGCTGCACTGGCAGTCCAATGTAAATTTATTACCTACCTAACAATGGAAGTAAAACAGGATAGTTGTAAGGCATCACAAAGAGGTTTACACAGGTTAAAGTAGTGCTTGCTTTTAAATACCCGAACGGATGGCCAAGTTCGCTGTATTTTCCACTGCTACTCACAAATACCTGATAAAGAATAAGAGACATCATGGTATTAGAAGAACAGGAAGAGTATTAAGCATGGGGCATTTAAAAATTAAAATCAATCTGAATCCAATTGCATTAAGACAGCAAATTATCAAGAACAGCCAAGTTTGAGGTTGCACCTATCATGCACTTAAGATTCTGCAGTTACAAAACCAACATGCAACATTTAGCGTACCCCCAGTCAGTGTGGAAATGCTCTTCACATTATAACCTTTAGCGCTTTAGTGAAACTACTCTGAAGTGATGCTCTGGAAAGTTTTTGAAATTATTTAGAATAGGTTAGGGGACATGTGTTGAAGGTATGTTAAAAAATAATCTATTTGAAACTAGTCCTCTGACTCATAAAATAGCATGACTAAAGTTTATAACACTGATAAAAGAAATTTAAAGCATTTTAATCATAGAAATTAAACAAAACAAATATTCAAAAAGTCATAGCCAAGCACTAGCATTCTTAACATTGACTTTTATTTTAAGTGTGTGTGTATATATATATATATGGGGGTATTAACCTTGAAAAGCAATACATGCAAACAAGTATTTCAACAGGATAAAGATGGTACATATTCCTACGGAGACAGTCAAAATAACCCACAACTAACCAAAAATAGTTTTCCTAAAAAGAAGTAAACCTTGCAGTAAAAGGAAGTGTTTCTCCTCTATTTTTTCAGGGCTTGTTACGTGGTTTCTATGACAATGAGCTTATTTCTCTAGTTTGTAAGATATGTAGCTGCGAGAAGAAAAGCCGTTTTTGAAAACCAGCAGAGTAATTTTAATAACTTTAATTTTAATAACTTAGGCAAATAATGTAACTATGAATGTTTAAAGAACATTTTTGAAATGAGATTATTAAAAGTAACTTCAATTTTTGTTCTGAATAGGCATGCTATATTTTCAATTAAGTTTTAATTTTTATTAGGGAAACAGAAACATGAAAGACACCTCCAAACCCATCTTTCCAGCTAAAGTATCATACTAAGCAAACTCCCGGTGTACATACTAAGCTATCCTTTACAAGAACACCACTGAAAAGGGAATTACAAGCCTTATTTTATAGAGGATGCAGAAACAAGTCACTTATTCAAAAAAAAAAAAAATCACAAAAGCAACATGTAACAAAGGATTTCAGCAACAGAACTTTGACCTCTTCAAGGCCAATCTAGTCAACAAGATCAACAGCTCTCATTCAATTCCCATTAGCAGTTTCAACCATCTAGTGGAAATTATTTGCAGCTGCTGATTAGGTAACACGATGGAAACTAGTGCTACGTTTTCCCTGTAAGCAAATGGAAGCCTACAGAGAATTTCAATTTAGCCAAAAATGGAACCTGCAGGACACATTTCTTAACAGAATGAGATGGACCTAAAAACAGAACTAAATGAGATTACAAAGCCTGTAGAGGGAACACTCGATTCTGACTCCTGATAATTCTATTAGAAAGGAGGTAACTGAAACCTTGACACGTTTCTTCTCATCAACTGCAGAGTCTACAACCAGACCCCAATTCTCCAGGCTTACGAAGACTGAAGCACCTTTAGGATACCCATCACATTTCTAGAATCACATAAAGGGCAAATACCTGCCAGCAGGTATGGGGAGACTTTCGTTCCAAGATGTACTGTGTTAAGGGCGAAGGCTCAAGCTCATACTTGTCAAAAGGAAGCTTGTCGATTACCATTGGCTCGCAATCAACACAGGAGAACCTCACGACAGGGTGAGCTGTGCGCGGAGGCTAAAACAAAGGGGGAAAAACATATCAATGGTCTGGTATTAATGGTAAACAAATTAATTCTCTTAAAAAGATTCATAAGCAGATATTTTACCATCCTACAGGCTTCAACTCTCAGTTTCCACAATTTCCTTTAAAAGGAGAAAAGATACAAGCTCCCACAATATCGATTAACTAAATATTTCTCTAACTTAACAAAAATAAAAGCCACACACTGATAGAGACATTCTTCCCACTAAGAGAAAACCATGGTTAATATTCAACTATTTATCTTGATATTTAAAAGTCTCCATGTCAATCAACGTATAACAACACAGACAGGTTTAAAGAATACTTCAACCCTGCTTCCCAGCTTGATGTTCAAAGAATTACAGATGTGAAACTGCACTGACTTCACAAAGTATATCTCAAGATATTCCCTGCGAGTGATTTTTTTTTTTTTTTTTCTCTTGAATTGAGGGGTGGGGAGGAGGGGGAAACAGACAGACAGTACCTTGAGCGCTTGCAAAGTACAGAAACAGAACATGTCTAACAAAAGAGAGATGTTTAGAAGGCTAGTAAGACATGCCAAATGTATGGTCATTTCAGTAAGAAAAGGAGAAATGAATGCTGTTTTCTCCTCTTTTTCTGAATAGGGTAGCTCTTCTGTTTCAACTTTTATTCTTCCTGCTAGTGAAAGAAGAGTCCATACATGAAGTAAT
This sequence comes from Strix aluco, assembly GCF_031877795.1. Lineage (NCBI taxonomy): Eukaryota > Metazoa > Chordata > Aves > Strigiformes > Strigidae > Strix > Strix aluco. Next base: position 20,636,049 of record NC_133940.1, on the reverse strand, counting down.
ACTAAGCCGAGAAAACATGGTTGATCTTCTATCAAAAACAAATACTCCTTTTTCCATATAAATGCATTTTATAAAGGTTTGATTAAAATTTAATAGGCTCACTATGATCTGTGGTATGTGAAGTAATTTATAGTTAAATTTTATAATCTTTTAAAAACTATTTACCAAATTAACTAACCATATACATAGAAGTAAACCTTCCAGATGCCTAAAACATGATAGCATACAGTATGTACAGTAGATCATGCCATTCTGTGTTTAAAACAGTTTTAACTACCCTTTTAAAGCAAAGTCAGATCATATTAGTAAACACAGCAAGTAAACTACTGTAGTATTCATCTTCAGTCTGTTTAATTAGGTGTAGAATCCTTTTTTTAGTTCTTATTTTACTTACCAGTGTTGGTGAATTCTGATCAGGCCAAAAAGATTCTGGGATTGGCCAATGCCCAACAGGAACACCCGTTTTAGGGTTAGGCCGTACATAAATGAGTTTATGACAACTATGCCACGGTTGAGAAGCAAATGAATTGATGGGCCTGGATGAATCAACAAGTCCATCTAAAATTTAAACAAAGCAAAATAACAACAAAAAAGAAAATAAAAAGCTACATGCATGCATTTGTCTCCTAGCAAAACTTCTGTATTAGCAACCAATAAGGTGTTTCATTAAAACTGCTTCAAAGACATACAGATCTTCACATCAGTGGTTGAAAAAAACTATACATCAAAATGTAGAACAGCATCATCTGAGAAACAATGATAACATTTCCCACATCTACCCTTCTGCTCCTGTGGCATAGCCATTAGATAATTAGTGCAGCAAGGCATACTCACTTATTATGGAAAATGCTATTTGCTTAAGCTTAGTACTTTGACATAGATCTGATAGGCAACAGCAAGCCTATCGGGTTTAGTTCTGCTGCACCTGTAAAGGCTGATAATGTGCATTTACAGTCTTTGCACATGGGATGCAAAGCTCACTGACGGATGCTGCCATTAGTGGAAACTGAAAGTGGAGAAAAGTTTCATGGAGAAGTCAGATGTATCTTGCAGGAGCAGCTTTTGTCACATTTTTAATTAGTAACAATTCACAGATCACTTAAAACCCACTGTCTGCTGGAAAGACCAGTGCTCTCTGGCAGTCCACTGCAGTGTACCAGCCCAGACTCCCCTCCACATGGAGGACAAAGAATTTTGTAGCAGTATAGAATCTCACCATTAGTTTTCAAAGATTGCTCTTTAAAGCAAACAACACAGCAGAGATCACCCATTTAAAGAATCTTCTTAAAGTTAAAAAGATTTTACATTACTAATTTTCCTTGCTTTACATAGCTGGCCAATAATACTATGGAAAACACCTTTCAGTTACACATCACTTTGGTTTCTCTGCATTATATACACAACGATTTTTATAGCTTTGGTATATCCCATCATATTTCTCTCTAGTTTAGGACTTTCTCAATTCCCATAAAGATGGGAAGTCTCAATATTTTTATACATTCATATCCACAGTGCATCACCATTTAAATGTGACAAAAATAAAATAAATAAAAACCCAAACAATTTCACCAGCCGTTTTGCCACATAGGAGAGCATTTGGGCCAACAGAGACACAAGAATTGCTGTCCTGCACAGCATTATAGAAAAGCCTTCCACTAAAATGACATTTAAATAAGCAAAAGGAGAAAAAAATATATATATAGCAAGAAAAAGGTGATTCAAAAATGAAAGCAGGAATAAAGCTGGCTATGCTAGGATGCTCAGGGGATCCTAAAAGTTATTATGTTTCTGACATTCCAGGAACATCCTCATTTCCTAAATATGAACTGGTCAGCTCTCTCTCCTTCCTTTCAGCCATGAATTTCTGCAAATCTGAAAAACTGTTCCACATTAAGAGCGCATTTTTCTCTTCCCTGTTATGCATTTTACTTACGGCTAGCAAAATAACTCCTTGTTCTTTGCACAGTTTTTCCACTTGCAGCTAAGAACACTCAACTGAAACTTACTGTGATCAGTCAGCAGAATGAAAACATACAGAAAATTAAGCATTGAAATTACTTTAGAGATGTTTAAGTGTTTAAATACACTAGTCCTGATTTAATTATTTTAAAACCAAGTTTTGACAACACTGTACCTCAAGCTTTACTACTTCCTGCAAATATTCACTTTCCTCAGCCCCAGAAAAGAGGTAAGAAGAGAGTGACAGGAGAGCTAGCAAGCAGGTAGATCATCCATACATATATGTGCAAAACACTGCACCTTACCAAGGATCAAATAACACTTGTAAAAATATAACAAAGACAAGACTAAACATAAATAACACTAAACTACTTAAAAGCTATGAACAGCACATCCATTATGATTTGAAGTACTTGAAGAGATACCAGAGCTCTATCACTGAAGCATATAAGCTTTATAGCTTAATCACTTTTTTAGAATGTATTAGGCATCCGATGAATCCTGTACACTACAGTAAAAAGCTGGTAGGAAGGACACCAAAGACACCTGAGGACATTTGCATGCATACTAAATGTTTCTTCTTGAACATGAGGGGGGGGGAAAAAATAATAGTTACTATACCTTCTCCAATAGGAGCTGGATCTGGTCCTGACTTTTCAAAGTTAATAACAACTCCACTTTGGACTTTTTGAACTAGAGATTCTAAACACTGATTCAACATTCTTTGTGTCCGAACGCAGTAAGAACGACCTACGCAAGAGATAAATTACACACAGAAAATATGAAAGCAAGTTTTGAGTAATCTTAATTAAGGAAGATGTTTTATTACATAAGTCACACTGCCAAGGCTTTCAGTTTTATCCAAGTAATAGCAAAAAAACTTTGCACAAAATTATGTAAAAGGCAAAATACTTTTCAAATGCAATACAACCATGGGGAAAAAAAACTAAACAACCTGCTGAGCTTTTATTCATTAGTAAAAGAGGCCATTAAAGCTAAATCAAGCTGGTCAGAGGCCAAGTTTATAAAGGCCTTTAAGAATGCCTGATTTCACCAAGTCTGTGCAACCTGCTTTTGTCTACCCAGATCTTACCAACTCTTATACACACCTGAACTTCCCCCTCCCACGCAACATTTTTTCAAGCATCAATTAAAAAAATTCTGATCAGCATCTCAAGGAACAGGCTGCAGAATTAATTATTTTAAGATTAAATTTAGCTTATTAGTCTTGCAGCACAATTCACATCTCCATAATACCTGTCCCACTCAATTCAACATTTAAATAAAAAAAAAATCTCATGACTGAGCAAAGCCAACCTCTGGAAGGACAATAAGAAATTTTCCAGTCCCTCCTACCGGTGCATTAAGAAAATGCTTTCACATCTAAAAGATCTGAAATAGGGATACTGTTTTGTCTTAAAAGTTCTCCTGTGCTACTGGAAACCAACCTCAAAAAGCACCACAGATTCACACAGACACCAAGTAATGCAGATGGAGAATACAGCAAGAGGTGAAGTTGAATCAAAGGAAAAGAAATATTTTAAGGCAAATGCCAAATTCAAACCAAAACAAAGTAACATCCAGTTACCTCCTGTAACTTCACACATCTGTGTGATAGCAGATTCATCAGTAGGCACACTCCCAAGCTGCTCTGGTTCAGCAGATGCAGCTCCTGGCAAACGCAACACTAGAGCAAACAGCCTTTGATCCCAACGAAATGGTTCTTTGGTTAGTTCACTTCCAGGCAAAGGAGAATTCAAAGGAAGATGAAGCTGGTAAAAAGAGATTTAAGAATATTTTCAAGTATGTGACAAACCATCTAAAAACGTAAATATCCAAATTGATTCATTACTCAATAAAGGACCTCATTTCTCCCCTATCCACTAATTTATCCAAAGTTATATTCTGAAAACCCACTACAGGGCTGTGAATTTAGGGGTCAGGCAATGACAGCATAGCTAGTTTTTGTTCTCTATGAAACAGGTTGATGAAGCAGAAGTACTATTAGCAGAAAAAACAATTAATATTCATCTCAGCATAGCACCAACTTGCAAGATCATAACTTGAAAGAATTTAACCCAAGTTTACCTCCTCTTGAACTCCAGCCGTATTTGTCAGTTTGTTTCCATCTGTGATGGTAATCAAAATAGATGGCTCCAAAAAGAACGGATTCCTTCCCTAGAGACAAAAGCACAGGAACGCTGAGAGTAACCTTAACACTCAGTTACAGGCTTGTATTTTTGTCATTATAAAATAAACAGTAAGATAACCAATCTTTCAAAATAATCCTGTAATTTTCTTTCAATAGGTGCGGAGTCATACAGAACTACGCAAGATGTGCTACTCTGTGCACTCACAAACACCCGCTAAAGACATTTTTAGAATTACTAGTCTTCTTCCTCCAGTTAGTATGAAACCCCTCTAGCCCACAAAAGCAGTATATACATTGGAAATAATAGAAAAACTAGAATTTCATTATGACAGTGCAGCAAAAAAACAGAGCACTTTTAACTCGACCCTTCAAATGTGAGAGATGGAAAGTCAGGACATGAACTATAGATAATATAAAACTGCAAAACAGATCTGCCACCATCCATTGCACATACTCCCATACAGCAATTTCCTATCTACACTTGGGGTCACTTATACTGCTGCTCCCTTTGTAGTTCAATACGGAAAAAAGTGTTAGTACATCCCAGGGTATGTTCAGCAGACATAAAAAGAAAGAAAAAAAAGTTCACAGCTTAAGTTTTAATACACAGCTATCCAACATTTTAAAAAAAAAGTAAAATGCAAAAACAAACTTGGACCACCAAAATCCCCCAAAATAAAACCGACTATAAACAGATTTGTTACCTGTCCATAGTTGTCTATTCCAGACACTAATCTATTGAGATTTAACAAGTCAAATGATGACCTGAGTGCCTGACCAAGGGTTGTTAGTCCTGAAGCCTGGAGATTTTTCAGTTCATTCATAAATGTTGCATGGTTTTCCTTCCATCCAGCCTATTACACAAAACAAAAAAGCTTATTAGTTATTCTAGCAACAAACTGCAATCAACTGCCAGTTATTATCTCCCTTCCCACCAAAAATTAGATTATATTCCCAATTAATGGATACACTGCATCATTTACATGCTACACACACCTAATCCACGTATGCACAACTTGATATGAAACATACAGTTAAGTCTACAATGGGAGACTCAAGCATCTGTCAAACATCTGAAAAAAACTTGCAAATACCCATCTCTTACCATAAAAACTGCTGTAGAAATGATGCAATTAATAGAAGTATTTGGATTTAGCATGTGAATATTGTATTAGAAGAAACTGTCAAATTCGGAAGTCAGAAATGGAGCTGCCAAAGTAATAGCAATGATAAAAACTAAGAGAAAACCAGCATAATGTTGCTGCTTCTTCTGACATATACCCATTATCTTTCCTCCATAAATCAAGGCTGGAAGGAAAGAAAGGGTGCATTTGCAACACGTACTAATGCAGGAGTTTAAAAAAAAAAAAAAATCTAACAGCAACAGTTAAAAAGAAGAGAGATAAAGAAGTAATAGTAACAGTGCTCCCTAGTGACATCCTCCCCTTCCCACAATTTCCCCAAGTAGGAAGCATGCAAGCAGATCAATTTAGTAGAAGGAGTATTTTTTTAAAAAAAATCATAATCAGCTATTTTTAATATTACATTACTCTTGCTCAACTTTTCCATTTTTCTTGTACTTCCTCCCACCCCAGGGTCAGTTCATGCCTTTTAATGTACTATCAAGCACCCTCCGTCACTTGTACATTACAAATTTTCTCCTACTTTGGTATTTCAAGTGCCAGCCCTCTAATTACACTCTTCTGTCCTTACTTCCCAACATAAAATTTTCTTCTACGGAGTAGTTGCAAACACCCCATGTAACAGAACTAAATCACTGTTTAGAGTGCCTCAGTATCACAGCTTGAAATTTTGAAAAAATTCTTGAGAAAAGTTAAGTTACTGCCGACAAAGCCTGCAGACCATTCAAAGGAACAGCAAAATGGGATGAGGGTGGATGGGTCTGTCCTACCAAGCACTCTGGATCCTATGGTAAGCAGGGCTAACACACATCAGCATCAGTTGTGATTCACATACCCTTCTCTTAAAAAGTGGGATGCTGCAGAGTCAGGAAGCTATTTTAGAAACCACTAGCTCACAGGGAATTGGTATAGGATTTAACCTGCTTCAACTAAAACAAGCAAAGCTTGAAAATCCCAGATATTCACACACATTATCAGCCCTGCTATCGCATCGTACTCTCCAAACCATTGTTGCAGTAAGCAAGCAGTTATTCAACCAGGCTCGCTGTCATCCCATGCTCCACAAGGAACCCTAGTTACGCAGACATGGAGAGAACCATTTCAGACACTGACTTTTGCCAGGACAACCTCTGAGCAACACATCCTCCAGGCGAAGCAGGTTCTCTCTTACCCAGTGCACTAGGTTCAGCAGCCATCACCTGCTGACTACACCATGCTCTACAAGAGCAGGACTGGATCTCCTGTACTTTTTAAACAGCTACATCCCACTATCAACCTTCAGTACACACTGTGGGCTGCACAGATAGTCATAGGTCAGGGAAGTAATTTAGAGCCCTAGACAAATACAAGAATGGAATAGATAGGAAGGACATGAGATGATCAATATCTCTGCTAAGTTCTCAGGCCTAACCTAGGAGAGGGCTGCTTCTCAGAATGAGGAATTATCATAGGGAGCTTCAACAAAAACAGTTTTTGGTCAAGTTTAGCTCCCTGAACCAGTTCTTCAAGCTTTAGATTAGTGCAAGGGAGACAGAGAAAAAAAACTGCAAGAGGGCAAAGAAATAACAGACTTTCAGCAGGACTGGCCCAGCTTTATCATCAAACTGCACTTGAAGCTCAAAGGAACAGTGTAGTTCGATCAACCAGGTAATTCTCAGTAGAACACCATCAACACCTCCTCAACCGCAGCTTAAAAAAATACAGCATCTCATCAGCTGAGCTCTTCCTACAGGTGCTCTCAGCCCAAGGCAAGAACAAAGTACAAACACAGGGTCATTGCTTCGGACTAAAAGTGACTTAATTAATGATCTTTTTTTCAGGGTAAAAGAACACCAAATCCCAACAAGATGATTTGTGTTATCCTAAAAAAGCTTGCCTTAAAATAATTTAAAGCAAACATGAACAACTACCAAAACATACGAATTCTACAAACCCTTCGATGTAGGTGAAACTGCTTCATTTTGTCTGGTAAAAACACCTATCAGGTTAGTCCAGCTTCTTGGGAATAGCCAGGCTCTAGTTCAAAAAACGTTTTCCAGCAAAGAATGCTGTTTGAGTTACTTTGTTGCAAAAGCACGTGGGGGGAATAAAATATTTACAAAGGAAACACTATTCCTAGCCTGCAACTCCTCATTTGAACTCTAATGAATTTAGGAGTATTTCTTTGTAGAATAAACAGTAACTATCTTCACTGATATTTGGAGAACTGGGCATTTTCCTTTTCTGAAAACATTTGCTTGGCTTCCAGCTCCTACTGCGTTTGATCTAGCTGCAGTGTGGTCAACTGCCTGCAAAATAAGCTGCCATTTTCCCCATGCATAACCAAGTAAACTGAAGGTGCAAGGAGCAGCTGATCACCACTGGTTTGCCTTCAAAGAAAATTATTTTTTCATCTTACAGCCTCTCACAGGATCTTTAAAGATAAAGCTGAGGAGAGTTGTACCTTTTAAGTAAACAGAGTAATACTGAAGAATTTCTAATTAAGTAAACAAGGGCAGCAAATGTAAGATTTCCTAATTACATATCCAGAGTTTTAAACAAAGGTCTGATTAGTGTGCTACATTCACTAGCTTATCCTCAAACAAGCTTTTTGAATCAAAATCACCAAAATTAATGACAAGAAGGTCTACTTCTGTAAAATGTTTTTTTCCAGAAAGACTCTAGCTAATGTATATAATTAAACAAGTATTTCAGGGACAGAAACTAAAGCCCCGAAGATCTCTTTGTATTCTCCTCTCCATATATACGATAGGATCATTCTTAAAGCAACATAGTCAAGTACGTAATACAGAGCATACGCATAATGAGTTCAGCAAAGCACTTTAAAGTGATTAAATAATAATCCTTCCTAAATTCAAAATACTGACACTAATGTTGCTTAGAAAAAAACACTTGTTTTTATACAGCACTACTTCCATTTGCCAGCAGAAACATTAATCACCAAAAAAACCTCCACCAACCAAAAAAACCAACCAAAACCTCACAACCTTAGAGGACCATACACAAACATATTCTACAAAAACTACATGTACTCTACAGGTCAGTAATTATGAAGTCAGAACTAAACATTAATTATTTTAGTTGTTTATGAACCAGCTCTAACAGCGTAATTTCTCATCATCTTCAATATTACATTCCTACTTAGTCACTTTTATGCCCAGAATTTATTAATAGCAATCTGAGCAGCCTTTGTCTTGCCACTGTTACTAGCTTCTCCTTTGACAATTTATACGAACAAATAATTTTAGCCTGTATACACATACCAAAAGACTTTAAAAGATAGCTGGGAAAAAACCAAACACTATAAGCAAAAAATCTCATCCTGTTTGTTTGTGCCAAGAACAGGCAAAAATGCAGTGTCATTTAGCCTTCTGTGTTGACAACTGCAGGCTTTGGATACCATCCTACAAAACCCTGAGATTTGGAAGCAGCATACCACCTTCCAGCTCCTGGCTTCCGCCTTTGCAAGCAAATCATACTGAAAAAATAACGTACTTAAAAAAACATTTTTTTCTGGTGACTTAGTTTTCAGACAAATCCATGCCCTGCTCTCTTTCATCATACAGCTATAGAAGCATTTCAGCTGCTTCAAGAGGCAGGTAAGGTCAAAATAGCTTATTTTGGCAATAGATAGACCCAGATTACCTAGAATTCAAACAAACACCAACGTGAAAAATCTATAGCAAAGAAGAGAGGGTCTTATTTACACCAACCAGAACCAGGAGTAACTGAACATCAAAAGGAAGAGAGTTGAGCAGCAAAAGAAAATCTCATTCAGAATCAGTAGCTTAAAAAGACCTTCAAGACTTAGGAAAAACAAGAGAAGCAGACTTCAGTTGCAAGAGGCAGGAAAGAGAATCTTATAAAATACTTTAGTGGAAAAAAATAAAACAAAGCACCCACACTACCTTTATCACACGAAAGAGAGCAGGGGGGCTAGAACTAGGTGGTCTTTAAGGTCCCTTCCAGCCCAGAGCATTCTATGATTCTATGGTAATATCGAAGTACAAGTAAAGCATACGTGTTGTAATCTCAGCTACACTGACTTAACTATCATTTACTGGTTTTATTGTAGTTTTTTTGTTTGGTTGGTTGTCAGTTTCTTGTTTGATTATTTTTTTTTCCAAAAAAATACAACGTTTTTGGGCAGCACATTTGTTTACAACTATTTCTTAGCACAGTTTGGTCAGCTTACAGGGGCAGACTGAGGTTGGGCATTAGAGCACAAGAACACCAGGTCCAAAGCAGTCTCTCCAGATTTTAACAGCTCCATGAAATCCAGGGAGCTGGTGGTCCTGAGGCTGCAAGTCTTCATCTTTAGTGCTTCTACAGGCAATGCCAAAAGACAGAACCGTAGAGTTTATTGTTCACTGGATTGCTTTCAGATCCAATTCAAAAATTGTAACATTACTAAAGATCATTTTCCAAGTAAGAAGACAATTTGCAATCTAGCATGCCAATCACAACAGCCTGTGTTACAGTAAGTACTCAGTATTTATTTAAACATACAGACTTTTAAAGTTCTGCTAATGTTTCCCTAGAAAGAAGAATTAGAATTTAGGTATTACAAATTGTTTAAAGTATTTAAGTTTCTCAATAACTGAAGCTATTATTAAATGCACCCATCTGGGGAAAACTAAGACTCGTTCAGGATAACGTGCCTGTGGCATGCTAGGTTGTCAGTGACATCCATTTGGAAAAAAATAAGGGAAGAAAAAAAATCCAGCTGTTGAAATCTAAAACCACTCCTGCTATGGAATTTCCAAGTAGTGTGTGAAGACAGTGAAACCAGCAGAGCATCTTGTCTTCCAAATCATCAGAATGGTTACTTTTTAAGTTACCTTTCTGTTCACCGGTAACTGTACACATGGCCACCACTCAAACCTGTTCATGTCTGTGTGAGAATCAAGCAGATATTTCTTTTCCAGGGAACTGAAGCATTCTTTTGGACCCTATTCAGTGCCAGAGGCTGTTTCTCAAATGCCAAAATATCTTCACCTCTTTGTGATCTGAACTCAACCCCAGCATTGCTCAGCACGTTCGGCAGCAGGGAATAAAACTTAGCAAAGGGGGAGAGGAGGGAACATCCTTGGTACCACATGTCTTCCTTCCCCACAGACAGGGTTACGCTGCTTGTTGCTACAAAACAATCAATGCCCACACTACCCGCCATGGCTTTTATTTGATGTTCAGAGATTTACTAGTTAGAAATAGCACAAAAAAGATGAAAGATATTATGCTATAAAGAAATATGCTATAAACATTGTGTACAGTTTAACATTTAAAATTCTTAAAATAAGTCAACATCATGCAACCTACATCACCAACTAATTTCATCCTCACAAATGTTTGTCTGCACTGTGCAAACGGGGCAGAAAGAATAGCTCAAAAAGACAGACATTGACTCCCCTCCAAATACTTATGAATGCCATTTTTGAGGCAACAGAGCTCTCGGGCTCTATCTATACCTTGGCCACAGAATAACTCTTCTCTCATTTCAGTACCTGTGCTCTCTAGTTACTTTTATGCAACACACCAGTCCTGTCACTGCACAGTATCAAACAGCCCTTAGTAAAGAAACTCACAAGATCAATTCTTTTTTGTTCTTGGCACAGGACAGCATCACAACACCCACCTCTGAGATATGAGATTAGCATACCTCCAGCACAGAATGATACTGGCACACAGGCCTGAAATCAGCTTATCATAGGGGTAGTGCTCAACACAATGAGCCAGCCTGGGTCCAAGCTGTACTGTCCTGGATTTGGAGGACTAGTGAGTGCTGGTGGATGTACATCAGCAGATCTTACTGATCTGATGCAAAGCTTGTGGGAAGAGGAGGAAGGTTTGATGGGACCAAGCCAGCTGTGTGCAATTGCTGTTGCTGTGTTAGGCTCTCCAGCACACAGTAAATCATTTATATTACTAGTTTTATTCCCCACTCTTCCAGTCTCCCCTTGCCTTAGACAGGGGGTTGAAACAGACAGCTGCTACCCCTATTCTTTGCTGCAACAAAGTAAGATTCTAGGGCAAGGATGGATGAAAAGACAAGTATGTCTTGGTTAGCAAGCCAGGGGAGCCTATCTTTAGCTTTCTACATAGAAATCCGGTTTTGCACAGCAGCAGAGGAACCAGAGTTTCAGGGTAAAACTTAGATATGACCCTACCATAGGCACAAGAGAAACAAGTCCTGGTCGCTCAAGCAGGTATACACTGCTGCTTACTATGAGACCAGCCTAACAAAAAAACCACATTTTCAGTTCTCATTTGAGGAGTATTTTAATGGATAGTAAGTTCACAGGTTTAAACAACTTCCTCAATAGGCCCACAGAGCATTCAAGTACAGTGAAGAGTCTACAGAAGCACCTGTCACTTGGTCCTCCTGACCTTAGAGCTGGTGAGCGACAGGTTAGCATTGTAAGGCTAAAGCGTTGTGAATAGTAAGCAAATTGTTTTTTCCTGTCAAGTTATTTCTGATGGTTTTGTAGGACACTCAAACTGAAACCTAGTGGTCAAGTGCTTCTTTAAATCCAGAGCAGACTTTTAAAAAACTTTATTTTTTTAGAAACACTTGCTTGAGTCCCAGTCAAATAAAAATAGTCACAGAAGTTTAATATAGGTAAAACATCTCCAAGAGAACAGAGAAGCATAAACTGAATCATAAAATAACAGGCTGGAAGGGATCTCAAGGATCATCTGGTCCAACCTTTCTTGGCAAAAGCACTGCTTTAATACATCTTTAGAAAAAAAAGAAACTGGAATAGATGATTCCTTTAATCCCACATCGCTGAGACATTTTGGCACTACTTTTTTACCTGTAGAAAAATGATGTAACTTTGCTTGTCCTCCATCTCCATCCATTTCCAGGCACCACAATCCTTCCCTTTCTCCAGCTCTAGGACTATGTACTTTGATAACAAACACAGAGTCTCTCCTCCCATCACCCAGATTACTTTTTCCTACAAAACTGGAAACAGCCTTAGCGCAAGGAAGAACGTGTCATGCACTGGCTACCTTTAGGTCAGCAAGCAGTGCAGCATAAACAAGGCAGTCGTTCCTAACAAGATGACCATCGCACTACTGCATTTCAGGGGTTTTACTTCAGAATAGCTGCCCTGTAGTATAGTCCTGTGGACTCACTCGGGGCTGAGGTGCATCTTTCAGTTTTATTTCATCCGAAAGGAATCCAGTGCTTACACTCCAAGACAGGTCTGCAATGTGAACTGAGGCGCACAGGAGATCCCCTTAAATTGCACATTTCCAAGCTGAATTCTCCTGTAGGGTGCACCAATCAAAAACTAATTCATTTACAGAATAGACTGGACCAGCTTGCTTTCTAAAGCATATATTAGTGAATGTGAACAAGATCAAAACTGCATTCTAGTGTGACATGTAATTGCCATTGACAGGCAGTCAATTACATAGAAAAGTAGTATTTCTTCATACCTCAAAAAAAAAAAAATTAAAATCACACACCTTAGGAAACAAACTCAGTCAAACTACACCATGTAGTTCACTGTCCCTTTAAGATGACTTCAACATTAAACAAGATATAGAAATGCTTCTCCATCAACTCATATTAATCTTTAGGCACAGTATCCGTGGAAAACACTAGTAGAGAGGCTCTTAAGCTCCAGTTACGAAATGAGTAGTGGGGCCTTCTGTTAACGCCAGCATGTACAGAAAAGCAGTACCTTCACCTGTTAGAAATGTCAAACAGAGATGCTCAAAGCTGAAACTATGCTTGGAATCAAGTGGCAATAATAATCAATGCCAAGCAAGAAAAGAAGTCCACACTACCTTTTTATTTATTACCTGCTGCTCCTGCTTTAATCCGTCTCTGGATTTAGCTTTTTGGTCAACAATATTTCATGTGTTTTGACAGCTACGCTCACCACACTTTTTGCTGCACAAGGATGAAAGAACTACACATGAAGAAAGGAAAGTATAAACACCAAAGAGATCAGGGTATCACCCCGTTTCAAAAAGCATTCTTACTTAAATAAAAGAACATTATCCAGTTAAAAAAGCAGTATTTCTGAGAAACACTCAACAAGCTAGGATATTTCAGTACGGAGTTGAACCAGAACAAGCTGCATTTCACACAATAGCTTAATGAACAGGGAACATAGATGTAATCATACAATTTGCAGCTCTAATACAGTAAGCAAAATGAGAGGCTACGTTCTTCTGTTCAGCAGCATAGCAGTCATTTTAGAAATACCTTTATAGGTGCATCTAAACCAAACACTGTAGAGGGCAACAGTTGAAACATGGAAGTTTTGATCAAAACTTTGCATTTACCCATAGCACCTGTTGCTCTTTCAGACTATCAAATATGTTTTCAATGCCAGTCAGCCCCCAGCTCTGTTCTCCTGGGCCCTTCATACTCCCAGCATGGTTGGAAAGGTCACAAGGAATAAAGGCAATAGCAAAGGGGCTACAGAGCATGTGCTATCAGCACAAGGGATTCTTCATGGCACATTTTCAGGAAGCGAGTGGAAGAGAATTACTAATGATCCTCTAGCTTTACGGCCCAGAGCTGAGACAACACAGGATGATCCACATTCATTTTGAAAACTGTCATACTCCTCCCCACTCCTTCCAAAAGCACATCACAGAACTAGTGCAACACACCAAACTGGTACATGTATTACAAGTTTACTTTCATTCTCAAGAAGGTAACAAATCTAGAGGGGGTCATCTAATCAACAGATTTCCTTAATTCATGTCTGAAAGGCTATCCAAAGGACTACTGGGGAAAAAAAAAAAAGAAAGAGATAGACTTTAGATCACAATTAAATTCACATACTTGCTGAAGGAACACAAATTGAGACACCTCAACTACCTAGCTACCCAATAATGTCACCTTCACCTTCGAGTCTGATACAGCAAAATATACATTGGTGGAGTTGGTAGTATTGCTATGGGCAGAGTTTTTTATTCTAGAGGAGGACAAGCCACTGCCTTTCTCTAGAATCATCCAGTCCAAAAGTAACTATCTGAGCTCCAGCTCTGTTGCTTACAGAATCATTCAGGTTGGAAAAGACCCTTGGGATCATCGAGTCCAACCATCAGCCCTACTCTACAAAGTTCTCCCCTACACCCTATCCCCCAACTGGAGGCACTCACTGCCTCACTCCATCACGCTGTGGATGTGGCGGCCTGAGCCTGTGCCCACGCGAGTCCCGCCTGCCTCGCTGCGGGCCAGGCCCTGCTCCAGCCCCAGGCACCCACCACGTCCTCAGCCTGCGAGCACACCGTCGGGACACCCAGCAGCAGCTAAACGCACCAACTGTTCTGGCTCAACAGATGCACATTTTCCCACAAAGCTGAGTTTAACTTTTTTTTTTTTAATAAAAAGTTATTCGCTCTAGACTAACATGCTATGAAGACCAATACTAATGCATTATTCTCACTTACAAGCAGAGCATAGCAACACCAGCTTAACCACACTGTAGATCTTTGTTTTCAGTCAAATTAGTCATTCAACAACATCCATCTTGGGAAGATGTGTATTTTTTTAAATACTGTTTTACACGTTTAAGAGTTTAAAAGCATCTCTGAAAACACAGTCAAATCAACAATCATCTTCATCTTTAAAAAGCAAAATTAAGGAGTTCTGAAGCATTGATTTTGTAGTCTAGAATAACACAGCTAGCGCTACTCTTCCTGGAGTTTGCACAGGAACCCAAGCAAAGAATCACAGTAACCAGGTAAAATGTGAGATTGGCCCTTTAGTTAGAAAATATTAAGGAAAAAAAAAAAGCTGTTTAAAAGAAAACAAGGCTCTGGCTTACTTATCCGGTAGCAAGTAGTTCAAGTTTCAGAGATACTTGTAAACGCCAGATCTTACACCAAAAGAAACTCTGTCTTTCAAAGACTCTGCAGAGTGAATATACAGATCAATAAAAGTCTATGGGCAACCACAGATTCTGATCTGCACAATAATCGAGTCTCATTACAAGAATGTACGCTTTCCTTGGCACCTTACTAAAACCTTAACCCTAGAACATGCTGCTTACAGATGAAAGTGGTTACTACACAACTATTTTCTGACTATTCTAAAATTACCAAGAAAAATGCAAAGCAAAAAGACTACTTTAAATTACTATCTGCTATACTTTTTTGGGCGGGTAGAAGCACAAGAGTTATGTATTAAGTGATACCCTGTAAGAATAAAGTTTAAGGAGGAAGAAAAAAATTCTAAGACTCTAAATCTACAGGAGTGAATTACTTAAATAATAATCTGCATTTGAAATTCAGAACAGCAGCAACCACTCCATCGATTTTTTGTAACCTACGTTATTAAATAAAATCAGGGATACAGGCATTCAAAATATAGAAGGTGAAGAGGAGAATCACTAGAGACTGGAGGCATCCAGAGTCTTCTCACACTGCTCTCCCCTCTAAAAGCACTGATCTCCAGAAGACAAGTCACATGGTACAGAAATTACTTTTTCCCATTTGATTCCAACTGTCTGAAGTATGAAAACACTGTAGGAGACAAAACTTAATGCTGTCTTTTCTTGTTCACAGTAAGCTCAGAACATCATTCTTCCACCATTGCTGCAAACCACAGATCTTTCTGGCAAGCTGTTATGAAAAATGCGCAAGGGTGAACACTGTAGAAGTGTCTGCAACCTTAATTACCTTTTTCTACTATTACAGTGCAAGACAATCAGCCTTTAACACCATATTAGTTTCTCCACAAAGTTCAAAGAGAATAAATGCCTGTTTTCAAGATACGACAGAAGTATTTTATGCATATTTTTAGCTACACCACAAAGCCACGTTACAAGGTCTAGGCCTTCTTCCATAAATACCAACAAAAAAGAAATCTTTTAAAACTCCATGTGTGAAGCTCAAATAGTAACAGCACAAAAGGGGAGGAGGCAAGCCAGTAAAAATTACACGTGGCAGGAACCACCAACTTCACAAAGCACCTTCCTTCTTACAGAATATCTCACTACAAAAATACAACTAGGAAGGATCCAACTCAACTGTTTGATTCCACATTTTAAGCTTCTATTTTTAAAGTAAAAGCGACCTTTGCACTGAGGATGAGTTAAGCCTCTTAGTGCAAACATATCTACTTTTGTCTAGTTTATCCTGTAGTCTTAAGGGCTTACATCTTTGAATGTGTCCAAGATCAAATAAAGAACCAAATAAAAAGATGAAAAAATAAATTGCTACAGTGGCTATGAACAACAGATGTCAGTTTCCATTCAAGGCCTCTGGCATCCCATCAATAGTATGAAGCAGCAGCACACTTCAGACGAAAAAGCAAGCTTTTAGTTTGCAGATTCCTGTAGAAACAGAACCAGTTAAAATATTTTCATTAAGAATTAACCTAGCAACACAGACTCTTCCCCTCCCATGAAGACAGGTAGCAGATGAAAGCACAAGTTCAAGTATTTAACTAACTTCAAAAACTAATGATAAAAATGACAGCCAAGCAGAGTTTGGTCCATCATATCTATCAAGAAGTTAATTTCTGAACTGCCCTTCCATTTAAAATCAATTCCTTTCAAAAGCTTAATCACCACCTTCTTGCATGAACTTGAATTTTTACAAGAGACCTCAGTTTCAGAATGTACCAAACTACTTCTTTTAGAAGAATGAATCACTATTACTGGTTTGTTTGGTTTTTTAAACAGGAAAGGCACATTACTATGCACAAAATTCCTTAATATAGTGCTTTCTCCTTGTCACACCAGTTCCTGCAAAAGAATGTTCACTACAACTGACAAACAAAAGGCAGTCAGCAAGAAGCAGTCGCTCAGGACATGGAGAAAGAAGTAAGACTAGGACACTTATGCACATTTAAAAGCATTTTAACAGGCTTTACACTACCCAATAGGTTGTCTCTTAAGAAAGGGAACATGCTTTTTAAAGGATGCTCTCTATTGAAACCCATTTAGTACATTTATAAGCTAAAAGGAGCTACAATACTTCTATTGCATGCTTGCTACAGGGATGCCAACTGATTACTAAGGTTTTAGTAAAATAGTTTTTTGGATTTTTTTTTTTTTGATTGAGGGACACACACTGCAGTATATAAAATGCAAGCCTACCACCTGCACCAGCAAGAACCTTTTAACTATCTTTGGCTTTACGTGTCCAATTCCAAAACATGCTTAATTAAAAAAAAAAAAAAAAAAAAGACCTTTCTGCATGCATACACACAGGGCACACACATCATTCAAAGACTTAAGTGATAAGGCAGTTAAATAGGAAGGAGCAGGTAAAAACTGTTTGGCAGGGGATTCTCAAACAGTGTTAAGTGGATTTTGTTTTGTCCTCAGAAAGAACTAGACAATCAGGATTCACATGAGTGCTCCTTAAACAATCAAGTGTCTTCCATTTCTTTTCTTAAATTCATTAGAGGAAGAGCAATTGTTGGCTTTAACATGCCAGTCATTTATGCTGAAAGTCAACCGTCTGAAAACACACAAATTCCATGATAAAACCCAAACCAAGCACAGTGGAAGATGTATTAAAAGACTGGAGGAGAGGTGTGCTTAGTACTTAACAGGCAATGGAAGATTTTAGTGTTCAGAAATAAAAATGTTGCTATTACCGACTCAAAATGTGTATGGTGGTAAAATAGGAATGACTACCTCTCTCCGCTAAACAAATAGAGAACTTAGTCTCCTGAATTACTTATCAAGAACACACACTGCGTATCACACCTACATTCCATCCAGTTCTTAACTACTACATTCTGCATGGGGTTTTTTATCCTTCCAAAAATGCTTGGCTAGTAGGTTCACAAAGTTTGTACATTATTTACAGCATAGCTGGACAGAAAGATAGGCCTCTCCCATTTACCTCGGTTTTCTTTCCCTTTTGCATCTCTCCAGTATCAGCTCCCCTCCTGCCCCTGCAGCTGCTATCTGCCTTACACCAAACAATTCTGCCTGCATAGCTCACTACCAACTTGTAAACCTCCAACCATATTTCCAGCTGTTCATACATCCTTTTCCACAGCACAGGTCAGACCACCAAGTACTTGCATTTACCAGAAGCCACACCTTTTACATGTAAAACTGATGGTTTTCAGTGTCTCAAGGTTCCTGTAAAAGTCTAATCAATTTAAGGTTATTCTGTGGATTTGCTACAGGTTAGCTTACCATGTATTCCTCTGGTCTTTTTCCTTGACAGAAGTTAAAACACGAACAAATGCACTTCCTATCACCTCAGGCAGCTTTCCTGAAGATCTCTGCCTCAAACCCAACAGGTTTCATAGCTGGGTTTCTCTTTCTCCCTGCAGCTCAGGGTCAGGAGCTCTGATTTTATTTCTTCCAGAAACAGACAAATAGATCTGACATCTCTGCTTTGCCACACAGCCTGTTCATTTGCCACCTCTCTTTGCAGAGTCAGTGGTAATTGGTTACATTCTACACCAGAAGAGCTTCCATGTGAAAGCAGAATTAAAATGTAGGCAAAAGATTTTGTGCCACTAAAAAAGAGACAGCACAGTTAGTCTCACTGAGTCTGACCTTATGAACTCCCAGTTTTGAAGCACTATTTTAGTACTGTAAATGAACAGGTTATTTACATATAGTAAATATGTAAAGCATCTCTTTGATGGATGCTTAAAAGAGGCTTCTACAAGTTCCTATTCCAGCCTCTAAGGTATCCCAATCCAACATCAAAATCAAAGGTCATCAAGCTCAACCTTTACAAGAATTTAAGGGAAACAGAAGAGCTTGCTCAGAGTCCATCATGAAGGGGGCTGCTTCCACAAGAGCGCTCTTTAGCACTAAAACATATGTTCAGACTAGCAGGGAACTGCACAACTGGAAGGCATCCTATCTGTCAGTCCCAATTTGCATTTCTCAAATAGTAAAGTGTTTCATATACATTGTATTAAGGATTTTGAGCTACTTCTCAGACATCTACATATGTATTTCTGCACCCAGATACAGGGAGTCTATTTGTAGTGTAGTCACAACTGACTCTTAAATTCAGTATAATACACCACAGAAAGAGGAAAAGGCATATAATTTCAAATTCAGCAGAGTAAACAAAACTGAAGTTCTCTCAGTCTTGACTTGTGACCAGATCATTTATGAAGGTCATGCTACAGTCTCATAAGAGCATAAAACAAAAGCCATATTTCTGTGACCCTGTCATAAATAATACTCGTCAAACACTGAGGAAAGGCCGTATCACTGCCAGCAGCCAGATATCAGTCACATGGGAACAAGTCAGACCAGTTAATCAATAACTTCACATAAGACCACCATTGTTTTGCTTTTTTTTTTCCTGGGCCTGAACTAGCCATTTGCAGCACAAATCCACAAGCACACCACAAACTGCAGGATGTGAGGTTTAACAAAAGTCAAGAATAGAAAAAACAAAGAGCTAAACCTTGCTTTCCTTTTCAAAAATTCTTTCTAGGCAGAGATTTTGGTATGATCTCTGTTACAGAGAAATTTAGGTAGATCTTGTTGAAACCTCCCTCCCTCTTTTCTGCATCACTGGAAAACAGGAAAAACTTTGGGGAAGGGGGCAGGTGAGAAGACTCTTCTCCCTTATCCCTGTACTTTTACTCTAGCACCACTACCTCAGGAAAAATCAAATAAAACGGCTTAAGATCCTGTCTGTTTATGGCATGTGCTTAGGCGTAGAGAAACACATATAGTCAATAGAGGGGAAAAAAAAGCAGCTGAGGATGCTAGAAGTTTACACAATTTCAAGAAAAGCAACTAGGCAAATACATATGAAGAGCCACAGAAGACCATTACTGGCATAGCAACCCTCAGCATGGGTCTCTGAACAACAAACTGTGGGAGCTTGGGAAAGTGCTCTGCAGAACTGTCAGTGATACACGACACCTGGCCTGTGTGCAGGCTCCTCCTCCTCCCCAGACATTCGGTATCAGCCATGTTCTGCAGAAAGGGATGAGAAGGGTGGGGCTGGCACACAAGGCTCAGAGGTACTGCAACACCAGGTCAAGGCACCGATGGGATGGAGCAAATTCCAAGTTCTAGCAATCCATGAATATAAAGTCTTCAAAACAAGGACATACCAGGTACCATATTCATTGAATCAGATAATTCAATAATTTATCTTAATAATTCAAAAAAATTTACCTTTGCTAGAAGGCCAAGAATGTCAAATACTGTGCCAGACAGCAAGGCTCTTCTTAAACCCATTTTTCTCACCCAACAGAACTGGACACACAAGGGAGAGTACATTCCCTCAATACCTAAATTTAAGCACTAGGGTTTTAATTGTAACAGAAACCTGCCACATGCTACTGGTTACAAAGGAGTTTTACTATGGGTATCATTAGCTTCCCAAACGTGCCCAATACCCAAAATCAGAATGGACTAGCTCACTTCAATGCTGCTAACATGCCACTAACCTAAGACAGACTCACTTGACAGGGTTATACATTTCATAAAATGCTTTTAAAATATTAAATATTTTTGTCTTATTGGAAAGTATTTTAGAAACAAAGTCAGAGTTGTAAATGGCTGCATCATAATTACTGTCACAAATCACCATCTACGCATTATGTAACGAACAGGAGCAGAAGAGCTGACAAGGTTCCAGAAGCATTTGCTGTGGGAGTGGAACTGATATTCCCACCATCCCCACCTCACTGTCCCTGCCTTCCCAGGACAGCACTCTGCCTCCTCTTTAGACACATGCCACCACAGTTCTTTGCAGAGCCACAGTGCACACTCAGAGACTAGATAATCCCATTTTTAAGAAGTGGCACAGAGAGCTACGAGCAGTCAATTAAAAACAGGAGCGACAGGTCTTGTAAATAATTTCAAAGCCTTAATACTAAAGACTGTTCCAAAACCATCATCTTACACAGATTTTAGCAAATTTGTGCAATAGCAGGATCCTTTCACTTAGCACAATATCACCACACACGTGATGCTTTCTTGAGATATTCTTGTGAACCAGTGCTGTTGATTTAAAATACTTTAAGGCTCCAAGTAAGCGAATTCTGAAACAAAAACAATGCACTCATCTCACAGTTACCCCCTGCTTCAAGCTGAAGCTCCTGTAATCTCTACCTCCTGGGTGGTCTCAACTCCACAATATTATTTCCCTCAATTGCTTCACTGGTAACCTTAAGAACTATCTGTGAGATTATATAATTTCATTGTGTAAATCGTAAAGAAAACAAGAGGATAAAGGACTAACCAAAACCAGCTGCTACTGCACATACTTGGAAAGCAGACTCGCAAAGTACATTCACTTGTCAAGTTTGTTTTTTCCTTCCCTAAATCAAGAGAGATAAATTACCTAACTACAGCAGCATTAGCAAAGAAACTAAATTTTATTCCTTTTACAAGCATGTTTTGTAAGACACAGAGAACCTGGCCTAGACCAGAAAGTTTTCCTGGTGTAACTATGGTTGTTAGAAAAATACAACAGAGGGGCATCATAAATACCAGTAAAAGGTCTTGAGAACATGTCTTCAAAGAGGGGAAGAATCATGCTGTTGCTGTAAGGCTTTCTCTGCGTGAGTAAGAGACAGGATGACAGCCTAACCACACTAATTTATGCCATGAAGTCTTTACGTAATAGTTGAACTGGAGTTGTGATCATAATTATTATAAACATATTTATTGGACCTGCAGCCTGATCCTACACAAGTTACTAAGTTCTGAAAAAACTCCAATTTAAAAATCAGCATGCTAAAGGTAGAAAAATAAATTTCAAAGAAACATTAGAAAGTTACAAGAACCACGATACTTTTATTTTCCCTTGGCTACTCACTGTATGTCAAACATGACTGAGTACTATGACAGGTATCACACAGTCCCACTTATTTAAATTATTATTTACTAAAACTGGGAACACAGTCAGATGTTCATTAGTACATTAGAATGTACACAGATGCTCATTAAACATACAGATCTTCCCCAGCAAATCTGAATATATATGTGGTGATAACCTGTACCACTACCACACAGACATCCAGCAGAAAAGTCTTTAATTTATTAAATCACCAGTACGCTTGCTATCACTGCACATGGAAAGGTTTCTTCCTCAAACATAAGAAAGGTATATTTGTAAAATATTGTCACAAAACCAGGAGAAAAAACCCTTAACACAAGAAATCTACAGTTAACACTGGCATAACAAACATTTGGGTTTTGCATCCAGCCACAAACGTGGATGGGGAAAAGGATGTGTGCATTATGTCTAAAAAAGCCCTCTCCTAGGCAGTCCTAGGTTTTTTGACAGATAGGTTTCTGAAACTCAAGAAGGATGGTTTCAGTTCACAGAAATCAGATGAGATACGCACCTTCTTCTGAAGAAATGAAAGGTGCAGTAACAAATAAATACTGACTCACTAAATCACTTCTGTCACTTCAGAAAGCAGGCTGTACTTTTTAGCTGTGTAAATATATTGCTGATGAAAGTAGCCAAGATTCATAGCTCTTGATAATTAAGTTTCCTCATTATCAAAAAATGTGAGTAGACAGAATCCATGAGTACAGTTATTTTTACAACTTCTCTTCAAGAAGTTTTAGCCAGGGGATCTAGAGAGGGTTCTCTTTCTTCTCTGGGATAACCAACAAAGTTTCACATGAACCTCTTTGGCCTTCGTAGTATGTGTCTAAGGCCCAGCAGTTATGACAACTACTTTTAGTCATGGCAAATACAGTCCTCATCCAGGACTATTTAGGATGATTCTAAAGCTCCCATAGCAATGATGTTTTCTGTGGCATGCTTTATTTAAATATTTTAAATTAAGTTAGACATTTCTACCAGCAAGTTGAAGGCTACGGTGTAAGGGGAACAGACCCCCGATTTTTTTCCTCTTGCCATCCTCTCGTGGCACAGTCGATGTGATAAATGGCATGGTCCTACTTGCCTCAATCTTGAGGAATGAGAAAACAGGGACAAGAGAAGCCAGCCAGGCAGCCTCCACGGATGTCTACCCACCACCCGAGGTGCAACTACGAGCACCTTACACAAACCTGGTGCGGGTTAGTGCACAGCAGGAGGAAAGGGGACGGGGGGGGGGGGAGGGACGGGACGACCCCAACACTGCCGCTTCTTCTTGCCTCGCAGAGGCGGAAAACACCCCCGCGTGCCTCCGTCCCAAAACCCAGAGCCATGCCAGAGGCGGCAGCGGCGGGGAGGGTGGCGGGGGGGCTCCGTCCCCTGCCCTCCGCTGCCAGGCGGGGGGTCCCGCAGACGTGTGGAGGGCGCTGCCTCCTGCCCTAAACCCGTGCACCCGCAGCCCGGCCGGGGCACGACCTCCTCTGACGGGGGGTAAAACGGCGGCGAGAGGGGCCGAGACCCGCGGCGGAGGGCTGCGGCCAGGCGCGGCCCCCGCTGAAGCCGCCGCCTCACGGGAGGCGGGCGAGCAACGGCCGGGGAGGCGGAGCGCGGCCCGGCCGCCCGCCCCCCTCAGCACGCCGGGGCGGTGAATCACGCTCCCGTCCGTCTCCTCCCCTCACCTCCCCCCCCCCCCCCTCCTCCATCTCAGCAGCGCCCTCAGCCTCTCTCCTCCATACAAAAGCAAAATGTCCGCCATCTTCACAGGCTGCTGCTGCCGCCGCCGGGCCGGACGGGGCTGCGCCGCGCCGCCGCCACGCGAAGGGCGGCCCCGCGGCGGGGCCGGGGCGGCCGCAGGGGGGGTTATTACCTTGATGCAGTAGGGCGGCTCGTCGAAGGTAACCAGCATGTACCTGTCGCCGCGGCTGGCCGGGTCCCGGGCCCGCAGCTGCGGAGAGAAGCGGAGAGAAGCGGCGTGAGCGGGCGACGGGGGCGGCGGCGGCAGCGGCCCCCCCCTCCCCGCCCCGGCCCCGCACTCACCTTCATGAAGATCTCCACGGCGCCCTTGGCGATGTCCAGGTAGCTGGTGCCCAGATACGCCCGCTGGTTCATAGAGGCGGACGTGTCTATGAGGAAGAGGAGGATCGGCATGGTCCAGGCAGAGCCCCGGCCCGCCGGGCACCCTGCGGGGAGGAGGGAGAGGGGAGGGGGGGAGCGGCTCGCTCACTCACTCCCCCTGGCCGGCCGCCCGCCCGCCCCGGCTCGGCTCCGGCTGCGGCCGCTGCGGCTCGTTCTGGAGCTGCCTGTGTTCGCCGAGACTCAACTTCTCTTCCCTGAGCCTCCACCAGCACCATGTGACCAGCGCGCACGCCATTGGCTGCCAATTATACCCGCATTTGCATATTCATGGCGGAGGGGGAGCGGGGAGGTGGCGGGGGGGGGAAACGGACGCGCCGGCGGGTCGCTCCGCGCGCGCGCGCGAGCCGCACCTGTCACCCCGCTCCGCCCCTCTGCGGGGTTCCCCGCCCCTCGCCCCAGGGGCCGCCCCGCCCCTCGCCGCGGGGGCTCCCCGGGGAGGGAGAGCGCACGGTGCCGGCACCGCCTCCACACCCCCCCGGCCCCGTAACCGTCCCGCCGCTGCGGCCCCTTCCTGCGGCGGGGCCACCACACGGCCGCGGGGCGCGCAGTCGCCCTCAAGCCGAGCTGTTGCCTCACACCTGCTCGCTGCGGCCTACCCTGGCCGCGGCCCGACCTCGGCACCCCCACGGCCCTCGACGACCGGGGAGCCCCACTGGGGCAGGAGCTGCCGGCTCCTGGAGAACCGGGCGAAGCAGCTCAGCTCATCACCCGGACATACAATCTCTCCGTTTCTGGTCTATGGAGGTTTCACTTAAGCACTAAATCCTCAGCCCGCCATGTGCAATTGTGTTCCAGTCAGGTAACAGCCACCTTCCAGGGGATTGGGGTGTCAGGTACCGTCCTTAGGTGCGCACAGGGCACCTCACTGTACCTGGATGAAGGCAGGATGGTAACAAATCAACTGTGGCAAAACAACATGCATAAAACCCTGAATTATTTCTTACCACTGAGGTGAAAAGGGAAAAAAAAAAAAAAAGGGATCAAGGTGTCCTGCTCTGAGGAAAAACATTGAGGCCTCAGCCCTTGAGCAGGCTGGGATGGGCCCCTGCGTGCACACAGGCCCGAGCAGCTACAACTGACTGTAACTGGATAAGTGGAATGAGACTGAGGAAATATTTAGCACTATGTCTGCTCGTGAATGCTTGTTTGCTTCCAGGATCGAATCCAAAAAACACAAAAGCAGCACTGTCAACATAAATTTTAGTTTAAAATAATAATTAAGAAACTGATAATATTTTCTAATGCCTTTACATTCAAAGGCTTTTTCTGCAGATTTTTTTTTTTTTTTGCCATTCATTTGAACAACAGGCAAAGAGTTGGTTTCAGTTTTCACTCTGTTTGAGGGAAACATTTGGACAATACTGTTGTCTCACAACACCACAGGTGAATTCTAAAATCCCCATTACAAAGCATTATGAAATATGAATGCTTTTAAAGATATCATTATCCACCTCGATCAAAAGAATCAGAGATGTAAATTAATTTAATTCAGGGATGTACTCATCCCTTTTGTCACCAAAAAACACTCCCAACATCTGAATACAGGACAGTGGCAAGACTCTGTATTGGTTTTACAATGAAGTTTGTCTTAAAAAAAAAATCTTAGCTTCTGCAAATATTTTTCATATAACATTATCAAATTATTTCATTTTAGTGAACCAAAAGTGGGTAATAGTTGAAAAGCAGCTCATTTTGAAAGAAAATACTGTCAAACTTGGAGACTCTATTTCATTCTCCAGACCCTCTCCATAAGTTGCATATGTGCAACTGTGATCAAGTTTTCCAAATTTTAACAATCATAGCAGAAATGCCAGGAGGGATAAACAGATAAATAATTTTACGCAAGTGATTAATGCACATGAATGGAGCCACACTGAAAGAAACAGGATTTGAATCTCTATAGATAAGACAAAAGTGCAGATAACGTATTTTTGTACTGCTGCATGTTAGTCTGGAAAGACAACTCCTGCATAGGAATAGGTTTGCTAAGGACTGAATGGAAACTAAACTATGGGCAGAAGATGCCAGCTAATATTGCTAGGTCCCAGCACAGAGAACTTGATGAGGCCACCTATGTGCTTCTCTCGCATCAGCCAGATGAGATCAGAGACTAACTTCTGACTCCAGCTGACCTCAGCCAATTCGAACTGGCAACCTAGAGGTCCTGCGTCCTACAGCGTCCTCAAATCAGACTATATGAATGCTAAACAATTAGAAGGTTATACCCTCACCATATTTTTTTTTTTAATTCCAGACTGCCAGATACCTAAAAGCCAAGTGGCTCTCACATCCAAACATAGTATTGAAAGGTCAAGATGAAACACTCTTGTTTCCCATTTCAGAGGCTGACCTTTCCAAGGGCAGCAGCAGGCAAGGTTCACATACGCTCCCTCTTTCTCTGTTGAGGATTTTGGCTTTTGGAGCCTGCTCCTGCTGGACACCACAAGAGCTGAAGTCTAGCAATTTTCTGGGCACAATGCAAGACATTTATTTAGTTTAATGAGACTTTTTTTATTCCTGAAAACAACAGACACCACGGTTGCTAATGTGCATGAATGCAGCTAGAGTGAGTGGTTCTTTAATGCTCCATACAATTTGTGTTTGCAGTGCTGACTACCTGGCAGCTATGGCAGCAGACATATGTTACATCTATAAAGTTCGACATTTTCTCAGTTTTTAATTGAAATTACACTCATCTACATTTCTTCAACTGCAATAGTTAAAGAAATTGTCTCTATGGGGAAATTAATCAGAACAGCTACTGCAGATTAAGCTCTCCTATAATTAAATATTTTGAAATAGCTCCTGTGTAGATATTCTATCCCACAGTAAAAAGGAACATTATTCTGGAAGAATAATTTAAGTCAATTTCTGACCAAACAGATCAGTGGTATTTTTCCCTGTTGTGCTGATACAATATTATTTTTCTGTTCCTCGTCCTACCACAGCTTAACATCTAAGCTGTTGCTTCTAACAGGATTTTAGCTCTGACAATCTTCCTTTCTTCTTAACGCTTTTATATTGCTTCATCTGTTACTTTTTTCTCACCTAGCTGCTTTCTGACGTGAACAAGTAATACACCTGTGAGACACTAGCCATGTTCCTTTAGGCACTGAAGGAGGTCAGCTTTGGCACCGATTAGCCATTTGAATTTGGGGCACACAGTGGATACCTTAGTCAGAAATTATCTACTTAAAACGCGGATCAACAGCTAAACCCTTCAAACCTCCCTTCGCTTCTGCAGCTCCCTATCTTGGTCTTGTAATACAGCTGCCCTGATGACTTACCTGCTTGATTTAAAAGGCTTCAAGCCAGAGCAAAAATGATCACTGCTAAATCACTATAAAAATACTGATTAATCCATCTTGTGAGTTAGGAGGTATTATCCCTATCATACAGAAAAGGGGCTGCCACCAGGGCTAAGGGACTTGCTTGGCACCACACAAGATGCAGTTCTCAGTACCACAGTGAGAATTCACAAGTGTTTAGCTCTTAGCAGCCACAGATTTATACTGTCCCTTTCAGGAAGATGAAATCTCCTGTTTACATAAAGGATTTGTATACAGCCAAACTCCAGTATGAAAGGTAAGAAACTGTGCTAAATAATTTATCCTTCACAGCTCCAGTAACTATATGGCAGAGTGAGAATACAGAAAATTATATTCCAGATGGCAGAAGCTGAGCAAATTCAAGTCCTTTGATATTGTGTGCTGTATCAGGGCTAAATATTCTCACCCATCAGCAGTTAGCTGCTCTTAAGCCAGACACTAGAAAAGGCCAGGCTGCTTCTGCCAGTGTGTCACACAGCCCCTTCTGAAAAAACGGTAAACCAGTATTTTCCAGGATATTGCTCAGCAGCACCTTTTTCTTTTTTTGCCATTTTGTAACTACGCTACAAACTTCCACAGAATTGTGACTCACCCTCCCTTAAATATTTCTGCCCCTTTCACTTGCTCCATCTCCTTTCTGTAATCATTCCACTAAAGACAAGCAAGAGTTTGGGAGTCCAATCCAAAACTTGCCTTTCTGCTGCCTTTCAGGAGTCTGGGTTTGCAGACTGGAGGGCAGTAACAGAACCTGAGGTGCAAATCCCACATTACTGCGGGCCATCAGACTTTGTGTAAGCCTCCCATGGAGATGTGCACCTGAATTTCTTTTCACAGGCTTCAGTAAATTCAAGAATTCCATTTTCCACTAAAGTATAAGGAACAGACAACAGATACATGCCCTGACTGCAGCACGTTTTATGCTGATTTATTGACTGTGCATAAATACTACACTATAGCTGTCATATTTAACCACAGAAAGAGAAAGCTGTATGCTCAGGAAAATAATTCAAGGCAACTCTGAGATTTTTCATCTGTCTTCCATGCACTTCAGAAAAAGAGGCCTATTAGCAAAGGGGCAGAGTCCAGTCAGCTTGATTTTCTCCCCCTCTCCCCAACACATGGGTTAACCCCTTGCTGTGCATGGCTCAGAGTACCTTTCCTCTTCCTGCAAGGTTTTTATGTGAGCACAGCTAATACTGCCCATAGTCCAAAGGTGAAAGCCAGATCACCACAGCCTGCATAACAGCAGACAAAGTTTAATTTCCATTTTGCTTTAAAGACCAATGAAAAGGGGATGAGGAAGTGATTGGTTGCCTAAGATGGTGGATCGTTTTGCAATAAT
This sequence comes from Strix aluco, assembly GCF_031877795.1. Classification (NCBI taxonomy): domain Eukaryota; kingdom Metazoa; phylum Chordata; class Aves; order Strigiformes; family Strigidae; genus Strix; species Strix aluco. The sequence goes on along the minus strand of NC_133940.1, from coordinate 20,607,216 downwards.
GGTAGATAAGCAAAATTCTGACAAAATGTCTCCGAGGAGACATAAAATGAATCCATGAAACAGCACTTTGAACAGCAAAACAAGCTGGAACAAATTTCCAGACAGTCAAGGCTTTCCGTATGAGAGCTAGTTTCAAAGTCCAAGACTCTCTCCAAAGGAGAAACAACCTTCAGAATAAAAGTTTGAAAAACATTCTGGCTACTGAAAAAGAAACTGAAACCCTCTTGGTAAATTTAGCAGACTGGAGAAATGAGTTACTCTAAGTGTGAGGATGAGAAAAAGACATTGAAATCATGCACATACCTATGCATATGTAGGGAGATACAAAACTGAAAGCGTGTGCTTCAGTTTAGTGCATCTTTGTGTTCAAATGGCAAATAACATCAGATTAATGGGGTGGGTCCCCAGCCCCAAGACCCTCTATGTCCCACCAAGTTCTCCCCGCATAAAGATTTACAATCTCTCTCTTATAAATGCTGGGAGACAGCAGAGCTTGCTGGTCAGTGGGAGCAGGGGGGGAGAAAGTAAAGGGAGAGGGATTTCTGGCCAAGACAGGAGAGATTCACACCAGGCAGTCACAGCCATGGGAAGCGGGGGCTCAAGGGCCAGGGATGCTCCAACCTGTAGGTGCATTTGAATTGACAGCCAGCCAAAAACTGTGTGAAATTCCCTGTTACTTCCTTTTACTGGTCTTGTGCTAAGTGTTGCTAAGCTGTACCTGGGAATCGGGCCAAATCAGCTTGGGATCTTCAGATGAAAGGCATTATAAAAAAAAAAAAAAAAAAATCCAGAGTATTACCCATGTGGAAAGCAACAATATGAATTAAATGTGCAAAGTAGCAGGATTTGGATTCTACCAGGTAAACTATAGAGACAGACTAAAAAATTGCCTCTTATGAGGAAAACTACATCCTTCTTCCTGGGTTTCTGTGAGGAAGAGTCATAAACGCAGTGTATCATTACCAGAACAGACACCTGAAAACACACATTTTTAAATAGACTGGAGCCAACAGGGACTGGTTAGGAAAGTAATTTTCCTAGGCCAGGGTACGCAGATTTGTGCCACCGAGTGAGAAGTTAACATTGCTTCATCTATTAGCTATCAGCATTTATTTTATGACAAACAATACTCATGTACGCTGGGGACTTGCTCTGAACTGACAGGATTCATCATAAAGGGAAAGCCACGCTTGGCTGTTTCATTTCTGCTCACAGTTATGATTTTTTACTATATACGTGGCTTGCCTGCAACAGAAATTTTCCCTTACAGAGTTCAAAGTATCTCCCACAGAGAAAGTTTATCTAACCTGACCATGCACTCCACATCCTGCTTGTGCCTGATCCAAAGCGGACCAGACCCTGCTGCGAGTCTCAGGGAGCCTCAGCCCTCCAATTTCAGCTCTGCAAGTCACTTTTCAGCCTTCAGCATTGTTTCACTGCACCAGGAACACCTACTGTCCCCCGCTGGCATGGCACCTTGTGTCTCAAAGAAAAAAAAAGTTAGGGACAGCCTCCAAAATATAGAGGGACACCACTCCATGCGACCTTAAGTCTGAGCTGAGAGCACCTAAAATCAAGTTACTGGTCCCAACCTGGAAATCTCATGTATTATTTAGGGATGAATATTAACATTTCCAACATGACCTTAAGAGATCATCGTTACCAGCTTACTGAAATTGAACATTTTCATGGCATCAGTATGTTTATTTTATCATCATTTAGCTGCCAAAACAGCCCCAAATCTACTGCAGAAAACACTGTGCAACAAAAGCATTGCATTTCACCATAAACATTTTTCACAAAATGGTTTTTTTTTTCCCCCCCGAAGGAATCCAGTATTTCATCCTAATGACTATTTGTCATTGAAGACAGAAGTGGACAGAATTATCTACTTGGAGCACAAGCTTCTGTGCCACGTGAGCTCTCCCTGGCTCTGCTACGGACCTGCACCAGCATCTTCCGTAGGTGCCTGGCCTTCCTACCTTGGTTCCCCCAGCTGCACAAGGGCTTATTTTGTTGTTTTTACTGTTTTTTCAAAACCACTCCAAACTGTGCCAAGCCCTCACTAAAGAGGCGAGAGAAATCAACCCTGCCCTGTAGTTCTTGCAAGCTAATTTCAGACATGATCTAATGAGTGGGTGGTAACAAGACAGGAAGGCGGGACAAGGAGAGAAAGGCCCAAGCAGGACTGTCGAGGTTAGAAGGAAACTCAGCAAAAAGCAAGTGCACAGGAGAGTAAAACAAAGATCCTTTCATTCTTCAGTTGTTTGGTTTGTTTTTTTTTTTTTAAATATAAATAATGAGGAAGAGGAAGTGAAGGCTCATCTCCTGAGGTATCTGGTAGGTGTTTGAAGAAACAAGTTTCCAGGAAGAGCTTAGGCAGGGAGATAACCTCGACTGGCAGACCAGCTCTGTGTAGTGGCATGAAAAAAAGGAGATGGCAGGAGCAGACAGCACAGCGCAGCAGCATTGCCAGCAGCACAGGCCAGATGGGAAATCCAAAGAACTGAGACACAGCAGCAAGCAAGAAATAGGTGTGCAAAGTCTTGAAGAGTCAGCTTGAACACAATGGGGGAGGAAAAAAGGGCACAGAGTGGAAGAGCTGTGTGACTTTGCCAGGCTGAAAAGGCAGCAAGGTGTTTCCCACAGATGCTTGTGCCTGGATCTGAAGATGTTTGCATTTGCCTCTCTCAAATGGGAGTATTTATGCCAGATAGGAACGTAGACACTTAAAGTAAAAATGTGCTCTTTTACCTGTGTCTCTTAAGATTTGCACACCATAGAAGATATTGTGCTTGTTCTGGACTAAGTAGAAAAAAAAAATACTCCGTTCTCTCTGGAGCTGCTATCTTTGTTCCTGTTCAGCACTGCTGACCTTGCTCAGTACAGACTGAATTACTGAACTTCCTGATCTCTCAGGTCCCGATTTTGTCACTTCCTTGCACTCACTTGATTTTTGTGTATTAAGTTTGAAGGTTTGTTGGCAGCAAAGAACAACTTCAAATCCAGACACTTCTCTTGTTTACTTGCTGCGTACTCTTAACTAGTTTGGTTATGAATGCAACCTCAAACTGTAGAGGGTTACAAGAACAAAGTTTTCTCGTCCTTTCAGAAGCTTTTGGCAATTTCCAAGAGCTGAAAGCTAATTATTTTGGCACAAAGAGGCACCAAAGAATCTTTTAACTATGGCATTCCTGTATAAGGTTTCCTTGACACTTTTGTCTGAGAGGAAAAAGAAAGAGAGGAGTAATAAAAAGCCCACATTTATCTTTTTTGAGATACAGAACAGCTTCACTACAAGAAGAAATGAAATAGATAAGAGCTCTTCAGGTTGGAAAAAAAATGACTGCAGAGGAAAATGATAGCAGTCTATAAAATGCTGAATGGAGAAGGTAAATACAGAATAATTGTTCACTTTCTCTTGCAGTACAAAAGCTGAGGGGGCATCCAACAAAGTCATTAAGCAGCAGGTTTAAAACAAACACACCCAAAAGGAAGTACTCTTTCATACCATCCATAATTGCATTGTGGCAGTCAGTGCCTCAGGAGGTTGTGGAGACTGAAAATGGATTTTAAAAGGCATTAAACAAATCCATGGGGGACAGTGTGATCAACAGCAAATAAACACTGTGGCTTAGGTGAAACTTTTGGGTTTTCAAACCCTTACCCAGCTGATTTCCCAAAGCTGGGAGGAGACACCATGTCAAGATGATTCGGTACGTGGCCTTTTTCTTCATCGCTAAGCATCTACCCCTGGCTGTTCCTGGAAACAGCGTGGTAGTTCCTGTTGTTCAGTGCTGAGATAGGAGGAACATCAGTAATGAGCAGTAAACGGTTCTCTGCATTCTTCTGCTCAGCTCTTCTCCATCTTCCAAGCAAGCTTCCTCTGAGGGCAGGAGATGCTTCTGGTAGAGCTTTGCAATCCAACCCTTCCCCCATTTTCCCTAGAGCAACCACACTTATAATTGTGCAGAGAGAGAATATTGCATTAGCCACTGAAGTGCAAATCTCAGGTTAATACGAGGAAAATTTTACTCCTATGTTTTGGTATTTAATTGTAGCCTCTGTATCTCATATTCAAAGGACAGAAAATGCAGCTGTCCTCCATTCTTTGTCAAAAAGCTCCCCAGGCCCCAGTAATAATTTGGTACTATCTACAAAAAAAGAAAGACAAGCCAACCAAACAACTGCTCTCCATAGCCGAGTGAAAGTAACAATTTACCTCAGACAGCAAGGAAAAACAAACAAACAAAAAGAAAAACCAGAAACTCCACCCTGAAGTCAGTTTCATTTTAAAAAATAGTAACTGCAATAAAAGATTTTACATGCAACATTTATAAAAGACAACAATTTCCAATTATAATTATGCTGAGCCTTTTATTTATTTATTTATTTTTGTAAAAAGGCTGTAATAATGCCAATTCTCTTCCAAACAATTTCAGAACAGAGTCAGAAACATTTTCAAACTTCAATTATTCCCTATTCAGCTAAACCCATTGTATTTGCAAGGAAAATTCAACTGAACTGGGAGTTTGTGCCAGCTATTTCCCATGTCACAACATGCTCATTCGTCACCCCAACATTTCTCCAGCCTTGCACAATGCACACTCGGCAGCATCCCCGAGCCAAGGACGGGCAGCTTGTCCCCTACCCCCAGCAGCCCTACTCTCTCCTGCCACCCCCTTCCATCTCCCTGCTGCAATCTCCCCTTTCCTCCCAACACACACACCTCCTGCTCCCTCACTTTACCATCCAGCAACAAGGCAGAAAAGAAAGAAAGGAGAAAGCAGCAGAGAAGGGCGGAGGGAAAACCACATGGTAGGTGATCAGTGCTGGGCACAGACTTTATACATATACACAAGAAATGAAACAGGATTAAAAATTCAAGGTGGAAGACCATAAAAGCCTAGTAATGGTCTAGCACAGTGGAAATCTGTGATGAGCTACTGATGACTCAAGGTTTCCAGAGCACTTCCAGTATTCTCAGCTTTGGAGCACACTAAACAAAAAATAAGGCAAGTGGTATACTTGCAGTAAGGCAGGGGGGTCCTAAGTTGTTCAACGCCCCTGCTAACGTGGTTTGCCCGACAAGAGAGTCGCTGATACCGGCCTGTGCCCTTCAAGAGTTAGTATCTCAGTACCAATGGTTTGGAGTTTCCTACTAAGAGATCACATCCCCTTTGTCCTTCTCCAGGTGCTCAGCTCTCCTCTGTGCTCACACATGATAAGGAACCCAGATAGGGGAGAAATGAAAATGGCCGGAGAATAGATGTATAGAAGTAAAATAAGGGGGGAAAAAATGACTTTGAAAAGTAGTTGTGGGGAAAAAAAAAAAAGTGCAGATCAGAAGGAAAACAAGCACAGAGAGAAGCATAATTCTAACAACGTTTCTGCTGTTCTTTAGGAAGAGCCAAAATTACACAAAATGTGTAACTTAACAAACTCAAACTATAAATTATCCTTTGATACACATAACAGGACCTTACCTGAATCACGTCCCAGGCAACCATGGTCACCTGATAAAACTAAAGTGACCACAAGAATAGAAGTTAACTTTTTTAATTTAGAAATTAGTATCAAAGAGGATATTTAGCCATCAGACTACTTTGGAAAAAAATCAAAACTGTATATTACATGTCAGTGCATCAAGACACAACACTTCAGAATGGTGGCAATAAAAGAAAAATTAGCCTCAACCTTCTAAAGAGAATTTCAGTGAAACACAGACATTTCAGTTAATGGGCTTTGACTGTGGGTATTTTAGCTCTAGGCAGTCTAGCCTGGTGCACTTTGAGCTTAATTCTCAGAGGTATCAATCACTTGAAACTTCAGATGAACTCAGTAAGACCAGCACCTGATGCTAGTCAGAGTCAGGCCCGGCTCTCCTCAAATGGTTAATCAAACAAGTATTAAAAAAAATGTGAATCCAGCAAGGTTTTGACAACCAGGGATTAATCTGTAATAAGACTAAGAGGACAGCAGTACGCTAAATCCAAGGATACTGCCTGCATCACTGGCAGAGAAACAAAGAGAAAATAGAAAGACTTTTGTGCTGATAGTGATATTCAGACATATTCTTTTCCATGTGCAGCACTCCTGCATGAAGAAGGTCAGTCGCTGGGCCTGGAGAGAAGAGAGCAGGACAGCACCTGTAGCTATGTGGGCTGCAGCTCCTACAGGGAATGCAGCTACAGCCGGTGCATTCCTTGCTAATTAAATACAGTCCCCAGGCTGGCAGCCAATTACTCTTGCAACCCTCCCATGGCCACGTCTGCAAGCCTCTGATCAAATAAGGGATATGTGGAGAGCTTCGAAGGCAAGTAAACTCAAATTTAAAGCCTTGCTGCATACCAGATACAATCATAATATTTTTCTTACTTGTTTACTATTTCCAAGCAAAAGTAGTGAAGGATAGCCGTTATCAAGCTGGACTCTTACTTCCTATGTCATTGTAGAGACTCAGAAAGCTGTTCTGTGGACCCTTTGCCTACAGGCTCCAGGACTGGAACATCCTTGGCTACTGGAACTGGTGATGTGGCAAACAGGGAGAGCAATAAAATAAAGGTAGGGCAGCGCTGCCACACCACACAAAACTGCTGTACTCGCTGCAAGTGTAACATGGAGACTCCTGCATTCAGTGCAACTCTTTGTCAAAGTACAAAATGAGAAGCTTATCTTTTTCAAAGCTTTTCTTGAAACACTATACAGAGCTGCCTGTGTGCAAGCATTATACTCAGCTGCTCCTTTTCCCAGTAGATAGGCAAAAGAGTGCTATCTAATTTCATAGACCAAGTCTACACTATGTCTTCTGTCTCAAAATGGAGCTTTTCCCTAACATCATTAAAATAAAGCAAGCCCATCTAAGAAATGAGACTCTTTGCCGACAATGGACTTCAGGTGTCTGCTAACTGTTCTTTCCTATTAAGGTTTATTTTCTTATCACAGCCTAATCATTAGTTTTACAGAGGTACAGAACATACACATAACTCAGCAAAGGCAGCTGGCAGTGGTCACATCCCACCTCCTGCCAAAATCCACTTATGAGGATCTAAACAAGCTTGGTAAAAATCCTCATTTTGTGCTTGTTCTCCAACCAAGAAAGCAGCCAGGAATGATTCTGTCACAACCAGGTCTTCCCACACACCCTGCTTTCATCTTAATTTTTATTCATGCAAATTTCCTGCAACATGGGCTGGAAATTGCTTCTGTTGCATTTCCAAAAGACATCGGAGGATTTCAGCATCAGTCACTGTCACACAGGCCATAAAACAAATTTTAACAGACAATAGTGGAAACCAAGAACTAGCACAACAGACATACAAACTCAGTCCTTCCTCTGAAAACACTATTGTTTATTGCTGCTAAGGTCAATGAAACTATAAGCAAACTGCTTTAGCAAACCCACAGATTTACATATGCCGATACTCTTCATTGTTAGTTCTGAAGATATTTGAAGAATGGTTTAAATCAGAAGTAGGCATGCCTCAAACCCAGCAGCTGAGCAAAAAATCAGTGGGCTTGAGTGGCATCGAGGCCACCCTGCTGCTTATCCAACAGATTCGCTTTCCTTTTGAATCTTGGGAGGGAGGGACATATATGTCCATTTTCAGAGAACTCAGTGAAGAAAGTATGAATTTCTGGCCTCAAAGGCTAGGGACTATTTGCTACTCCCTCAAGGGGACCCAAACTTAATTCAGTGGCTTAAGCCATCCCAGATGTCCACCCCAAAATCCTGCAGAGCAAGGAAAGGAGGTCTGGTTAAACCCAAGTATCGCCAGGCTAGAAGAAGCTCTCTGGATGAGCCCAGATCTGGTTTAGGATCATAGCAAAGTGAAACCCTTCTACCTAACCTTAGTTACTGGCATGTCATACAGCTCTAGTAATAACGAAATTACTAGTTTGTGTGAAAGTGAAGCCTTTTGTATCTCAGCAAAAACTAAAGAGGGGAACATAACCAGCAAGACTGAGAAACAGTGACGCTTTCCTATTGTGTACTTGCCAATATTTTGGTTTAGTGACAAATATTAATCCCAACTGTTAATAGTCATATAAACTAACTCACATCCAACATGCTTCACGTGATGTGTTTTATTCTCGTTCACTGAGGGAGAAATCAAAGTCTAATCAGTAGGAGTCAAAGGTACTTTTGTCACTGAAAATCACCTTGACTGCTGTGTGCCTCCTTTTCTTCACCGGTAGGCATAATTTTGCCTATTGGTTACAAGTTTGATTTTGTTTGAAAAATTTTACACTTTCTGCCTTTTTAATTTAAATTTGATTACATTTGCAGTCTGGTCTTGAATGACTTACACAGGGCAATACAAGGAATATGAGGCAGAAATGAGAGCAGAACCTCTATTTCCTTATTTACAATCACGAGCTTTAACCATTCTCCAGTACTGCCTCCCTTAGTGAAATAGTAAAGAATAAATGCAGGCCATTCCAGTTTTCAGATTATATGATCCCAGCCTTCCTCTTTTGTTGTTGCTCATTCATCCTTTTTATGTAACTGTTGCCTTAGCTGTGAAAACCATAAAGGTCAACTTGACACTAAACTAGTATCATTGGGAAGAGTTATCAAAATTGTGGACAAAGCATAAAAGGTTGCCACCCATTTTCTTGATTTCTGGGAGAAAGCATGTTGGTAACATTATTCTAAACACAACTGCTCCAGTGAACTGCACTCAAAACACTTCTGCAATCAAATTTACTGCCTAAGATTATGTGTGCAACAGGGGGAAGCTGTAAATAATGGCACAGTCTTGCTAATGACTGTATATAGGGCAGAAGGAAGGTCAGATAGCAGTGCTGTTGTTTTCAGTAAATTCAGTGGATCTGATTTTTATCTCACATTGCTATAATTTCAGTGGTGTATTATTTTATTGACTTTTATCCTAATATAATCCAAAGTATCCCAATTGTACACTGTTTCTCTTAGTCAAAAATTTCTTGTGAGTGTAATAAGACTCCAGAGAATTTATCAGTATTACTACAAAAAGTACAAAGAAACTAAAAATAAGAATACACCAAGTGCAATATCTATGTTGTCTATACCGGACTGTGCTATTAGCATTGTACTGGGGAAAGGAGAAACCCAAAGGCTGCACTGGGGCAGAAGTTTTATGAGGATCTGTGCTTCACTTATGCTGGAAACACTTTTCCCATGAAAAACCCACTTTTACTGTAATTAAATGCTTCAAGTAATCAATAATTTTGTCAAAATTTCATTTTAGGAGAAAAGCAAAAATTCTGAGAGCATCTGGTGTCTTGTTCCAATATCTTCCCTTGAAAATAATTTTACTGAGACATGTAGCATAGTGCCTATAAATATGGTATATACCATACTGTAGTGTAATAGATTCTAAATTAAAACAGACATTTCAATCTATCCATCATTTATTTTCTGAACACCGCAAAAGGCTATCCAGCCTTTATCTTCTGAACACTGCAATTATACCCCAAATAACAAACTAAACTTCACAAAACCAGTGAGAGAGATCTCTCCCTCCAGTGTTCATCGTGGAATTTCCTGGCTTTTTCCATTTCTCTCTGGAGTGAGGTGGGTGCAGGCCTGCAAGGAGAACACGGCAGGAAGGCTGCTTTTGGGGCTCGCTCTCCACGAAGAGATTTGCAGCTCAGGCTCGCGTCACCTCGCTTTCCCCACGCTCGCTCCCAAGCTGGCACGCTGGCGCCTTGCTGGGCTGCGCTCATCGGGCAGAGCTGAGGAGGAGGTGAAAAGCAGCATGTGGAAATGCAGTGGGAAGCCGAAGCAGGCCTGCTGATTGCAGCGGGAGAGCTTGCGACGGCCGCGGTGTTGCGATGGCACAGCGGGCAGTTCCCACAGCAACCTGCCGCTCCCCAGCTCCTCTGCACAAGCAGCGCTGAGCTGGCAGAGCCTTGCTCTGAGCATGTCAGAAAATTTTGAAAGAACTTCAAACAGACAAAGATTATGCTCCAGCAGGGTTGCAGCTAGGCGTAATTTAGCCAACATCTGCCTCCTCCTCGCCAAAAAACCCACCACCACTGAGCTGAGCCATCCCTCCTGCTGCACTCAGACCGCGTAGGTCTGCAGTTAAACCCCAGGTTACACAGCAATTCTCCTGCCAGTCTCAGCAGACACATGGGAGCTTCATTGCTGTTCTCGACCCCACTGACATCTTCATGAGTTTCAAAGGGAGGTTATATCTGAGAGCTGGTCATCACACCAAAGAAAAGGAAAATAATTTAAAATAAATTTGGTTATATCTACATTTCAGAATAAATGTAAATTTGCACCAGAAAAACATGCAATGTGAAATGAGACTTACAAATGTATTGGTACAAGCTTGCGCATGAGGCAGTCACAGATGATTGATACGATGACTGATACTATAATTTAGCTTTTTATGCAGTTTAAATGAGCACTCAATTCTGTACCCTTTAATCACAAAGTGGCATTTCATCTCATGAGTAGTCAGCTGTAGTTCAATAAAAGAAAGACTGCCCAACAGGAATAGGCAAAGTAGGCTGAGGCCTCCAAAAAAACCCAGATCAAAAACATTATTTGAAAAATGAAATATTAATATGGGCAAGGCTTCCAACTAAATGTTTCCTTTGGTATTTGCTCAAGTGAATGTTATACCTCTAGTGGCAGTAGAAGTGAATTACTTAGCATAATGACTATGGAAAATTCAGACTACAGTTAAGTAGTTTCTACATCTTGGATACAGGTATATACATACAAAACTGTGCGTCCTTTTTGAAAAATGAAATCTTAAATCCCCATGCTGGTAATTCACACTGCTCAGAGCCTGAAAGTCGAGCAACAGACATGAGCAGGCCTTTCCAAGTTAAATAAAATGACAGAACGCAGGCTCACACCCAGTATTCGGATGCGCCTGTGGCTTCTGCTGAAGTTACCAGATATGTCTTATTACCGCCCCTCAAAGGAAAGCTTGTTATAAAAATGCTAATGTACAACTCGCCCCTGCAGGCACACGGGGAGGCAAACCACACGCTACAGCTGTGTGAGGAGACATGCTGCTGTGGAGAGGGAGACATACGGCAAGACTGGTTTAGGCTGCGACAGTGCCGGGAATCTGTCTGTGGACACGTATCTCCTCCCAAATCCAGCTGTGTTGACAGCAGAGTCCTCCCCCAGCCTGCCCAGAGGCTGGTGAGCATTGCCCTGCAATAGGGTACCACCCCTCTGATCTGGATATACTCGTTTGAACACTCCCTAACCTATTTCAGTGAAAATCAGCTGGGCCAGCAAACTCTTATTACTTAAAATGTTAGGCCATGGTTGCACAGACCTTTTTTCTTCCCTGAAAAGCAAAATCCAGCTATTTCTAATCCCCTAATCTTGGGCTACGTTTGTCTCTGCATCCCCCACTCTGCTGGTCTATGCACTGTTTTGTCTGTTTTCATAAACCTAAGTTGTTGGGGGTTTTTTTTGTAAGTTGGATTCCCCCTGCACCCCTGATTCACTTAACTAAGTGTTACGGTCTGTGCCAACACAACAGAGGAGATGGAGTGGGCTTGGAAAAAAATGGCCAGGAGGTCCCTACATCAAATTTGTCATCAGGATGTCGTCAGGAAACCATGGTCTGATACTCCCTAACCCCCCTCTGAACTTGGCCTTTGGTAAACTACATGACTTGAGTTATTTTCCAGTCTTCTCATCGATGATCTTAATGTCTTGTTAGTGTCACACTCTCCACATCCACCAAACTCAGTAGGATCTCCACAATCAAATTTTTTTTTTGGCCTGGGCCTTCATGTAAGTAATTCAGGATGTGGCTGTTGCTGAGTTGTACCCTCCCATACACAGTTCAGAATATGCCCAAGGCAGGTTGCTTCTAACGCCTTGAGTCAAAGGGGTCACCATAATACCAGATGGAGAAATAAACTCGAACCACTGTGTGTGCAAATCAAGTACAGGTAGGATCTGTGCTGATGGTGTCCTCGTCAAGTCAGTGCACGTAGATTATCCACACTGTAAATTTCTCAATCGTTGGTTCAAGCAAAGCCCAAATCCAGAAGCTTTTTGAATTTCCAGGTCAGAGGTCAACACCAGCCCGCTCTCCTCCCAGATCTCTCTCTTCTGTAGCGTGTTTGCAATGTACCAAAGTCTGCATGAACTCAGCACAAGACCATCTGCTTAGCAGCAATAACAATTTCTTGTTCTCAATGTCTAGCCTTTTAAAAATCCTTTGTCTTTGTCCTGCTGACCATAATAAGGAACGAGTTCAGCAGGAAGGACGAGTGGTTTCCAGAGTAATTCCCAGCAGAACTCCATGAGGGAGCCTGGAGCACGCCTCGGCGCCATGCTCATGAAACAGAGCGTGCAATATGGAGAGCTCTTCAGAGAGGGGCCAGTATCGGAAAGAGAAGGACAAATGGTACTTGTGGCCAGCTTTTAAAGACAAATCTAAATATCAGGGTAGGCATTTGCTAATATGATAGCAAAGTGGTCAGTGAGGCTGGCTGCCTTTGCCTCCCCTCTGGACAGCTGCACAAATACTTAATAAGTTGCACATGTAGAATGCTTGAGCAGCAAAGGTGCAAAATGGATTGTATTAAGTGAAGCTTTTAATAAGATTTTGATAACAATTATTTTTATATTAATCTCTAAAGAGTTTGCTTTTGTACCATTTAACTGATAAGCATATAATCTAGTTTTAATTTAATCTCTGCAGGTGTTTCCCAATAGTAAATGTTAAATTTTTATTGCTTCCTTAGGCAGTAATAATAGGGGAAATGTCTGTAGGGCTCCTATTGTCCATTTGTATGCAGATAGCATCATATTTTATAATAGCTGTAAATCTGACAGGATAGCCTCTTACTTTTGAGATGACATTATAAATATGTGTCAACACTGAAGTAAACATCTTTGGAAGGAAAATGAAATAGAGATGTTATTAGAGGACTAATGAAACAACCATAACTGCTTATTTTTAAGAGATGTATGTGCACATCCTTGAAAGAAGCAGAGCCCATGCTGGGTTTGCAGCTTTCTGATGAGCAGGACAATGGAAATTCTCAGCAGGATCCTACAGACAACGCAGAAATAGATCCTACACTTCATAAAGATGATGACTGTTTATAAAACTCTAAATGTTTGCTCTCTCTGAGGTTTCTAAATGATTATAAATACCATGGTGTCTAAGACTCAATTATGGCCTCTTTCATACAGCTTCATGGAACAAAGCGTGTGTCAGGAGCTCCCACACGAAGAACTATAAGACACCAAGTACGAGGAAGTGAACCCTGATACCTGTCTGAAGTGTAACACAAGTACTTTGGGCAAAATTCACTCAGTACAAGACCTGAAAGAGACTTGGATGATCGCTTAGATCTTTGGCCTTGTTCTCAAGAAAGAGCATGCATGAAACCTGCCCCTGTTTACATTTAGTATTTTAAAGACAACTACGCTTTAGGCTATATTTTCTTCAAACCGTTTTATCTGTTCTGCAGCAAATATGGCTCTCTGGCATGCTGTGCTCACCGTGTCCATAGGCACATCTCTGGGACCCATTAGCACGGGCAGAGAGCTGAGCTAAAGGACTTCTGAGGTGGAGCTGGCTTGCCTCCAGCCAGTGCGGAGCACGGGCAGAGAGAGCTTCGAGCTGCCTTTACTCTCCTGTATAGGCATGCCCTGAAAGGGATTACACTTTAACAGAGGTCTAGATATTTCTTCAACGGTGCTTAGATATGTGGCTCCCAAGGTCCACATTATTAGTCATAAAAACAAACAGTCTAACCTCTGACACAAAAAAATACATGCTAGTATGTTTAAGTCCCTAGTGACATGGAATGGGAATACAGCATGCTGCCACTGGGGGGTGGAAATTTGAAAAGCTGCCACTTGAGCACGTCAAAAAAAAAAACCAACTTTTAGTGGTGAATTAAAGTTAACAAGAACAGCTTGGACAGTTTAGGTTGAGCAATTCTTGCTTCTATTATAAGTCAGAACATGTATGCTGCTTCAAGGTGGTAGTTTGAATGCAGTGTTTTCTTTCTGTTGATAGTCCTTTAAAATGAAAATAAGATCTTTTATGAAGACTTTTTTATAAATTGGTATTAATTGGAAAGAAAACTCAAATCATTTTCCACAGAAAGACAAGATAAAAACAACACAATATGGGTGTGAATGGAAATGCAGATAACGTCACTTCATTTCCTTAGTTACTTCACAAAGAGGATCTGCCATGTTGTGCCATGGAGAAGGCAACTGTGAAGAAAAACAAAGTATCACATTAAGACTATTCACTATTAAGAATTAAATGCATTAAGAGCTATAGGTAAGATTCATATACATAAAATGTTTAGCTCTCTCCTGTCTGCACGCTAGTTCTTTTCCTACCAGACTTTGTAAAAATACAATTTACTTTGTGTAACTGCTTCAGACTGAGGATTCATTAAAGGAGGCCTCCTGATAAAGTGTTTGCAGCCAGCCTCTTCAGCTGCACCACTACAACACGTGTGCCAGTGTTACAGGCATACTGGGCTAGCAGTGAACACAGAACCCAAGTACCATACCCTCTGTATCGAAATACTACACAATGTCCTTATTTCATGGCAGATAAAGTGGAATTTTTTGCTGACCGGGTGTGAAAATTACAGGAATCAGGCATAATGCTGTGTTTCTCACAACTTAAGAAAATCTCCTCCATGATAAATGACTTGAGAATCTCCCATATAAAGTATTTAAACAGATGGATAATCACCACAGCAACCAAAACCACGACAGAGTCATGCAGGAGCACTCCCTATCTGCAGACTCTGGTCTCGGGTTTCGCGCTGCAAGGAGGCAGTATTTTATGTAACAGAAGGCTAGCCAACGCTTTTAGGTAACTCACTGTGGTTTCTAAGGTAGGTTAAAAATCAGAGGACCAAACATTAGCTAGAGGAACAGAATTTTTTTACACCTCAGATCACAGTTAACGTGACCTGACAAACTTGTTGCAGATTCTCTACTGCATCTTATGTCTCCTTTGCATCTGTATTTCTGACTTCTTCTTCATCCACATTTTTCCTCTCATCTTTTCCCTGCTCTACCAGCATCCTAACAAGGACTGCAACCTCAAGCTGCCTCTGATCCCAGAAATAATTAATTATTCAGGCAAAATAAAGTAGCCTGAAAAGGAGAAAGCAAAAGAAACAATAACCTAATAATAAAGGAGAGAACTTCCCACAGATCTGAGATAATTCTAGTTACTGCCACACATGACAGTAGTCTCCATCTCCCACATCACAGATGAGCAGTCTACCCACAGTGCATGGCATGTGGGCACACTCGTATACATCCTCTCAATGATTTTTTCAGCCACCTAAAGCACTGAGCCTTGCTGGCAAGGCAGTGAGAAGAAGCCAGGCTTTGTGCACACCCCAAACCCAAAAAGCTTGGCACCGGTGAGTTTATCAAGCAGCTCTGTAATATTTTTGCATATGTCAGTGCTGGTTAAATAGTGATGGCACATATGTGCCTTTAATGATATCTGGGATGGGGCAAAATATCTCTCAAGGGCACATTATTGCACCACAGTCAGTGATGTGGGGTTTGTGCTCTCTGAAGCATCAGACACTAGCAACAAGGACAGCAGAACACTGACTCCTACTCGTATGCATACAATAGTTTTCACATTTAATTGGAGTTAACACAGGGCTTTTAAAATAACAAAATAACCTAGAAACAAGCTGCAGGAATAGATGTGTGGAAGAAGAATGAGACCAGCACGATTTCTGATTTTCAACAGGTGGCCAAATGTTATTAAATGTGTGATTGATAGAAAAAACAAAGTTGAATCCTGGGAAACTTATGGAGACCTAAAACCTGCTTTTAGAGATTCTGAACTTTCTTTGTAAACGAGCTGGATGAACTGGAAAATACCAACTTGGCTAATTAATGTGCTTCTAGGTCTAGCCATTTTAAATTATGTTTTTTTCTAATTTGATCATTCTGTTTATTATTAATTTGAATATCTCTGAGGCATGTTTATGTCTGCTGCTTCTCTTGAGACAGGTTTCCAAAACCAGGAACACCCTGCATTTGATTAATACTCAGTAAAAATATAGTAATTTTCTGAATGTGTCCTAAAGGCTTAAGTCTGATAGTCTGTTTAAAAACAAGAATTCTGGTTTATTTCCAAACATAAATGTTAAACTTTATGAGCTAATTGATGCTTGTGAAGAAACAAAAAAAAAAAATTTACCAGTTTTCACTGCATACATTTTCAGAAATTCTGACAAGACTATAATTTCTATATAAAATAATTTAAGTGTAATATTATGTAGTTTGTGGCTGTAAGACTGAAACTGTTAATGAACTACTAGCAACTATTAGACCTGCAGAAGGCAGTAGTTGGAAAAAGGTGAGTGCTAATACACACATCTTGGCCAAGTTGCAAAACTGATTTATTTTTATTTAATGTCTTCCATGACTTTAAATAGACAAAATATGTTACTTCCTGTCCTGGATTGTTTCATGATGTCATTGTGAAACACTAATGGCTGCTGTGCATATTTCACCATAGATGTGTGTTCATTTCACCGGTGGGTCAAGTCTGGTAATGGGTAGATTTTGCAATCCTGCTGACTGGATGGCTTAATATAAATCTTAATTAGTCACCTGACTTGCAACAAAAATATTTTGCTGCATTAATAATCTTAAAGTTGGGGACGATCTTAGGTGGCGATTATGCTGCTGCATTTTTTTTATTATTATATGGGGCTTAAAAGCCCAAGTCAGGAAAAAAAACAAAGATAGGTATTAGGAGATACTGAATAAAATGAGCTGAAGTCCACAAACAGTTTAATAAAAACATATTAGGTAAATAAGAGGAACATATTAGAGGGGTAACAGCAAGAGAAGAGGTTTAGAGAGAACATGCCCCGTGTGAGCAACGCTGCTGTGTGATTAGGGGATGATCAAGGCCGCTGCACCGTTCCCGGTTTCGCCCGCAGAGGCCCGGTGAGCCCCTTCCCGCGGGGGGTTTGGGAGCGAGCGGCACCACCGCGCCGAGCCGGGGCTCCAGAGCCCCTCGTACGTGAGCCCGCCTGCCAGGAAATACAGCAGCCCCGAGGTCAAGGGCAGTGAGGGCCTCGAGAGGGGCCAGGAGCCCTTCCGGGAAGGGGTTAGGCCTCAGAACTCATCAGGTGAGGGAAATTATTCTTAAAAAACAACCTCCCGGACGGGAGGAGAGCCGGCCCGCTGCCCGCCATTGGGCCTCCTCCTCCTCCTCCTCCTCCTCCTCCTCCTCCTCCCGGCGGCGCGCCTCAGCCCCTCCCCGGAGCACCGGGACTCCCGGGAGAGGGCGGCCCGGCCCTGGGCTGCCGGCCGGGGGTCAGCGCCCGGCCCCTGCCCGCGGGGAGCGCGCAGCAGCCGAGGAACAAGAGCCCGAAGCCGGGGACAGCCCCGACCCGCCGCTGCCCGTTGACATGGCGGCGGCAGGGAGGGGCGGGCGAGGGGCGTGTCCCCGTGACGCCCGGCGATGGCGGGCGGGGGGGGAGTCCGCCGCCATCCCGGCAGCCATAGCGACGACGCTACCTGCAGTGACGGGAGCAGGCGGGGGGGGGGCGGACAAAGGGGGCGCCGCGCGAGCCCGCACCCAGCGGCCCCGGAGGGGGTGAGTTCGGGGCGGGGGGCGCCGCGCGACACCGCGGGGACGGGCGCGGGGGGAGGAGCGACACCCCCCCACACCAACCACCCCCCCGCGGGGTGTCAGGCGGCCCCGGGCCGGGCAGCGAGGGGCCCTGACGGGCCGGGCCTCCCCTCCCCTGCGGCGGGCAGCGGCGGGGCTCTCCCCCGGCAGCGTTCGCCGTTGCCGGCTCGGGCGGGAGCGGCGGCGGAGCCCAGCGCCCGCGGCCCTTCCCCTCGGCAGGGCCTTGAGGAGGAGCGGGGCGGCGGCCGCGCTCTGAGGCCCCGGCGGCGCGGCGCCGCCTGCCCGGCCTGGCCCCTCTCAGCCGCGGGGCTCCTCGGCGGGGAGCGGGGCAGCCGGAGCCGGGCTGTCCCGCCGGGGCCGGGGGGTGAGGGCGGGCCGGCCGCCGGTGGGGCCGGGGCTCGCTTGAACTTGTCCCGAGGTGCCGCCGGGGAAGCGGTCCGGGACGGTGCCGGTGCGGAGGTGCTGGCTGCGTTATCGTCACGGGCAGGGCAGGGCGCAGGCTGAGGAGAGAGGCCGTTAGGGCGCAGATGCCTCAGCCTTTATCTCTGCTGCTCGTTGTTGGAGAACAAAGAGGATCAGTTAAGTGCGTGCAGTTATTGCTGTTTCTCTGCCTTCGGTAGGTGCGCTTTGAGAGTCAAACTGGAACGCCTTTCTTCCCGTCATTCTCTGAGCAAAGTGTTTTCCTCAGCTAATCTGTGGCATCTTGGCATTTGAGCTGAGGATTTGAACCTGGTCTGAGACAGGGAAAAAGGCCACGTAGCGCTAATGAGCACAATACACGTCTAAAAACCAGCTGGTTTAGGGCATTAAACACAGCCTGAAAGTGAGAAAATATAGACTTAAGTAGATGTGCCCTTGAAAGTCTTCATAGGACTCAGCCGTATAGTAGAATGGGTCAGAAGCAATGCACAGATGTTATTCCATTTTTCCCAGCTTTTGCGTGTCTTCTAGTTGCATTTGAGTATTTTTTTTGTTAGTCACCTTTTCAGCGTTTGAAGAAATAAAGGAAAAAAATGTTATTTTTATATGTATTTAAATAATTAAAATTGCTATCAGTCTCAGCATGATTTATGCATGTTGTAGTCATCCATACTAATAGGTAATGCTCTGAGAATATTTCATTTTACAGCATCCTGGAGACAGTTACTAATCACACTTATCATCACCCTGTAAGGAGGTAAACGATAGCATATTTCAGCCCAGGCTTTGCAGAGTATCAGAGCGGTTCTGCCAGTTTAAATGTGACTATCCACCTACTTAAATACTTTGCAGAATATGTGCCTTCATAGATTAGCAAATTGAGGTGAGGTTAACCAACTTGCTCAAGGTCATGGAGTGTCAGTGACAGAGTTAGCAATAATGGAATCCAGCCATCCTGGCTGCTGGGTCTGTGCTCTAATCATTGGATGACTCTCCCAAATAATTGCAGGTAGTTTAAACACTGGATTGCGTAAGTGCACGTTAAGGCCTTCAAAAACTTTTGGAGAAACAAAATGTTAATAGACCTGCCTTAGATCGTATGCTCTATTTACATGTAGCTTAAAGTAATTCCTCAGCTTGACATAGGAGGGAATTTTGAAGAAGACTTTGTGGGTTGTTTTGTAGATACGTGCTCAAGACGCATCAATTTTATTTGGTATATAGTGTAGAAAGGCTTATTGTATAGATTTAGAGGGTAAATAATGAGATATAACAAAAATAGATTACACTGTGATTAAACAATTTTTAAAAGGAGAATGTAGAGACTAAGACTGTGAAGAGGTTATCTGCTGAATAAAGTGTTTGCCAGTTGACATTCTGTGGAGTTTTTTGCAGCTGTTAGAAGAAGAAAAAAAAACAAAAAACAAAAAACCAAAAAAACCCCAAACCAACAAATGTACTTGGAAGCCATCGTGATGAGGCTGTTGGAAGTTAAAATGGGAACAAAAAACTTCTTCACTTGATTTATTTTTTCAGCAGATACTTGTTAAGTAAAAACAAATCATAATCGGTGTTATTTCTGAGCCTAGAGAGAAGTTACATTTCACTTGGTGTTTTCAAGTTAAATTTATGAAGAAAGAGATTTCAAAGGAAACGCTGGCAGATCTGTGCTATTGTGACACCAGCAGTATATATTTAGTAACTTCAGGGAGGAAAGATCCTTATTGTGCTAAAAAAAATATCAGTGACAATTGTTTGTCTGGACTTCAAAGAGCAAGCTGGCATTGTTCAGGTGTTAGGCTTTGGCCCGCGTCCTGTAACGAGCGTTGGGTTTGATAGATTCCTGCACCTGCGGGCAGTTTCATTGGCGATACTAGGAGAAGCCCATCTGCGCAGTGTAGAACGCAGAATTGAGACCACAGATCTCGGTTTTGTACAGATTTGTTTTTGCTTACCTTTATGTTCTGCAAGTAATCACGGTGGTTACTGACTAGAAAATGTAGTGATGGTGGTGAGAATCAGCTGCGCCGCAGTGCACGGTGTAGAAGAGCAGCAGCCACGGTTCTTTTAAACGAACTGGCTGGGGAGCTGCAGGCAGCCACCCATGCAGCCTTATTCTGAACGTGAGTGCTGCTTTAGGGTTAATCTGGGCAGAGAACTTCTGATGTTCCACACTTTCTCTGTAAAAGCCTTTGCAGTTTCTTGTTGATGAGTGCTGTGTGAAAGGTATGCTGTTATTAATATGAAACAGTCAATTCTCCCCAGCATATGTGTCGTTTATAATGCAGTGTTTGGGAAAAGTGCTGTTAGTGATGTCACTTGGTGAGATATACCAGCAAGGTGAGTTCTAATCCAAAATGATCGTCTCAAAAAGGATGCTGGTTGCTTGCTTGCAAATCTGGAAATTTATATCCTGAATGACACTGCTGTGTCAGCAAATGTGTCTACTATAGGCCTGGGTTTGCCAGATTTTACTTTTGCCACTTTGAGCGGTAACTTCTTATCCAGCCAAATTAAATAAGGAAGCAATAACAGGATATACTTTTTAAAGATTGGTGGCTCTCCGCCTTCAAGTTGTGGAATCCTGGGAGGTTTGCACACTGTGTCTTCAATGGATGAATGAGAAAAATGAGCCTGTTAATAAGTTTAGTGATCCATACCTCCACTGATGTTGTGATTTGTGGGTTTTTGGACACCTAAACAGTTGCTGCAGGCTGAGCTGAAGAAACTGAAGTTATGGTATGGTGCCAGGATTCAGAATGAAACACGTGCCGTGTTTAAATAAAAATGAAAGCATCAAAATAATAATAACTATTACAAATGATATTTTTAAAAGGTTACTAAATATAGTCACTTAAAAATATCTAGCAGTAGTTTGCTATTGGTTCTGTGGTAGTTTAAAACATTTACTAGGAAAAAAACCCTTTTGTTAATGTCAAAGATTGCCTATATTTCTGTTACACATAATGTATGCAGTATAGATATGTATGAGAACCAAAGATTCTCACATGTGCATACTGCATCAAGATAATTCTTGTAAAAAAAAAAAAAAAATCTTAATCTTCTGCCTATGAGAAGTTTCTAAAGAAGTTGTTTTGTATTCCTACGAGCTGGCAGTTTTTCCACATTAGTTCTTCATATAGTCTGAATGGAACAATGAATCTCACTGCAATAGTACATAAAGTTGTTCAAGAAATAATGCTTACACTTGCTGCACAAAGTGATTCCAGAGTTTGTTAATTCTTCTGAAACAAGGGATTCACCAAAATTCTAAGAAGTACTCGGAACCCAAATTGTCACTTACAGAGCTATTCCTTTTTCTAGACTCTTCTTAATAAGGTAGCAGAACATCAACTTGGAACACTATCATTGGGGATTTGTTTTCAGAATATTATTAGTAGCATTTCAGTGAAGTGGAAACAAACCTGTGCTCTGAAAAGAAACTGGATCTTGGGGAAAGACATTCCAGTAAGAGCCATGAATTTAAATTCTACAGGGATGATTTGCTATTTTAAAAAAGAAATAAATTTAAAAGCTTAGTTTGTGAATAACAGTCAGAACCTGTAAATCTGAAGATATGATACTCTAGTAAACACCTAAGCTTGTGTCATGTTTCAAGTATGAAATGTATCTGGTGTTGGAAATGTGAACATCACGATGTTTAGAATGCAGAAATAAGCATTTGTTTTTGATTGTTCATAATGCTAGGGCTATTCACTGCTAGGAAGTTCAGAAACTAAATGTCTTAAGGTGCAACCAAATCACTTTATTAGACTGGAGAACAGCTGAAATGGACCTTGTTTTATAAAGCTTCATGGGAAATGGAAATGACAGCTAATGAGTCAGTAGGAACTTTTTGTTCTTTTCATATTTTCTGCTATAAAGTTAAGCCTCAAAGGACACCTTCAGTTTGATAATTAACCTGTAGGAGCTACAGTAAAATATGATGTTCTTAGGGGGGAAATATATGTAGCTGTTTCACTTTGTCTGTAGTGTGTATGTGTGCTGAGGAGTCTGGCCTTAATTTTATTTCATGAATTACATTTGGGATTGTTGCTTGGTCGGGTCATGAGTTCTGATTTTAGTTCTGGAATGTCGCTCAAAATAAAACAAAACTGTGGGGATGGCAGAGGGAGAATTACGATGGCTATACTTTGGCTAGAAACTGGTGGTAGAAAACCTGTCTTATTTTTTTTAATGAAATAGTAAATCCCAAATCTGTTTGGTATTATTTATCCCAGTTATTTTTAAGTTGGTTGCCTGTAACTACGATGCGATTGTTTAAACTAAACTCTTGTTACAAGATGTGAAGGTGTTCCCCATTCTTTAGTTCTGAATCTCTGGGATTTGACATACCTCAGTGCCTATGTGAGCAGATACCTAAGTTATTACACCTCATCCGGGAAGGTCACCACTGCAGAGGGATTCCTGCGTAAATGGTGACTACTGCTGCCTTACATCTTTGTGTTTCCTCATTTCTGCTCTGTTTTTCTCTCAAGTGTTAGTGTCCTGAGGCAAGCATGGGATATCTTTTTGTTGTTGTTGGTTGGTTTGTGTTGCAAAGACCCAGCATAAGCAACCCTAGTCATGGACTGGGACCCCGAAATGCTGCCATGGTACACTGAAGAAGTGCTCATCCATTTATTTAATAGCAGTTTGTTAAATAGATGGAAACCTGATGCAAATATTTTTTCTATTTCCATATTTTTGAAGGAACTTAAGATAGATTTATAACCCGGCATCACGTTCTATATTTTTACGTCTTTGTTGACTGCCTCAGTTTAGTATAGACTTACGGAAATAATCTTCTCGCCTTTTCTCTTTTTTTTCCCCTTTTTTCCTTTAGAATTGCCAAAATGCTTTGGAATTCTTAAACGATTCAAAAACTGAAGTCTCTGAGGATACAAAATCATAAGAACACAAGAAGCAGCAAAGAGGATTCAGTGCCAATGCAGCAACAAAAAAGACAGCCAGAGTTAGTGGAAGGAAATCTTCCTGTTTTTGTTTTTCCTACAGAACTTATATTTTATGCAGATGACCAGTCAACATACAAGCAGGTGTTGACTCTATATAACCCCTATGAGTTTGCCTTAAAATTCAAAGGTGGGTTTCTTAGGTTAAGTTCTATTTAAGGGTTAGTTGGTGATCTTGAACAGTCCAATTATAATTCATGTAACAAATCATACTTGTGACAAAACCAAACTCATGTCTTTACTTATATCTGTTGATGAAGTTGGTGAGGTATTAATTCATGATTTGTTACCACTCCTGTCCTTTTCGTTGCAGTTCTTTGTACAACTCCAAATAAATATGCGGTGGTTGATGCTACTGGTGCAGTGAAGCCTCAGTGCTGTGTTGATATGTAAGTAAAAGCTGCTTGGTTTTTTTTTTGTAATGTATGACATTTGATTATCTCAGTTTATTGTTTAAGAGGTAGTAAATGACAGCATGCATAGTATAAACTAAGTTGTATAAAGATATAATATTTTCCTAGTCTCCTATATTCTTGTGGACGTCTTTGCTATTCTTTCAGTCTAGGGCACAGGTATTACAATATTTGAGATATTTCCTTCTTTAATTTTGTCTTTAGGCATAAATAAAATGCTAGCAAATGCATCCTGTAGTATAGTTTGTAAACCAGCAGTGAGAGTAATCTGAGCCTCCTCTGAGTACTTTTTTATTAGAGATAGCAAGAAAAATAAGACCTCCAGGGTTAGGAGTTCTTTGTGAGAAACATTGGTTTGCAGATTGGCAAAAGAAAATGTATGCAGTTCTACTGAGCACACTTTCCTGGGCTGTGTTTAATAAAGGTACTTTTGCCAACCTTTCACCCCAACCGCCTCTCCTACTCGGATCTCTCTGTCTCCCTTTTACTTGTTTCTCCTGTCAGGTCCCAACCCAATAACAGAGGAAATAAGTGGCCACAACAATGTATAGGGTCCGTAGGCTGCTATAATTCAAAGTAGAGTGTTTCATTTTCCATTTGCCACATCATTTCTGTGCTGATGTACGTATAGAACTAAAGAAAGTATGAAGTACCTAAAAGAGCAGACTGAACTTTCTAAATAGAAATTTGTAAACTGTAAAACACCTCAGGAATCTCTGGCTGACAAATGGCCATATACAAAAAACTCTGCTATTGAATGATTCATCTTTTGTCAGATAAATAATACTGTGCTTGGGGAATGGCTCTTTTCTGTAGACGGTTTTCCTCAGGTGTAATTTGGAAAATTCCAAGGACTCGTGGAAAGGAAGTTTAAAATATGGAACTAAAAATTTTCAGTGAGCAGGGGCAACAATCCTAAAAACGGAATAAACCAGGTCAGAGTATACCAGTTTATCAGTGAGCTGTTTCAGTTTTTAGCAGACATTTACACAAGCTTGATTACATTTGGTTAATCTTAAACAAATGTCTTTTATTAAATAAAGGAAACTAAGACATAGGCATGTTTCCAGGGGAATTTTTTGTGCAGCAAAACCCCCATCCCATTCCAATGGTTGCTGTCTAAGGGCAGTGTTTACTGCTAGGATATGAGCAGTACTATGCAAGTATGGCCATTTGCCAGATAAACAGATATTCGACAGAGCTTCCAATTATGCAATGGTCTCTAAAAAGAAACAGGAGAATGTATCTGTTTATAAGGGTCTGCAGAAAATATCTCTTTGCTTGGCAGCAGATGCATGTTCTCATAGCACAGTGTTATGTAAAGATTCTGTTTAGGTTGGTAGTTAGTACCATGGTACTAAGAGTAGAAACAAAAATTTAAAAGGAAGTGTTAAAGGAAGAAATGGGAGTTGAATCTGCTGTTCTGATATGCTGAGAGTTGTATGAATTGGGAGGGGGGAGAGAGGGGGGGAAAGCCTTTTGTTTTAGTGAAGGCAGTTGCCCAGCCAACACTCCACTTGCTGAAAGCCTGTCATAAGCATGCTCTCTTGCCTCTGAAGTGATGTAAAACTGTGTACATTTCTGTATATTTCTGCAGCCTTCTCGCTTGGGCAATGACTTAATCTCTGTTTCCTTGTTGAATAGTCTATTCAAACTAGATGCTGGTTACTGGCTATGTGTTAATGGCTGTAGATATATTGATGTCATATAGTTCCTTTAAAGGAAGACTGAAACATAAAAATCTGTTTCTTGCAGCATTTTAATGTATATATTATCACAAAGATAGGTTTCTTGACGCAATTTTAAGACTGCTATCCTGTATTACTAAGGGTAGAATAATTTTTTTCCCCTCAGGAGATGGCAACCTTCTTGAAGCCAAATCACTTATATGTAGGTATTTTTTTCAGATTAGCTATTGTTATCTTAGGAATTTAGAATAGCTTCTCACCAAAAAAGTTTTCCACTTTAGAAAAAAAAAATCCATATTAACCCTAAGAGCTGATACGACTTCAAAACCTAAATGTTATAGCTTTTTAATGCTAAATACGTATTTTCATAATGAATCATAAATGCAGAGAGGAGGCAGTTGAGCAGAGCACTGCTCAGAGGTCTGTATTCCCTTTGATCAGTGTTATTTTAAAACTGTGCCTTTTGTAGGTCCCACATACAATTTTTTTCTATGAAATGCCATAAAACTAGAAGGAATGCAACAACTATCACCCTGTCTTACTATTGAAGCCATCTTGGTCAACATATTCAAAACAGTGGAGCAACAGTGTGGTTGCTGGACAGAAGGTTTACCAAGAAAATAACTGTCTTGCTGTAACTCAGAGGATATGTCTAGACTGAGGTCTTGAGTTGTGACTGCAGCTTGTGTAGCTACACCCAGCATAGCTCTTGGTAGCTAGTGAGGGATCTGCAGCATCATGCATTTCAGTGCAGGCTACAGAAGGTACTCAGGGTAGCTAGACTGATGAGCAACGCTCTGACAGCACAGAGCTCTGCCACTGATATCCAGATTCACTCACTGAAAGACGGATGAGAATTGTTCATGTAGATACAGATCTGTCATTTTTACTGCACTGTTACATGCTCTTACTGGTTTTTGAAAATCCCTTTGCACCTAGCTGACTGTCCCATAGAGGGAATGAGTTTTGCTTCTGAGAAAGGACAATTGTAAAGCTTTGAGGCTGGTTTCCTCAGAAAGCTAGACTCTTGCCATCACCTGTCCAAGTGTTTGGCAGTCTTCTCTGTCAGCTCCAGTCTCCCCATACTTTTTAAAATCATTGGCCAGTATTAAACAACTTTGACAAAGGAGGAGGCCTCTTTCAGATAACTGATGTTTCACACAAATTGGCAGCAAGGCCTCAGATTGAGGCAAAGGTGTGCTTGAGATAAAGAATTAACTGTTCTTTTTGGCCAGCCAATTGGAGCATATATATTTGGGAACCAAAGTGAACATAAGGAGAGGAGAGAGAAGGCAAGATCAAATCTTCCAGCACATTGAGTGATGGAGGAGGTAACGGGGATCTGGACTATTGCAATGTATGTGTGTCGGGGGGGAAAGAGGGGAAACACTGGAATGTAGGATGTAATTCCACAGGAAACATGCTTCTTATTAGCTCCTCTGTTTGAAAATGTTTTCCTCTGCAGTGTGATTCGTCACAGAGATGTTCGGGCTTCTTACTATGGTGTGATAGATAAATTCCGTCTCCAAGTGTCTGAACAGAGCCAGAGGAAAGCATTAGGGAAAAAGGAGATTATTGCTACTCTACTTCCATCTGCAAAGGAACAACAACAACAAAAGGAAGAGGAGGAAAAACGAATAAAAGAACACCTGGCTGAAAGTGTCTTTTTTGAGCAGACTTTGTGTCAACCAGGTAGCTGAAATCTTTTATCCCATCTTCTGAATCAGTTACAAATAGCTCAAGTGACTAGAAAGACTAGACTAAAATAAATTTTAAAATCGTTTTACTTACTTACCTGTAAGACTGTCTTTATCAGTGGGGGATGATAGTGCCCAAGGACCCAAACTGTGGCTACTCTGCTCATGCTGTCTTGATTCATCAAGACCCTTTGCTGCCCCACATTTGCATGTTGTCCCTTGGCAAGTACATTCTCTGTTCCTCTGGTCCAGAAGTTCTGTTACAGCCAATGGGAATTTATCTGCACAAGGATGGTAGTTATTTTTTCCCTTGGGCTCTTTCAGAACATATGCCCCTTCTGAGTTTGCTCCAAGCCCTTAATCCTCCATTTCCTGATGAGCAGGAAATACTGCCAGAACATCTTCTAAAGTGCTCCTTGTTCGGCACCATCTCCTCTGTCTGTCTCACAAGTACAGAAAAGCACAGTTGCTAGCTGAAAACTCTTTGCAGGTTTCATACGTGAGGAAATGAATCAACAGTCTTGGGCAAAACCTGGACCAAACAGTGAAATTGAAGTGGTAGGGGGAGATATAAAAAGTATCAAGTTTTACCAGAACTGAATCTAAACTGATTCTTGACTTGACAGTCTACCTTCTTGTTAATTTTACTGATTTATACTGTAATGTCATTGTTTTATTTTTCATCAAAAGAACAAAAATCAATTCCAGAAAATAGATGAACCTGCTTGAGAGTCTTCCTCTTGTTAAAACCAGTTTCACTATTTATACATAGTTTGTTGGCTGGTAAAAGGTCTTTTACTAAAAAACCCCTTAAGATAGGTATTAGTAGGATAGATGGTTAAAGCAAACCTACAAGATCTCTGGGCTGACAGAACAAAATATTACTATGATAGTTGTTCTGGTACAGAGGGTTTGAACCATCCTGAACAATCTTGATACTGGTCTTAATCCAAATGCTATTTCTCTGCTTAAAAATCTTGTTGACTACATTATATTGCTTGCTTACAGAAAAACAGTAACCAAAGCAACTACAGGCTTTGCATATAACCTGCAACCTAGAAATAACAGATTTATGGAATTAAAATAGGACATGTATTGCTACTCACCGAGGATAGAAAGACTTAATAAAAACGTTGCCTAATTTCCAGTGGGTCTTAAGAATTTGGTTAGAGGTATTCAACTAACATGTTAACAGCTCTTTCCAGAGTTTACACAGTGTGCCTTTGAGTAGGTTCCAGCTGTTAAACTGCAGCGCAACAAGGAGTGTGAAGGACAGACAGTTTGTCTGTAGTTTGCATTTCCTTATTCTGGTGATACTGGACTGTCAGATGGTTCACTCTCACAGTTTTGAAAGTAGGATTCAAATAGTACTAGTTTGTGGCCTATAAACTGGTTTTGGCAGGTGCAGCCCTTGAATCCTCTAAAGAAAGAAGGGGAACTGATCTGGCCCGAGAACCTGTGTTCTTGCTGTAACCAAATTTTGTTCTGGAGGTGTAAGCAGTTGTCTGCCTGTGCAGCTCTTTTCAGTGTTCTTTCCAAATTGGTTACTGACCGCTGAAGGAACATGTCAAGGAACGGAGTCAGGATGCATGGTGAAACCTCAAGCGTTGCTGAAACATCCAGCTGTCATGAGTGTGTATATATAGCTACTGGGCCTGGCAGGCGCTGTTCCTCCAGGAGGGGAGGGGCTTGGGAAATCCTGTGAAAACAAGTACCAGCATCAGAACAGGGAGCAGCCTTCTCCACTGCAACGTGCAGAACGTTTGGAAGGGTGGGTTTAAGAGTTGTTTTCCACCCGCTCCAAACTCCAAAGGGTAAAGAAAATCCCAGGATATTGCAGCTCCAATGTATCGCAAACATTTTTGCAGGATATTTCACATTAATATTGGTTAGATGTTCCTTACACTTGGTACTATCTTGTTTTTCAGAAAACAGAACTGCCTCATCGGGACCTAGTTTACTAACAGTCTTCCTAGGAATAGTGTGTATTGCAGCACTAATGCTACCTACATTGGGGGAAATGGAATCCCTGGTGCCTCTCTACCTCCATTTAAGTGTGAATCAAAAGTTAGTAGCTGCTTATGTTTTAGGTGAGTATTTTGAGTTTTGTAAATGTTCTGTGATTTGGGAAAACTTCTGTGATTTGGGAAACTTCTCCTGTGTTTGTCAGCGGCTTCAGGAAACTTGATGGAGACAAAACACATTACATTCTGTTTTGCATCTCCACTTATATTTTGACTTGCAGCCATAGTAATGTCAGGGTAAACTAGTTATTGTAAGTGTTTTAGACAGATTTTAGTTGCTATTTATTATATACAGACCGCTACATGTTAATTTTGCCTTCACCTGAGGACTGGCCAACTGTAGTCATCTGCTAACAAAACTGAGTGGGCTGGGCTGTTTCTTACATGGAAACAGAGTTATCCCATTGCAGAACCTGGATCGCTTCTTGTTAGTTTGTTTCTCTCTCCAACCCAGATGAGCTGGTCTGAAAGGCTCTGCTCACTACCTTCTGGGTAAGTAGTTAAAATGTGTAGAAATAAGTTGTTGTAAACCCTTCCTAAAACCACTACCATCCATAGTTCTTCCTGATTTGTAACTTGCTCCTAAATTAGCAGGCATAGAGAAGTTGCACATTTCATTTGTTATGACTATTTTTCTATAACTATTTCAGATTTGAAGAACAGTCACACTAAACTCAATTCTCCTATCCCACTACCTGGCAGAAATGAGGATTTAAAGGAAACGAGCTAGGCAGCTTCAAACTGATAGCTAGAGGTGAGGTAGTGATGGGAAAAGATGCAAGTTCTTGATGGGTAATGCGCACGCTCAGTTGACTGACTCACTCACGCAAGTCAGTCTGCTGAAATGGTTTGAAAACTCACTTGTCGCTCTTTGCCTGAGCCAATGGTGATGTCTTTTCAGATCAGGACCTTGCAGGAATCCTTGCTTTGGTTTTCTATCTCTAGTTTTGAAAATTACTCCAGTTTCTGCTGGTGCCAACTATAGTGTTAAACCATTTAACTTCGTATATTTCAACAACTTAACCTGTTTCTAGATTTACTATGAAGTACTTCCAGGTTTTGATTCCTGTGGTGTTCATGGAAAAATTCTTCTGTGTGCAACTCTTGCTCATGTAGAAAGTTGATTGCTCTTGAGAAGATGAAACCATTTTCTTCCGTAACGATGTACAACTGGATTGTGTAACTGTTAATTGAAGAGGGAGGCTAATACCACACCAACTGGGCTGTATGACATTTGAGAAGTATTTGCTTTACAGAAATGAGTTAAGCCCTTTATTGCCTGAAGGTCCCTATACAAATGGTATAGGCTGTCCTGTAGCACCTTCCAGAAGCCTCTGTTCTTACTCTGCAATGATTTAGCTAATCCAAGCTAAGGCCTACAGCAGGTGTGGTAGTACTGATTGCCTAAGCTCATACAGACCTTAAGAAATAGCTGAACTGTAATTTCTCTTTAATGGATAAATTGCTTATCTAATGGAAGGCAGCGTTACAACTCTGTTCTATCATGCTTTATCTTCAAAATCTTTACAAAGTAAGAAATCAGTATGTAGTGGCAGGACAGTAAAATAGTCTCAGAAATGTCTTTATCCATGGTGAGATCTGTAGGTTTTAGCTAAGCCTCTGCAGTGAAGGACTGTTATATTAATATCATCTGAGCCTGCAAGAAAGTAAGATTGTCTAAGAACTGATAAATTACTGTTACGTAAGGTTGGAATTCAAGGAGCCCTAATGTTTTTCCATATGCCTCTTTGCCTTGTGCAGTATAACTCATGGCTAAGAATGTGAAGATTTGTATTTTTTCCTGTATCAGCACATAATTAAAGTGAACTTTTCAGGGTGTCATGAGTAGGCTTCTTAGCCCCACATTTCCTGCTTTCATCTGTTTTTAATTGTTTTTAACCTCTGTCATCAGAGCTGTTCTTTTTTTCCTCCCTCTTTAAAGGTCACAACAAAGAGTCTGTAGAAAGCTCCCTGTGCAGACTGACAAGGAAGCTTAACATCTTTGTCTAAAACTAGTCTTTGATCAGTTATTCTGCACAGAGCAGAAACAAAAATGTCTTGGAGTCTTTGGCTAATCTGCCTTACTGATGATTCAGCATTTGAATTACACTGCCCGTAACTAGCACCCATGAAAACCGGGGCTTGCGTGCTAGTGTTACTTACCTCAGTCAAAATCTCAATGTTCAGATTTTCCAGGAGTGAGATCAAGAGTTGTTTGGAGTATTTACAGCTGTTTTGACATTTAATTACTAGATAATAGTGCACTTCAGGGTCATTTTTTTTCACAGATTTTGACTACATCAAAATTTGGAGCAATGCTTCTAATATTTAAGTGAAGTGTGTATATGTAAATTCATTCTGCATTTATTTTGCACTTTTACCTTATTTTTCTGGCCTGTGACAGGATAAATTGTTTTTTCTTTATTTTAAATGTTTTATTCAGTGAAACTAAAGCGTTTTGTTCTTAATTCTTGTCTTTCAGGTCTCATCACCATGGTTATTCTGAGAACATGAGCAATGAGTTAATAGGATGTCAAACCTTACTGTATATTCACATCATGAATGTGGACTGCCTTTTACTCCCATTTGGCTCATCAAGATGCTAGCAAAACTGTTCAGTGATTTAAGATACCTTCAGAAGTGTAATATATTTTAACTATGTATAATAAATGAAAGACTCAAAGCACTTTTCGGTGCTTCTGTAACAGACAGCTATGAAATGTTCAGTGATACCTGTGAAAATAATTTGAAAAACTTTTATATCTACGCCTACTGTAAAAAATCCTTATTAAAGCAACATTTGTTATTTTTAGTCTATGTTCACATCAGTGCGTGATCACTATAAAAGCAAACTGTCTTATGTAAAATGTTCATTTGGTTTGTGGTTGTACATGCTGAGGCTGTTGCATAACACTTCTGTATACATACCAGAAGGATGAGAGTCATGACTAACCGGTGAAGAAAATGACAAATTCCATCAGTGAAACTATGAAATAAACCATGAATTTTAGGTGAAGAAATAATTCTCAAATTCCTTACTTCATCATTACCAATATATTGTTGAGTGCTCGTTTTCTTAATTGGGGAAATAATTTCTTCAATGGCCATTTTGTATCACAATTGTAGACAATAAAAACAAGTTCTCTAATCAGATCCTTTCATTTCTTAGGGATGCATGCAATACCTCAACTAAGTGGCATTAACGGAAGTCGAACTCACACTGCACACAATACAAAATTCACCATTTTTTCTATTTTAGAGACTAAACTAAGTGTAGCAACAAAGGCATTCCTCTATACCTTTGCCCCCCAGCTAAGATGGAGGATTTCTTCAGTATCAGAAACTCTGGCTCAAATTCCAGTTTTATATTCTAGGTGAACATTCGTCTTGTTTCATGTAACGAGTATTTCCCTTCATTTGACATTTCAACTGTTGGAGATGTTAAGTTTAAAAATATTTCTACTAAAGGGCCATTATTACTGCATTTGATTCATACAAACAAGTCTTTGTTTATAAGTCTATATAATATGCTCTGATGTTTTTTATACACATTTTAGAAATTAAACCTTCTTTCCCCCTGCATGTTATGGGTCACTTTTCTGCTTATGCTTGGAAGTACAAAGGAACCATGCAGATAACAGTGCTGCTTTAAAAAAAAAAAAAAAAAAAGGAGAGGGAAAGGTTGGATTTAAGTTGTTAATCATTGTGCATTTTATCTTATATATAATACAAGAGAGTCTTTAAAGGGCAATAAAATGTTACTTTAGTTTGATTCTCAGAAGAACTGAGATTGTGTCATCTATCAGCACCAGATGATAGAGTCAAACATTAACGTTCATGGAAGAAAAAAAAAAAGTTCCTAACTGGTTTGAGAACGCTGTGTTCTGGGGCCCGTGCTGCGGCCACAGCGCTTGCCTCCAAACACCCAGATGGCATTTGGGTCGTGGTGCTTCCCTGCCACGGCACAGCTGCAGTCCTGCAGCGGCACTGTTACTCTGAAGTGCCTACGCTCTTCATTCTGATTTGCGTGAGGTGATTTAACCTGCTCCTTCTTGAGGAAGGGTGAGGGAATTGAACAGAAGTTAGGGAGGGAAAACTGCCATGTGGTACATTAGCCTTGGCTGTTACTAATGTATTAATAACATGTATGTATAAACGTATTAAGAAATACATTTTCTTGTGCCCAAGCTGATTTAAAAAAAAAAAAAAAAACCCACACCACCACAAACCCACCTTTTTTTCCTCCATATCCTGGTGTTCCAGTCATGGCCTGGGATCACGTTTCGCCAGGAACTTGCAGAAGTACAGAAGAGAGAACCCCACGTGCAGGAGCGGCGAGGCACTATAACCAGCTCTCATCACCTGCAGACGCCTTGGTCCTGCGGGACAGTGCACGCACGAGACGTGGGAAGTGAGATTACAGGATAACAGGGACCCAGAGTGCCAGCGGTTGTGTTCAGGGAATTTAAAGAGAAGTTATTGGTTTAGAAGAACACCTTGACCAAAGAAATCAGTAACAAAAAGTTGTCTGCAACTAAAAAGACTAAAACATTGGACCATTTCTTTTTCAAGGGCGAGGAGCGATACACAGATTAAAAAGATTAAATGCACAGTGCAACTCAGCAGACACAGATAACACTGGTGCTTAGGCAAAATATGCATGACAAATGTGAATTCTGACATCTTTCTACTTCAGGGAGATTACAGCACTCTCTATAATCACAGATTTATTCCAGTGTTGGGAAAACAAGACCCGAGGACAGTTTCAGTTCAGCACTGTGAGGGGGAATATATCAAATCATGTTACAGCGTGGTCACAGGGAGACGCTAGTAGAATTACCGGGTGGATATGCAAGATTTACAAGATATTTTCTGATGCACATATATGCATGCACACACCTCTAATACTTACACTTGATAGGGTTATGGAAAACTCTGAATGCCTTTGGAAATAAGACCTGAGACAGTCAATATGCCCCCTCTTAAAAACACCAGGAAAAACAGTTAAGCACTCACGTCATTTCCCATTCCTGACTCTGAACACAAACAAACCAGTCATTTCCTTGAAATGGAAAAGTATTTTCAGCAGACGGTTAGGAGGGCTTTAAGATCATCCAGCAGAAACAATCATCTTGTTTACCCAGCACTTGCTATGGCACTGATATCTCAACCAAGCAATGCTGGCAGGCAGGAAATGGGAGTGCTGCTGAGATCACTTTCATGAGCGTCACTCCCAGTAGCTATAGCCTTGGTACATGATCTCCTCTAGGTGTTTGCACTTGTCTGGATCAGAAAGTGCTCAGACGTCCCTATTTTCTCTAAAGGAGTGAATCACAGAATGCTTAAAACTATAATAGACCCAGTATAAATGTTTCAGAGCTCCAGGGACACACGGGGCTTTCAGATAACCAGTTCATTTCCCCAGGGATCGCAGCTGACAGAGCTCCCCGAGACTGGAGACTGGGTCGAGCAGCCCCACATGGAGATCACCTGGAAACAGATTCAGTCCCTGCAAAAGGAAATCCTGCTGCTGCCATTTCTCAAAGCATTCGCCAGGAAGATAACCAAGCGTGCTGTCAGGTGGTAACTGCCACTGCTCTTATTTAAACAGCTTAACAGTGGCATTTGCAGCAGCTCCAAGAGAAGCCCATGCACAGAACTGTGCCTTCAACAACAAAGCAGAGAAATCCTTCCTGGAATCAACTAGCTAAGAATTGTCAAAGCCAATCACATGTTATTTCATTGTGTTCATATGTAGAAGTATCTGATAACCAACAAGCCTCAACTGGAAAGAAGCTGCCAAATAGGTTTGGCAATAAATCACCATATTTTAGTCCTCATTTGTCAATGTATATTTAAGATACCTGGCTTTCCTTGTAACAGCTTTCCTTCTAAACGCCAAGTTCCATCACCCCTTTCCTTTGTCAGGAGTACAAATCTCGTACTTCAGACTTACACGCACTGGCAATCCATCCCACTGGTAGGGCAAGACTACAGAAGGGAGCTTGCCTGAGCCAGTAAACCAGAGCCAGGAATACTTTGTTTACAGGAAAGAAAGCTCTCAGGTGCTGAGCGATAGATGCTTCACAGGGCCTGTGGTGATCCAGGGCAACCTCAAAATTCAGAGACCGAGCTGTACAAGAAGTCTTAAAAAACCCCAAACCTTAAATCACCTTCTCTGCCAGGATAGAGTTTGAGTTTTTGGGTCAGAGCAGCTCAGGTACTTTGCCCTCTGACCTTGTACGAGACCCTCCTGGCCAAAAAAAAAAAAAAGAGTAATAAGGGAACAGACTGCAATACAAAGCACGCAGGGCTGAGTAATCCTGGTATTTGATCCTCCTGCCTAGCCTGTGTGCAGAGATAGGGGCTGAGTGGCTGTAGAAAAACAGGTTCTCTCCTCTGTCCCTGCGAAACAGGGCACTCTCCTCCTCACAGCAGTGCTAGAGAAGGCACCATCTCTCATTAGAGCTGGAAGTGAAACATCCAGTTAATGGTGCAGGCAACTGAGTCTATCTTCCCTGTAGGCACAGCTTGCTGCCTGAGGAAATTAAATTAAGACTGAAACTGTTGAAGGAGAGTGGAGTATGCTGTCACCAGCAGCGTATCACTTGCTTAGTACTGCTCCGCATAAGCTAGTGAGGACTGGGAAACCGTTGCTACACAGTCTAGCAAGAGCCACTTAAAGATAATGAACATATAAATGGAAGGAGTCTAGAGAACCTGTGTATCCTCAAAAAATGAGTACTAGACAAATGAACACAGGCGGGTGACACACAGCGTAATAACTAAAGCCAAGTAAAGGGATACACTCACCTTTTGGTCTATTTTTATCTTCTCTAGAAGCCCTCTGCTGTACCCTAACTAGCTGTTTACTTTGGATAATGAACTATAGCTAATGCACATCAGCTCTTGAATATTTGCAAAGCTCTATAACAATATAATGTGGAATTACATGCAGACAAAGTAACACACCTGATCTTTGAAACAGCAGAGACTCTGCAAAGGAATAATTTAAGCAAGAGCACAACCATGATTACAGCAGCACAATCACAGCAATGGACGATCTCCTCACTATGAGGAAAAGGCTGGTGAGAAGGCCCACCTGAGTAACAGGCTCCCTGTTAACACCTCTGTTGTGGAATATCAATTCAGACACGCAACTGCAGTCATCCTGATCCCAGCAGAACAGGAGATATCAAGAAGAAACAAAGACGACTGACAAAATGCATATCAATGACATGGAATAAAAGAACCATGGAACTTAATCCCTGTTTGTAATGGAACTCAAATCCCTGTTTACAGTTTAAAAAAGAGGAATTAACAATACAGTTTATAATAACAAAGTGAGAGCATTCTTCTCTAGGAAACTGCAGATATTCTAGGTGACTTGAGGTATGAACATCAAGGCATTAGACGAGCATATGCTTTGAGAAACAAGAAACCACCATCAAGAGACAAATAAAACTCTGCAGTAAGGCTCTGGAATCCCGTGTTCCATCAACATCACCAAACTCATTAGCGCCTTTCCCTCAGGAATCTGCCAGGAATCTCCAAAATCAAAACTGACTGCTGAAGTGAAGCGCTTAAAATGAAAGGATCTTGGTTTATTTTTAGCGGGAAGTTTCTTGCAGCGATTTCAGTGCCACACAGCCTGATGTAAACTGGCTTGAGAGACAACATGGTGCACTATTTCTGTGCGACAAAAAACAATGCATGATATGCACATCATGGTTTTGATTTTTCTCCACCCAAGGGGAAAAAGTAATCATGAGAACCACATTTCCAAAGATTAGTACCTGCAGCAAAACCTGCTCCTGCTTGAGCAGCTCTTCCTACTTAAACTGACATCCAGCAAAATTCTAAATATTTACATGCCACTATTAATCATGGAAGAAAGTCTTAAATAACGAGCATTTTCCAAGACTCTTATAAAGCAAGTAAAAGAAGAAACCAAACTATCAGAAGAATTTTAAATTTGACAAATGCCAGATTTGTCTGAGGAATCCTCAGGGGATTGGGGAATTCTCACCAGTTCCTTCAGACACACAGGGGAACCAGCATGAAGAGGCCATGTTTGGTTTTGGTTTCAATGCACTCAACTCCTCCCCCCTCTGAAATTTCTGTTCCCAAGCCAGCTACTGAAAGTCAAACAAGGTTATTCTCCTTCAGTTGTTTATTTTTTTCCCCCTCCCCACTCATGCTTCTACCACAAAACCCCAACAGAGGAAGCAATCTCTCCCTTCCAGCATGTACATGGTGTCTTTCAGATGTAGGGCAGCTGTCTGCTTGGAGTACACTGTGACAGAGGAAAGGGAGCTCCTGACCAAGGCCTAGGCTGGCTGTCAACTGGTCTCAAGTTTATCAAACAAGGATGCTCATACCAAATATACAGAAGTGGGAAGACTCTCCTGTTACAGGTAAAACAAACAAACAATCATCCAAGACATACCCTTAGGAAATAGACACCAAATAAAAAATGTCAAGTGACAATTTTTGCATCCAGTTATTGAAAAGGACTCTTGCAAGCCAAGCGCTCCTTCTCAGATCAGTAAGGTTTTAATTATTATACTGTATCTGTAAACATTCAATTACATTTACAAATATTTTAACTTGGTGCTTCCAGGAGAAGAGGGATCAACTTAAACTCCATCTGCCAGTTGGTGATGAGAAAGGTTGCTTAAAACAGGATATGAAGAGCTCACACATTTTAATTATGACTCCTGAAGATCTCTATTTTAAGTAAATTAGTTACGACTCCAACATATGCAAGAACACAACAGCATAAAGTGAACATTTCTGAAATGACTACTGCTAAGAAATGCACAAGCTGTTCTCAAGCTGGAAGCTGGCTGACGGAGCTCCAGAGGTCGCTCCTGCCTTCAGTCACTTCACTAGCAAATGATCTCACAATAGCAGGCCTGGGCTCACAAACACAGCACTAATATTAGAACCACAATATGCATTTATAAATCAAAATATCTCAGTCTCACCAATACAAGACTTTGGAGACCTGTTTTGTTTGTACAGGCTGGTGATCATTTACACTCAAGTTTTCTGAGGAAAGGTGTAAAGAACAAATTTAGGATTAATTTCTCACATTAATCTCAGGAGGACCGTGGGCAGCTGTTCAGTTGAGTATTCAGATCAGCTGGCTCACTGACAACACACAGAAGACCCTAGCAAGTTAATCTGGCTGATGCACAGGCTCATTTTTCCTGGCATTTGTACCTCTCTTCTAGTGTGAAGTATCTATTCCTCTGCTAAATGCAGTAACCACTGAAGCGCTCATTCCAAAAATACAGTCCCCCTGGGCACTGGCACGGTTATCAATGTTCCCTCGGCAACTATGTCATTCTGGAGGAGGTGGAAGGAAGAAAAACACCTATCAGTTGTCAAGGAAGACACCCTGGCCCAAGACACGATTTAACTGCCAACAAATCCTACAGGATAGTTTTCAACCAGACCAATCAAGTGTTGATCACAAGCTTGACTTTGGAAGGGTGCCATTCAAGAGGAGTGGCAGAATCCTGGAGAGAAACAGCTGTATGCCCCAAAAGAGTTGTAGAATAAGAAAAGTTTATATATAATATGTACTTATATATTATACTTGCATATATATATATACACATGATCATAATACTTCCAACATGGACTGAGACAAGAAAGCTGCCCCTTTCTTCTCAGAGGAAGACAAAGGCGTAGACACTTGTACTATAAACTCAGATCAGTTAAGGAACATCATACGCAATAATCCTATAACCATAACACTTAATCAAGCAAAGCTTCAATATTCATTTTCATGAGGAAATAGAGAATTAGTAAAATAGAGATAACGCTAACAGCATGAGTTACTATGTGAGTACAGGGTTCATTATGCGCATTGTATAACACACCAATTCCCTGAATCCAGATACATATTTTGCAGGATAATTTAATTCCAAAAAGTTAATATTTCATTTCAGTGAAAAAAACCACAACTATACGTGTCTCCTGACTTCAGGGCGCAAAACTGCAGCTTCTTGATGACATGGATGGACAAGAAATTGAGATGCTTTTTTCCACAAGTTCAAAGCTATTTCTGCTTTACAAAAGCAGGGAAAGGAATGACTGCAGACACATAACTATCCCTCTCTCCTCCAACAGCATTAATTGCCTTATTAAGGCAAACCACAAAGACTCCCCACTTCTTCCCAAGAGGTAAGAAAGAGCCTCAGTACTGTCCGCCAGCCAGCTGTAGCTTCTATCTTCCAAACGATTTCACCACAACTTCCTCTAGGTATAAACTAGGGACACATTTAGCTATTAAAGTCTTTTGAAAATGTTTGGTTTTATTCTTTGGTTTTCCTAGAGTTGTCACAGAACTTCAAGACAGCATTGCACTAGGAAAACAGAAAAGTCTGCTGCAGGGTTTAAGGCCAACTTAAATGTAAACTAGACTGGGTTACAATAGATACTCTGATTTAAAAAAGAAAAACATTTAATCACAGATTAAAACAAGAATATGGTTACCTTTCTAACAAAGTGCAGAAATAGCAAAACACATTTATTTTTCCATTTATTGGCACTTAATTGAGAAATAGCATAAATATTCAACAGAAAAGAGACAAGTTGACCCACACGCAACTATTAAACCCCTCCACTGATGCATCTTTTAAAAAAGATTGGAAGAGACACCAGGGGGTTCATTCTTAAGAAATAAGCAAGATTTTAAAAAAAGTCTTGCCCTCACCACAAGAGTGAATGCACAGCAACTCTTTGGCACATACCTGAAATTGTGAAATAAAACTCTGCCATATCAGAGAGAGGGCAAACAGACATTAAACACAAGCTTGTCCATCTGCCACAGGGATGAGGGGCAGTCTGAATCGAAAAAGGAACTGCAATCAGGAAGTTGACTATTACAATAATTTAAGAGGAATGAAATCAGAAGTAAACCATGTCATACCTTACTTGAACTGAGCAAAACTATTAAATACATTCTATTTTCTTTCTACAGTAAGGACATACGGAAACTGGTCATTGGTCCTCAGGTCACCAGGTCTTTGCACTCCGAGTTGTCCATTTCTAATTTCGATGGCTGCTGTCAATCAAAGCTTCATCCATGTGACTCTTTCACAGCAGCACTCAGAGTGGGCTCTACTCCTACTTGAGGAAGTTTCCATACTTTTCTCACTTTTTACACATCACAAAGATTTAGTGTTTAAAAATAAAACATTTTGCTTCATTATTAAGCTCTCTGGAGAGAAGGCTTGAAACCACATAGTACAGATGCATACACATGTACAAAAGGGGACTCAGCTGGGGAAGTTCAACTGTAGAACAGGAGTCAACAACCAAAATGAGGTTGCCACTGGAAAATCTGAAACAGCTATGGTGGGGTTTGCAGATTTTTCCTCCTGTTTGGGGAATTTCAGAGTTGAGATCAGGATGCCTCAATCCACTGACTTTTCAAACATAGTACAAGAATCCTGAAACATCCCAGATTACCAAATTCTAGTCTTCCAATCAGCATCTGAAGTTTCCAACAGCAGAAATAACCTGATGCTATTGTTTGAGGAAGTGATATCAGGAGATTAAACACAGATTAAACATGTCTTATTGCCTCAGCCTGTAAAGAGGCATTAAAGATTTCTCAGTATATTTGCCCAGAAGTCATATATGAGGACAAATACTGTCTGTTAAAATAATGCACTTCTGAAATACTAAATACTAAAACCTCAGGATTTAGTGTTTTGTTCCAACCATTATTACTATTTTTCCCTATTAAAAGGCCTGTAAAAAAAAATCTACCACTCTAACATATCATATAAATAGGGAAATAAAAAACAAAACAATACAAAACCCCAGGAGAATGTTCCACACCTAATTTAGATTTAGTCACAACAGCAGTCATGATTATGAATAAAATCCAACATATAAATTTAAGTTGACAATTCACCAACTTGTTCTTTTGACATCTATTAGAACACAGAATTGATTAACAGCCAATCATAATACAACACAAGAATCAATTCCCCCCCTAGTATTCCCCCTTTCATGTGAAGAACAAAACCACAAAATATCTAACGCTTGGGGAATAAAAACAAATTAGTAAACTGCTTCATTGGTTTCAGACTGAGGACAAATGTGAAAGTTATCTGCTACTACATAAGCACCACTTTATATTAGTGAGGACACTGCCTGTTGGCTGTTGGAAAGCCAAGTCTTCTACAAGCGGAATGTACATATAGTATTTGTAACTTATGCCAACCAGACAATATCAACTGTAAATCCACAGCTTGCTTACTGATATTAGCATCAAATATGTTTGCAATTCAAATGCTTACTGTATTTTAGTAAATGTCATACAAATCACTAGAAACGTGAATTCCTCCTCAAGGAACTATTCTGGAAGTTTTCTAGAAATAATGACATTTCTGGAAGTTCCTATGAGGAACAGAATCAGTTACACACAACAGAAAGTCTTATTGATATCCAGCCTGTTTCTCGGTGTCCATTAGCAGAGTTCTGCTTCTTAATTAATAGGTAACTTAGCCGTAAGATCTACTGGTAAAAAAGGAGATCTGGAGTCAGAAAGTGAGACTGGAGAGTCTGTGTTGGTGCTGACTTCAGCTGGTGAGTCACAGGAAGAGCCTGCACTGCTTCTGTTGTCATCAAGAGCATGTGACGACAGACTGAAAACAGAGCAAGATAGGAGAAATGAGGTACTCTTTCTGGTGAGTTTCAAAGATTTGCTTCCATTCATTCTAAAACCATTTTAAAAACAAATGTGCAACTCTGAAGGAAGAGCAAGCCCCATGATTTGAAATAAATCTGCAACTACACACTTTGCAGTCACTCCCAAACAGATAACATTCTACCAATTTCCTCCTTCAG
Organism: Strix aluco; assembly: GCF_031877795.1. Classification (NCBI taxonomy): domain Eukaryota; kingdom Metazoa; phylum Chordata; class Aves; order Strigiformes; family Strigidae; genus Strix; species Strix aluco. The sequence continues at coordinate 20,565,480 of NC_133940.1, read as the reverse complement.
CTGACCCAGAAATGGGGTACAGATTAGAAGCATCAGGCTGAGAAGTTCACTGCAAGCTTCACCCCATCTCCTACAAGGTCCTGGGCTAGCACATATCTAGAGGCCTCTTGTGTCAGGAGAGCCGATGATAAACTGTACATACTTCAGTTGTAGCACTGACTACATATTTCACAGGACACAAAATCAGAACTAGAGGTGACCTATTATCAGTGATAGCATCAAAGTGTTTTTAAAAATTACCGTCTCCTAAACCAAGATGCAGCAACTGAACCTGCACTGCTATGCCTAATATGAATAGGGTGTGTGAAAAGGTATGGTTTTAAAGTACCTTTAAAACATCTATTTTATTATCGCCACTGCAATGGACTCAAAGCTTGTGCACTGCTATGTATGTTGGCCGAGAGGCAAAAAGAACAAATGTACTGTGAACAGACCTGTCTTGATAGTTGTGTGGGCACACCCTATGTATTACTAACCTCTTGAGTAAAATACTAAATCAAAATCCCTTGCTATTTCAAGTCGTTATGATTTTTTATGTAGTACTTTATCTCCTCCCAGCAGGGAGGGACAGACAGACTAATTTTTCTATATGACTATGAGCAAAGAGAAAAATAAGTAAAAAACCCAATCCACCCACAAGCATTAGCATTTATATTTGATTGCAACTTGAAACTAGACTCCAAAAATTGCCAGCCATGAGGTATCTTTTCCTAGATGTACTCAACTCCCATATACGTGAAGCATGTTAACAGTCAGTCCTAGAAATTGTAGTGAACATTACCGCCTGTTTACTGTGATAATTTCAGTGCTTCAAAATTACAGGATGTCTGTATTAATAATAAAAAACCCCAACAACTTCAGGCACTATCACTGCTAGATGAAGAAAGACTTGCAGTGCTTCTGAAGAAATCAACACAATAAATAGCACAGCATTTACCATCCCCCAAGGTCCACCTGATGTGAAACGTCAGGGGTAAGCATGTTGGTGGATCCTTGGAATAATCTTTTTGGATGATCTTCTATCTCTGTTACACCTTTGGTAAGAGATAAGGAGTGATAAAAATTAGTACTCAATTAAACAAAAATCTACTTTCTATGTACTTCTACAGAGCAAACAGAACAGAGGTTCAAACTTGTTACAATAGATCGAGCGTTATACGTAAAACACAGAAGTTCAATGCTGAAATTTTAAAGACTATTTCTTGGAAACATTTTGGTCCAAACTTCAGGAAAGTTTAGTGAGTTATGAGCTGAGGTGTAGATATCAGGTATTTATTTTTTAGTAGCAAAGAATAATCTTTTTGGTTGTTTACTCGGCTATCGGTTCACTGACTAGCTCCACCAAAGTAGAGAAGCTGAGAGTAAGGAAAGCTTGTTTTCCTCTTGCAATCAATAAAAACAAGGTCCAGGATTATCACTAAACTTATAGATTGACTTTGATTTCCAAATACAGTAGAAGAAGAGAGGACAGATATATACCTAAATAGACTATGACAAAACTCAGATAAAAGCATTTTAAAAGCTGTCTCAGAGCCAGAAGTGTTCTGTTACAAAGGTGAAACATGAAGATATCAAAACAGATGCAATAAAATAACCAGGAGTTAACTTGAAGAAAAATGTAGAAAGATAGAGAAACATTTCCCAGTAGAGCTGTAAGGTGTCTAACAGGTCTCTGTACCAGTTTTTGGTATTGAAGGGTGATTTTAAAATCTACAGTACCTGTACACTTCAGTTAGCCATGACTTTCAAAATTCTCTATTTGTGAAATATACCAATAGCTATATTTCTTGTTTTCTTAAACAGGTTACCTTAGTTTCTTATCAGATCTATATGACCACAGCAATGGAGAAGTATTAGAACAGAACAACTATTAGTTTTACGAAATAGTAAAAGCTAATTTATCTATTTGTCTGTTTTATCCCTACAAACAGTTCCATTTATGTAATGGAACATCTGTAATACTGTCTATTTCTAGTCACTCTTTGAAGAATCAGCCAACTGAACAGAATTATGAGGAAAGCTATGTGAATTATTGTAAAATCAACATGTTAGCATATTAGCCAAAATCAAATACTGTACCTTTTCTTTTTATTGACCCAAGAACACTTGGTCGAATGCAATTAATTGGACTCTGGCTTCTCCTGCTAAAAGAAGGCATATGCTATACTGATATCACCATTGATAAAGGAAGCCTAAAAACATGTAAAGTATCAAAAGATATTCAGATAAACTGCTAGGTGGAAAACACTAAGAAAACAGGCATTAAAACAGCTTATCTAAAGTAAGTTGGGTTTTTTTTCTGAAGAAAAATCTTAACAGAAAAAAACTTAGTCACATTATTTCACAGCTGGGGCAGTCTAAAAGCTCACATCTGGGCACTCGCTAGATCGCAGTTGACAGGCAGTACTTTGCTGAACTGTTAGGGCCTAATAAAGTCTAATTGTATGTCCACATCACTCAAAACAACATTCAATGCAACTAAAACCAGAATCAGTAACAAACCCTAAACCTGTTTGTTTGGGGTTTTTTTCCCCCCTTAGAATCCAATTCAATTACTTAAGATGTGATTAAGAGCAATACAGAGACTACACAGATGCACAATGCAGCCCACTTTCCCAGTGTTATGACATGAGGATTTTAAGAAGTATTTTAGAGCATTGTAAAACCTGAAGTTTACATGAATATATAAAGTCATATTTTTGATCAGAAATCAATTTTACATATAACAAATTCTGGTATTTCATAAGCCTGCTGTGAACAAGCTATGCCAATTTTCTATTATTGATAAGATCTGGTAGTTACCTTGAAAATCGCCTCGTTGGACTTGGGCTAGGACTTGGAGGTAATCCACTGCTACTCACCAGACTTTGCAAGGATGGTGAGAAACATTGCTGAGAGTAAAACAGTTTGAGTTATTTACATATAAACACTGTATCACACCCATATGGTAACAACTGATCTTTATCCCAGGTAAATAAGCAACCCACTATCAATTTAAGCAACCAGTCAATATGGATGGGTCTACTGAGATATCGTTTCTTGTTACTGAGGGAAAAAATAAAAATTGGACAGATTCCACTTTCATGCACAATATGTGCAAGTTGACAAGGATTTATTTCACTATAGTTAAATAGGTTAAATAGACTGTGGTTCATAAAATAAGAATGTATGCCCCTTCCTCTTATTTCAAGAGGAAGGCAAATAAAGAATAAGGTTTATTAACCACAGATTAACAGTTGAACACTCCACAGAAATGCACATCCACAAGACGTGCAACTGCTAGCTGGTATTTTCTGGTTGGAGGTTTTAGTTTTGGTTTTTTTTCTTATTCTAGTTTCTTGCTTGCAGCCAAGGTAGAAAGGAGCAGGTGGCTTAATCTTTTGTTACTAATTTGCTTGAATTTATTTAGCACTGCTCAGGACAAAACCATTATTACCACACATTTTGCTCACCTTCCCTATTCCTCTGGTAGGTGAAGGAGCTGGAGAAACTGGGACAAAGTCTACTTGCTTTGGTGATGATGATTTTTCAAAATCATTGTCGCTCTGTAAATAGTACATACAATTAATCTTATGAGCAAGTACCCTAACATGAAAAGGACTGATTGGTTGTGGACTTGAGTAAGATTCCAAAGTTATCCTCCATCATATTAATAATTTTTAGGTAACCATTTACGAGCTCACACTCAACAACAAAAGCCTTAAATATTACTTGGTGAGTATCAGAACATGGAAGAAAATCTGAACAGGAGGACATCCATGCAATTTTCTTTTGACACACCAGCCCAAGGAACCCACGTGTATCCTCGAATAACTGATAATTCTATGCCTTGTTAGTGTGAAAAATTGCTGATCAAAAGCAGTGATATACTAACACCTTAATTGTAGGTCAAACTATAAAAGAAAATGTTGACATGAGAGAGTCTCTAGTGTCCTGATACTGATAATAGAAACACAAATTAAAGCATGAATGCATTACCAGGCTCAAGCTCTCCTCCCATGAGTGGCTCATCTGCATTGCTACTTGCACTTCTCTATAAAGAAGAAAAGAAATGTATTGTCCCAGGCCCATAGAAGACTACATTAAGTATTCTATTTGCCTTAATGCTTACCTTTCACGTACTGTTTCTCTGTTCATCAGATTCATTCCTTCTTCCTAAAAGATTAGCAGATGAAAAAATAAAAGAAAAAAAAAGCTTTGCTACAGCAAATCAGAAAAGCTCATTTCATTTCACTTCGGTATGTTGAAAATTTAATTCAACTCAGTTAAGCAACAAGAACCTTAAGCTCTCACTGCATGAAAATGAGTGAGGAGGAGAGGATGGGAAAGAAATGTAGCAAGAGACACCATCACAGAAGAAGTGCTTAGGGGAATTTGGTTTTAATCAAGCAGCTTTATTTTCATTACTATGGAAGAGGTAATGATAATATGAAGCAAAAATTCTGCACATGCTAGAGTATGAGTCTTGCATAATAATATTTCACAAAGTGGAAACTAGTACAGATAATCCTTAAACGCATGGCTGGATTCTTACCTTATTCTATGGATTAGTAACTAACTAGACACTTGTCAGCATTTCATTTTTAATACAGTGCACTGTACACAATGAATTTGGGATTTGGTGGGTTTTTTTCCTAAAACATCCATAAAATATTACTAAAATGGATCAAAGATGCAACATTAAACTAAATACTAACACCAAAGCACAAACTTGACTCAATCTCCTCTTACGTAGACACTATTCCTTAAACCTAACTGAATGCTATCCAGTCTGTTGAGTGAATGAGTACATTCCCTAATTCAGTCCAGTTCAAGAATAAAAGTTCAACTAACTATCTTCACAATCTTCATCATATGTAGGAAGAGTCTTACTAACATAGTTCAACTGTGAGATCAGAAATAAATCACATGGGTTTCCATCTGTGCCATACAGGACATGGAATTTCAACTTGTGAATTTAATGATCAAATACAGATTAGGAAATGTCATTGTTCACTTCAATAAATGTATAGAACAATTATGAATACAGAAGTATTTTCAAAAAAAAATGAACTTTACTTCATGTAATATAGCAACAGAGCCACAGTAGTTCATCCTGTTGCTCTTATCATTTACATTTTAACCCTGAACTTTTTTATACTGATAAAAACAGCTCCACAACAGGCTTGAGTGCTTCAGAGTCTCTTTAAGCCAGTAAATTATGTACATAATGAAAGCAAGCAGTTATTTTTTTCAGGATTAATGCACTTTAAATATCTGAGGTGGGAAGTAGAAGTACATTCCATCAGACATCACACCCTGAAAATGCTGTCCAAAGCATTAAACTATTTTCTTACTTTTCACCCTGTAAAAACCAAGCCTATTCATTGGAATCTAGCAAGCTAAAAAAAAAATTAAAAAAAATAAAGTATCTTCAAGCCAATTGTATAAACATTCTACTGTCAAAAAGTTGACATCTAAAATGGAGGAGCCACAGGAGTTTGAGCTTGTTGATTTTAAAACTGGAGTCTTTAGACTGCGGTCTGTTGTCTGGTAGCAGTGCTATTTAAACCTACTCAGATATTTGCCACACCCCCCTCCTTCCTAACTGTTTGCTCTGGTGCCCTTCCCCCTCTGCTCATGCTGTGACAGCACAAGTACAGTGATCTGGATAAGAAAATTATACAGATGAAAAATAGCCCAGCCAGAAGAGCCCGAGCTATTTTTTAGCCAGAGTTCTTCCTTATCCAGTTCATTTTCTGGCTGCGCAAAAGTCCTATGCCAACACAAGTTAAGGAACACTTTGTTATTGGCCTGAATATTTATGCTTGCACTACTGCCAAAACTTGGTGGAACTTTACCCTAAGGGTTTACATTCAAGGTTTCCTTTATAAAATGCCCATTTTAAGATTTTTCTTTCTGCTCAAATCTTCTTCTCTCTGGATATATGGGATATATATATATATTCTACTTTATGAAATTTAGAACTCTGCAGGCAAGATACAGCCTTTACTTTCGTAAACACTTTGAAGTGATAGACTGCAGCAGACTCTTTACTACAAAGGAAAATCTATAGCCTATTGAAGGACATCACAAATTAACTGCAAAAACACCAACCACATAAAAAATTGAAAATTTAAAAAAAATTAGAATCTGTGCTTACCTGTTTGATTTGATGAAGACGGCTGCTAGGAATACGGATAGGAGATGATGGCACAAACTGCAAAACAAAGTCACATACAATTGAAACACACTTAGAAACTACAGGAGAAGGAAAGGAAAGGTGCAGAAATGTTAGTAACCAATCCATAGTGCTATCCCAAACAACACAGAAGTAATTACAAAAAACCCAAATCGTTTATAACATTCTCAATATATATAAACTACATTAATTACTTACAAGAACATAATAATATATATTTCCATATTATTCTGCTTTGTATGCTCACATATGCTAACTGGTATCAGCCTGGCTTTCACTTCATTTCCAGGCAACTAGAACTTACGGTCTTCTCTACAGAATTAATCTGCTTTTAACTAGCACACTGCCACCCTTGATTTATACAGTTGCACAAATACTTTCATATAAATGATCCAGAAGGCTTCCCAATAGAACCTTTAAAAATACAAAGCCAAAACAACCCATTGTGCAAAAAGGTTGCTGGATTGTTGTCTACCTATAAATGAGTACTTTGACAGGTGAAAAAAAAAAAAATCATCTATTAAAAGGCTAACAAAGAGTTAAATACCTTCCTTATAGTTTCTTAAGAGCTTCATCAATTCGGGTGAAATTCAAGAGGATGTCACTAAAAATGATCTTCTGTTACTTTTGTCAGTTTTGCATCAAGATCTCACTGGAATACTATGATATAAAACTGCATACTCAAAACCAAGTAATTAAAAGTGATTATTTTCTCAAAATATAATTTCCTTTCACATACTTCCCATCTCTCAAATGTTTGAGCCTCAGCTGACTTTTGTCGTAAGCTATTCAGGGATCAAAAATTAAAAGCTAAAGCTTTGAATAGAGGTTTAACTTCTCTGTAAGCTGACAACCCCTCCAAAAAACAAAGTGTCTTTTTAAAACAGATGTGTGTTCAGCAAGTAAGGTTTGTATTATCACTAAGTGTTTATATACTTTATGCAGAATGAGGCTTCATCCCCTCCACAAAATATTACTAGAGCTTTTCATCATGCTAAAGTTGGAGAACTAACAAAAATTCAGTTAGCCATTTACTGCACCATCTTCTAATCAGTGCCATGGAGAATACAAAGATTTTGCTGTCTTACACAAAAGGTTATGGTAAGTTATCACAGACTATTCATGCTTCATATATCCAGAATCTTCCCTCTAAAAAAACAAACATCAAGACATCACGCCCTTCTTCTCACAAAAGATATTAGCCTATCAGACTCACACAGAGGATGTCTAATGTTTGTGCCAGAATTTAGTCATCATAATATATACTACTGAAGTCTAATGGCTATAATGTCTTGATTTGCTACTTCTTAAGTCCAGTTTAGGTCAGCTTTCTATTATACCGGGCTCCCAAAAATTCTGTGCACCTAATAAAAATTCCTCCAAGCTGTACCACCCAATGTGGACCTTGAGTTGACCTTGATTCTCACACAGTGAAAAGGATTTGGACAATAGTACATTCCTGACTATTTACTCTGTTACTTCACAGTAGAAATGCATTTGTTCCGCTCATTATATTCTAATTTTATGACTGTGATCCACATACTTTAAAGTTTGACATTAATAGAGTATATACGAAACCAGTGACTCGCAGTGTAAAATAAAAATGACAAAAAGTTAAGTGTTCCTCTGCAGGATCTAATGCACTAACTAAACCCACTAACTGAGGATCCTACATCTCTTCTCCAACAAGTCATGATCCTTGCTTTGTCAATGCTTAAAACTCACTTCTTCCCCTTCGTAGTCCTTTAATTGCGAAAAGAAACATCATTCTTGTGAAAAGAAACGTGAAAAGTCGCTGTTAAAGGACACTTGCTAAAGCAGTCTGAACCCATTTATTAAAATTCTGCTACTCAAATCCCTGATGTTTTAAAGAGAGCACAAAGCTTAATAAAACCATTACAATCTATGGGACTATCACATGGAGGAGAAAGACCTTTCCCTTCCCCCCTTCTCCCATATGTTAGATAAGTCTTTTTCACTGAAGGTAAAGGTTCAGAAGTGCCAGTCTGGCAGGCAGCACCACCAAAGCAGCCACCTGCCCCCGGTGCCTCTACCCTTCCATCGCTGTCCCTGCAGTGCCCCCTGTCTTCTGCCAACACCGCCTTTGTGGGGCCACACGGTGAATCCTAACAGGGACCTTACCGACGTTAAAAAGAAAAATAATTTAAAAAATAAATTAAAAATCAACTTTTGCTGAAATAGTAGCAAAACATCTAACCACCGATTAAAATACTTTGCTTAAACAACAAAACAAAAACCCCAAGCACACAAACAAAACAAAACACACCAAAACATTTACTCACTAGATGCTACTGATACCTTCTGGAAGGAAATAAACAGCGGATACTGAGCCTAGTTGACCCTTCCTTAGCAATTACATGCAGTGTCAGAAAACTGCAGATTAAGACCCAGCCAAAATGGCACAGCTGACCCTGTAATCATTATAAAAGAGTTGGAGTCTGAGACTTAGAGAAGCTGCTCAAAAAAGCAAAGATTTTAAAATTCAGCTGAGCAACTGGGACAACCACAACAGCCCTGAAGATGGAGCTGGATAGAGTATGACCTTCAGTTATGCGAGCATTTTAGCAACTCCCATTGTTCCCATGACAGTGAACACAACACAGATCAGACAAAGAATAATCAAATTTTTTCCACAAAGTTCAACAAAACATAAATTTTTAGCTGTACTTATAACACTAAATTAACAAAGTTTCAGTCACTTACTGAATCTTTTCACTCTGCAATAAAACTTGGATTAGTTGTCCTAAATACAAAAAAGTGATTTTTGAAGTACACTTTATCACCTACTTAATGTAAAATTTAATTACCAAAGTAGATATCATCTAGCTCCTTTGAGACCACAGAAGGATGAGATAATCCCTAAGCTCCTTTTCGACTCCATCCTCCCTGCCATCTCCAACAGAACTACAAACCAGACTATAATTCTGGTTGAAGCACCATGGGTTTAGATTAATATTTTAAAAATTCAAATTTGGAGCTGTAATAACAGAAGTCTGACAACAGTTGAAATCATGAATGAGTGTCTTTAAAAGATATGAAATCATTAATTTTGGAAGTCTCAAGATTCAAGTTCTATCATCCAGTTCTATCTTGTTATATCAATTGTTGATTACAACAGTGAATTCTGTCATTACTACATCAAAGACAATTTTAAGATCAGAGCATCTCTGCCCTCCCTTTTTTTAAACATCAGAAATGATTAACACATTGATTACTGAACAACACATCTACATAGTTATTCTTCTTTGTGAACTACATTTCTTACACTATCTTAGAACATCTGCTTGCATTTTATAAACAAAGTTATGATCACAATGAAATAAAAGTACTCTCCAAGGCCAAATGGTCTGTAAATAACATTTCACCATAGCTACAGCGTATTAATGTCACAGTCTAGAGCCTTGTTTCTGAAAACACGTCATATTAGTTTCACAGACTACAATCTCATTTTCTTGTTTTATCCTGTTGCACACTTCTGCTTCAGACCTAATGCAGTTGGTCTAATAGTTTTCTTACCAGACTATGACGATTCATAACTGTGGTACTGTTCCTGCGGGTTCGCAAAATGTTAGCCTGGAACACCTGTGAATTATCGCTGTGAAAAGAAACACTTGTCAAACGCAAAAGCCATTTCCTTCCTATCAAAAAGTACCTCTTACTATAAGCTTGGTTTCAAATGCTATGTCAGCTATCATTTCAAGACAAAGCACTAGAGAGACAGGTACGTAAGAACTCTTTTGGCTTGTTGGCAGAAAGTGGAAACCAAATTGCTCTTCCCCCAATTCCCAGCCACTTCAATTAGTGATTTTAAATAATCATATTGAGTCTTTAAAAAATTGTTAAGACTAATCATTTCTGTGGGAATTTATTATGTTTGGAATGGCTGCAGCTTGCATATTGCTTCGAGTATCATTCAACAGAACAAATTTATAAATGGCATATAACCAGCAACTGAAACCAGCTTCAACGTGATAGATAAAACAGAATAAAAAACTACAGTACCTTGATAAATCTTACCACTACGAACATTATTAAGTTCTGAACCTTTTTCCAGGAGAGGTTAAATTAAACATACAGTAAAATGAGCTTTTAGAGCCCTAAGACTTTTGCCCAGAGTCACGCTTCTAACCAGGAAGCAGCGCATCCATTTAAATAACACAGGATTAGTTATTTGATATAAAATGAGCTCCTTTCTCAAGGCAACTTTAGTTCTACTGATTCCTACAGTGAGTCCACTGGTCATCACTAGTGTTATCAACAGCCATTGATCAGCACTTAATAAATGCAACTGCAGAAATTATGTAAATCACGTAGAATAAAAATTTTGAGCCAAAATCCTACAATCCCCATGCCTAAAAATCACCAAGAAACTGCATAGGCAAACAGATCCAAATATAAGATTGTAATTAGAGTCAAATTACAAGAAGTCACTGGGTTGTATCTTTTTGTTTCAGCTGCTAATTTGGGATGAATAAAAGCCCTACACAAATACAGTTTCTTAAAACTAATCTGACCAATAGTATTACGTTGTTCTGAAGGCTGATAATGATAATGCACTTTCAAGACACATCACTATCAGAATCCTCCAGTTTAAAATGCACCAGTTAGACACATAAGTTTTAGATAGCTTTTATCTAGCTGTAAATAAAAAAATTAAAAAAGCTCATACTGTGAAATAAAAGTCAACGGCAGTTGGCATAAGCACTGTGCTTTTTGCCAGAAAGAATGCATTGACTCTCTTTCTCTAAAATGTCAAATACAAATGCCCAGACATCATTTACCATTTTCAAAGAAGTTTCACTCAGTTTACACCCACAAGATCAAACAGCTGCCATTTGATAGGAGGTGGAAGAGGAGAAATTTAAGAGATCCATGACGTGATGTTTAGAGATGAGATTTACTAGCTGAGGCCAACAGCTACAACTTCTTTTTAGTGTAAGTGTGCTGGCTGGTATGCAAACACAACACAAACAGTACATCCTGAAATTCAGGGTCTGAATGGAGAAAACAGGTGGGAATGATTCTGTAACACACTACTGTGGCCAGAGTCAAATATTCCATGCTAACTAGAAGAGAAGAAGGAGAGAAAAAAACCCCTACAGTATCCTTACCTTCAATCTCCTTTGCAAAAACACCTGAGAGCTGGTCAGATCTCAGACTTACCTTTGACAGAAAATTCTTACAGTTTCCATTAAAAATCAATTTTACTTGACACGAAAACAAGAATCAAAAGTTCTGTGAAAGGTAACTTCTATGATCTAAAATATTCCACTTAAAAAAGTTCTCTGGCTCTACAGTAACTCATTCTCCAAGCTCCTTACTAAATCTGTTAATGAAGAAGTCAAAACAGGAGGCAGACTAGAAAAAGCAAGCTGTTCAAGACAAGAGCTTTTGTTTCAGTTTACCCAACAAAGCCATTCTGGGAAAAAACTAAAGTTTCTTGCCAAGAGCTGCAATCTTGCAAAAACAGTATTCTGCTGGAAAATTCCTAACTAACAGGCAAACCACTGCAACCACCTCAAATTAGTTCAATGGCATTTCAGTTTAATTTGTATAAATGCCTAATGTATAGTATATACACATTTCCAAGGCAACAGCTCAGGCTTGCCCTTCTACCTGAGCAAACACTGAGTGAAATAAATTGTTTACAGCATGGTTATGGGATGCTTTTTTTTTTTTTTTTTTTTAATTGAGAGGTCTCACAGTTTGTAAGAAACAACTTGTAAGAGACTGACATTATAAAAACATCTTGTCTCAGTTACATAATTAGTTTACCTGTTGAGAAAACTCCCTGAGGAACCACTGCCATTCAAAGTACTTGTGTACTGCATAGAAATGTAAACTGATAGTTGTTTCATTATGATTATGTAAAAGAATCACCATTATGTTTACTTAACATTAAATCATAACTGAATAGCCAAGGATTAGTATTTCCCCTGAATTGTAATGTGCTGTTAACCATTTTGGTAGGAAAGATGAGATTTGTTCATCCCTTGATATCTAACTCTTTTCAGAAACATGAAGTTTAAGGGGAAAAAACCCCACAGAAAGTACTCATCATGTATTATACTATGGTTTAAAAAGTTTATTGTCAATATGCTCTCCCAAACTGTAGCCATGTTACTAGTCACAGCACATGGACCACCTTGAATTTAGGCGGCAGCCACACCACACAGCAGATGGGGGCATCTCCCAACTTCACAACAGTCCAGAGGAGGCAAGAAGCATTTTGAGTTACAAACTTACCCAAACACAAAACTATACAAGTGACCATGCACATTTGAGAGCTTTCCCCCTAGCCCTTGACTAGGACTGCTGCTGTCTCTGCCATGGCAGCTGATGAGAGCTAGACCTGGAACACATGGCAAACACCCAACCCCCCTTGCAAATATCACCTGCCACATGCTGAGGGCAATATCCAAGAGAAATTGTCTGCACAACTCCTTGTGTTTCTCCCAGTATTACATACTAACAAAATTAGTATCATCCAGAAAAACATCAGAACAACTGATACATTGTTTTACATAAAATGTAAAACTTAGTATCTTTCAAGGTCCCATGATAGTATCGTCATAGAATTTGCTTGTCTGTTCTGAAAGCATTTACTGTAGTAATCATATGCAGTGCGGTGATTTTTTTTTGGTCAAACTTGAACCGTTACAGAAATCACACAGATCGCTACTTTATCTGTATTAACGGCCACAACCTTGATGCTGCGTACTGTATGTTCCTCAGCTACACAACACACAGCAGACGCAGATGGAAACAATCAACGCGTTTTAATAAAGCTACAGCACGTCTACCTAGGCTGTCCTGCAGCCCTCCGCACTCGGAGGGGTACCTTGCCTAAATCCCTCCCCGCCCGGGCCAGCGGCCAGGAGCCCGCCCTTCCCCACACGCCCAAGGCATCACCATCGCTGCGGGACGGGACGGGCGGGGAGCGGCAGCCCCCGGAGCTGCGCGGCACCAACACACCGCTCAGGCCGGCCCGGATAAACACGGAGCAACCGCCGGGGCTGCAACCGGAGCCGCCACCCCCCCCCCTTCTCCCCGCCGGGCAGGGCGCTCCCGGGGCGGGGCGGGCCCCGCTGCCGCCGGGGCTCCGGGGCGGCCGCTGGCGCCGCGGGCCGGGCCGGGCCGCGCTCACCTGAGCCCGTGGATGAGGGGGGCGCTGTTCGATCTCCTCAGGCCGCCCCCGTCGCTCGGGGCCGCGGCGCTCCCCGGCGGCAGCTCCAGGTCCAGCTCCATTTTCTCCTGAGCCATCGCGGCGGCGGCGGCGGCTCCGGCTCCTCCCGCTCCGCCGCGACGCCCATTCACTGCCGACGGCCGCAGCGGCTCCTCATGCCGCCGCTGCCCCCGGCCAGGCGCGGCGCGGCCGCCCCTACAGGCCCCGCGGGCGGCGCCGCAGGCAGAGTCCGGGGGCGCGCCGGGCCCGGCGAGGGGGGCGGCCCCAGCAGCGCCCCATGCCGGGGGCAGCCCGGGGGGCGGCCCCTTCCCCCAGCCGCTGGCGGAAACGAGCTGCCGGTGACACCGGAGGGGAGCGAGCGCCTCGGACCGGACACCCCCCCCCCCCCAGCGCCCGCCGCCGCGCAGCGCGCATGCGCCACAGGGAGCCCCCGCACGGCGGGCCCGAGCCGGTGGGCCCGCGGCGGCAGCGCGCATGCGCACAGCGTCCCCGCGGCGGCAGGGGCTACCGGCGGGGCGGCCCCGGGGCCCTTTGCCGCCGGGCTTGCGGGCACCCGGGGCTGCGGAGGGGTGCGGTCTGGGTGCTGCTGTGCCCGCCGAGCCTCTCCGACGAGGACAACCAAAAATCGTTGGGAGGCTTGAGGCGGGATGGAAAGGCGCAGCCGCCGCCGCTGAGGTGAGGTGACCGAGGAGGGGCCGGCGCAGCCTGCCAGCGGGACTGCCCGCCGCGGCGGGGTGCCGGCCGGGGCCGGGGCTCCCCTTGTGCCTGGAGATGTACAGCCGCAGCTCCAAGCGCTGAGAAAGCTTAAAAACGCATTTGCCCCCTCCTCGGAGTGGCCTGGCCCGGCTGCTGCATGTGGGAGAGCCCAGGCCGGCGGCTGGGCCCAGACCCCCCCGCTGAGGGTACATGCGTGGAGCTCGGCTCTCTGTCTGAGAAGACATCTGTACCCTTATTTTTCTGCTGATGGAAGACATCTGTACCCTTATTTCCGTACGCAATAGCAGCTTCTGTCAAGCCCAATCTAAACATTTGTGTAGACAGCAATTCTGCACTTGTGCACTTACTGTTTTATGTGTCAGTATCAATACCTGTCGCCATGTACCCATCCATCTAAGTGTAGTTAAATCATTTTATCTAACTGTAGCTAGATATTTACAACAGATGTAAATACTTTAGGTGTCTAAAGTATGTTCATTAGCACTCTCTAATTGCCACCATGCTGACCTTTAAATATCAAAAACTAAGCATCTGAGTTAATACCTAACCATTGCCACTTCTCAGATATACACCTGATGGTTCTTTGCAGGCCCAGACATCAACTTTTCATCATCTTGTATTCCAGGTGAGATTTTCAGGCAGTCTTTAAGAACAAAAATAACCAGAGAAGAAAGGTAGATAATAGATAGCTAAAACATTTTTTTCATGGGTCACCAATTTATCTAAGGCTGATGGCATTTTGTAACTTTGTGTGGCTGCATTTATTTCACCTACAGGAATATTTTCCTGATACTATCAAATAGCACCCACATTATTGCCCATGCCATAACTTCATGTCCACCAGTCCCTCTGTATCCCTGTACCCACCTATCTCATTATCCTAGTCCCCATTTCCCCACTTTGAACCTCCATCCTTCACCTGTGTCCTCCCAAGGCTCTGATTAACATGTTCTCTCCTTTCTTAATTCCTGTTGCCATTGCCATTTGTGCTGTTTCTTTCACTCAGCTCTTTGCCATTTCCTCATTTCCATCTTTCACCTCATTCTATGCCATAGCACAACTGTCCCACAGCCACATCCCCTTTTCTCTGTCTTGTTACCTTCCTCGGGCCTTTGAGGGTTGCCTTGACAGTCCCCGCTTTCTCTTGTATATACATAATTCCCATTAAGGTTCTCTTGGCTATAGTAAACCCTGGGTGGGCAGTCGGTTGATGCATCGGTTCCTGGCACTGAGAAATTTGAGTACATGAAGCAGATGGTTTTGAGCTCTTGGCCACGTTTTGGATACTGTTGACTTTTTCCTTAACAGTATCCTGGTACACAGCATTTTAAGCTTTTTGCTGTCCGTAGTAGCAAGGACATAATGTAATAACTCCACAATAATAATAAGTAGTAAAATGTACATAGTTTGGTGATGTAGTCAGATTTTGCAGGTGGCTTTTGTATTAGCAGAGCCAACATATATGTGAGTAGATTTCCGTTCAGGGCTAGGAGTTTTGCTAGATACTGTCACTTGAATTGCCTTTTGGACACTCTCCATCTGTCATATGAAATGTTTGCGCTGAAGCACTAGACAAGGAGAACAGGGCAGGTTCTGTATTAAAGTTCAAAATGTGGTGTTGCTTTTAGCGAATGGTGACAGTGAGATGTTATTAACATCCTCTTCCTTTTGCAGCAACGGATCTTAATTTTCCAGTAACTGATCATAATGCTTAGAAATCAAGCAAAAGACAGTTTTAGGATATTTAACTTGTTTGTCTTTGGAGTAGATGGCAATTCTGTATCATCTCACAGAAAGGTGTCGTTATGGGCAACGATATGTCCTGGTGTAAGCACTGGCATGGGACTCTGAATGGTTCTCCTTCTGCAGTAAGACAAGACAAGGAATTTTATCTCCAGGTTTTTCAACCTAGAGATAAAATTCCTGAAAATATTTAAAAGGTATTCTTGTGGGGCTGTTAACTCCTCTCAGGTACCTAATAGGCACAAAGTTCTTTGACAATAGTGTCAGTATAGTGCAAGAACTGTGAGCATCAACAAAAAGTGTTGATGAGACATATACATTGTCTCTGAAGGTAAAAAAATGGAATACAATCATGTCAGTCTCGATTAACAAAAAATGCAAGGGGGTACTATAATAAATAGCAAGTTATATAAGCAGGAGTTCTGCTCAGTTATCTAGGCACATCTGTCTTCAATTGTTTTGAAGTAAGAGAATAATTCATATAGCCATGTTCCCACTTAAGAAAGTCGAAATGATGAAAAATCCTAACTTTTCATCTTAACTGTTTCTGTACCTAGCGCTCTGGAAAAAGAATTGCTGTTTCCCAGGAAAAAATGAAAATCTTTTAAAATTTGGTGCTGTTAAAGACCCCGAAGACCCCCTGCATGTAAGAGACAAATGTGTATATTGCAGTTGTTATTATAGAAAAATATTAGAAAATAAAAAACAGTAAGCACAATCTCAGATACTTTGATCACTTGGAATGGATTTGTAAAGGTCAGACCAAAACCTACAGACAGCCAGGAGCTAGAATCACATGTTTCATAATGAACTTTATGCCAGATTTCTGAAAACAGCGCAGAGGCTCGTGTTCTCAGTGCTTATTGCAAACACAGTACATTCTTCAGGAGCGAAACAAAACTGGGAGGAACACTTGAAAAGGCTGCGTGATTTAAGCAGAAGAGAGAGACTCTAACCCTAAACACCGGTAACGCGGCCTCCCGGCAGGGCAGAACACCGGCCCAGCCCGGATTAACCCGGTTAAGAACACACCGAGGTTTATGGCCCCCCGCGGGACTCGAACCCTCGTTCTCCAGGCCACGCCCCCACCTGACGCGCCTCGGCCTCTCGGCGCCCATTGTGTCGTTTCAAACACACGCCCTGCCCTGTCAGCCAATCAGCACGCTCTCTGCCGCCGGAGGCTCTCGGGAGTCCGCACGCCCCTGGACCGGGAACTCGGACCCGATGGCGGCGCCTTGGGCATGCGCAGTGGCGGGGTGCGGTGGCCGGGCGCATGCGCGGTGGAGGGCGGGGAGCTTTGCCTCCGCCTCGCTTCCCGCGCGTGCGCTGTGTGGCGGCGGCGGGCGCGGGGGGTGTCCGGCCCGAGGCGCTCGCTCCCCTCCGGCGGCACCGGCACCGGTAGCACCGGGACCGGGACTAGGACCAGGACCAGGACCAGGATCGGGATCGGGACCGCGCGCGGGGAGCTCGTCCGCCAGCGGCTGGGGGAAGGGGCCGCCCCCTGGGCTGCCCCCGGCATGGGGCGCTGCTGGGGCCGCCCCCCTCGCCGGGCCCGGCGCGCCCCCGGACTCTGCCTGCGGCGCCGCCCGCGGGGCCTGTAGGGGCGGCCGCGCCGCGCCTGGCCAGGGGCAGCGGCGGCATGAGGAGCCGCTGCGGCCGCCGGCAGTGAATGGGCGTCGCGGCGGAGCGGGAGGAGCCGGAGCCGCCGCCGCCGCCGCGATGGCTCAGGAGAAAATGGAGCTGGACCTGGAGCTGCCGCCGGGGAGCGCCGCGGCCCCGAGCGACGGGGGCGGCCTGAGGAGATCGAACAGCGCCCCCCTCATCCACGGGCTCAGGTGAGCGCGGCCCGGCCCGGCCCGCGGCGCCAGCGGCCGCCCCGGAGCCCCGGCGGCAGCGGGGGCCCGCCCCGCCCCGGGAGCGCCCTGCCCGGCGGGGAGAAGGCGGGGGGGGGGTGGTTTAGCTGCTCGGGCAGCGTGGGCCGCCGCCAGCCGGGCCCCCGCAGCGCGGCGAGCCCCGCCGCTGGCCGTGGCTAGCACAGGCCCCCGGCTCGCCCTGCGCCGTGGCTGGTGCGTGGCGGCGGCCTCGGAACGTGTCGCTTGTTTCTCGGAGCGCCGGAGTGGAGGCGGCGAGTTACTTGTTGTAGCTGCAGCACCGCAGCGTGCGCATCGCCACAGGTTGGCAGGAGGAAAGCGCTGGCTGGGCTCCTTTGGTGGAAGTAGTGCTTCTGTTGAAATAAAATGGATGTTTTCAGAGCGCTGGAGGCTGGAGTGTGTACCGTAGCACTGCGTGGTTTTAAGTAAAACACACCTTAGAAAGTTGCTCACGAAACTTTTTTTCCCCTCCAGTGACAACTCGCAGGTTTTTCAACCTTACGTGTTGCGCACTCGCAGGAACAGTACAACAGTTATGAGCCGCCACAGTATGGTAAGGAATCTTAAGCATGTTTTGTTTACACCTAACAAGAAGTAATTGGGATGGAGAAATGAAGTTAGACTTGCTTTGTATTTGCACTAAGTATCCTAGCAAGCTTCCAGGCTGCAGAATATGCATTTTTTCATCTCTAACTGCAATCTGTAATGGAATAGTACTGGTGCATTAACTGTATGTCCCCAAGAAGACAACAGTAGCTACGTGTGGTTCCCGGTATTAAGTACAGTCTTAAACTTAATTTGGACCTGACTATGGGTTGGAAGAGAAAACTGCTGTCATAAGTCTTGAAAGGGTGTTTTAATTTGTTGGAAAAATGGAAGAGAGAGTCGCAAGTCTTTGACTTTTTTTTTTTGACAAGGCCGCTCTTCTGCAAAGGCTGAACACTAAACATCAGAAAATCATTTAAAGAAGAGTCATTTATTTGCTGGGTGATATTCTGCCAGCTATTATATAAGCCTGGTAGTGTATAGTAGTGCAGTTAACTTTTTAAAAGATGTGGTATTTCTTTTTTTTCACCCTTTCCTTGTCAACTCAGGGATCTATATGCTCTTTTCCGCTAAAATTTTTCTTTCTTATCTGAGGGTAGTGAAGATTAAGTATTGCTTTTCTCAAAATCCATAGAACTTAAAAGTCCTGAAATATGTTTCTGCTATGTCTTCAGTTCGGAAAAAGTGAGATGGAATTTCAGTTCAAAATATTTTGTTATGAGATTTCTTAAAAAATAAGAATCTAAAATTTTGAAACTCAAATCAGCAGGTGTTACAGTAGACATATGGGCATCCTGAGTGGGAACTGTTGGCCCATTTGTATGTGGCGGTAGCCAAAGTTCCAGAGGAATTAGATGCATAAAATTTTATGCAATTGAAAAATTGCAAAAGTAAAGTTTTAGGAGCGTTGTTCAAGACTGAGCTGAAACATTGAGACTTCTCCTTTATAACAGCCAACTGGCTGAGTAAGTTAGTACGGGAATTTGTCGTCTTACTCTAGGCAGTAGGGAATTGTATAATACTCGTTTCATTTCTAACACCTCACTTGTCTAAATGACATATATAGCTGTTTGTGTTTCTGAGATGCTAAGCAGTATCCGCCTGCAAGTCTGAGATCTGTGCCACTTGCTGAGTGATAGAATGAATTTGTAAGTAGTAAAACAAGTCTTTTCTTTTGAAGGTCAGTGTTTTCTTTTTGCAACATTGAGTCATCCACATGTAGTTGTACAGCTCATTTTTAATTCACTAAGGATGTAGGTGATGGTAAATAGGATGTATGCAAGCTGTCGATATGTGATTTAATCATTGTGGCTGTCACTTTTTTTTTCAGTTGTTGTCATCATCTCCTATTCGTATTCCTAGTAGCCGACTTCATCAGATCAGAAGGGTAAGTGTAGTTTTTATCTGTATATTTCGTAGCAGCACAAAAAGTATTATATAATATTGAAGTACTTACCTAAAGGGAGTTTCTTTACTCTTGAGTTCTTCAAGTATTAGAGGAAGTAGAGTCTTTTTAAAACACTTAATTTCAACAAGAAGTCCTGGAAGGTTTATTGTTGCCACGTTTAAACTACCTTGCATTTTTGAAGTGTTGTTTCATTCAAGAGAAACCCCAGTGAGCTGGGCTGGTAGCAGTCTTTTCTTTCTGGAGTGGTCATACTGTACAGATCTCAATTCTAATGGCAAATTACTGAATCATGAGTGTTATTCTAAGTACCTGTGATTAATCAAATGTTACGGGAAAACTTAAGACATTCATCTCCTGCAGGAGGAAGGAGTGGATTTAATGAACAGAGAAACAGCACATGAAAGGTGAGTGTTATAGAAACAACATGATGAAATAGCCAGAGTTATCCTCTTTGTAGCTACTGATGGGATTTTTTGTGTTCTAGGGAAGTGCAAACAGCAATGCAGATAAGCCAGTCATGGGAGGAAAGCTTGAGCCTGGTAATCTCTTTAATAGATGTTTCCTATTGAATTCTACTTTTACGCTCAACTGACGAATTTAAGGGGAAGAGAGGAATTGTCTGTGAAACTAATTTAAGAACAACTTAAGTTCATCTGCTTTAGCTATTTTGTGCATTTGGCCCAATGACTTTCCATTAGAAGGTTGTGCCTTGGATTCTAATGTCCCATGCCAGTGTTAAGTCTGAAACCTTGTATTTACAGAGCGACAATGACTTGGACAAGTCTGAGAAATCTTCCTCCCCGAAGAGGATAGACTTCATTCCGGTTTCGCCTGCACCTTCACCTACAAGAGGAATAGGAAAGGTAGGATAAGTGAAATACCAAACCGAGGGAACGTTTCAGAATTTTCAACCAAGGTGAACTGTGAAGGCGTGTAACTTCACAGATTGTTTCATAGTTTTAAAAAAACCACAACCAAACAACAACAAAAAAAGTCCAAAACCCACATTGCATTGGTTTCTAAGGATCAGTTAGTTACCATCTGAGAACCTGCAGAGTTCAAGCAGTGTGCCAGTTCTGTCACACTGAACGTTTTCAGTTGCTCCTATTTGTGTGATGTTTGGACGAGTTAGGGTTCTGGTTCTAGGGAAGCTGGAAGAGGTCATGAGAGTAATCAGATTTGGACATGATCTTCAGCTGCATAAGTGGGGGGATGCTAGGGAGGAAGCACCAAAACTGGAATGTATTGTACGTATAGAGTAAGAGTGTAGGCAAAGACCAGAAGCTGCAGATCTGTGTGGTGAGGAGGATGAAAATACATCCATTGGTGGTGGAAGGGAAGGCATAAACTCACTGTTGTCCTGCAGGACTCCTCGCACATGCTGAACTTGCACTGAAAGCTGATGGCAGATGCTGGAGAAGGGGAAGGGGTGGATCTTAGATAAACTACTTTTTCCACTGAGGACTAGAAAACTGAAATGTAGTGCAGAGAAAGTGACAACTGTGTTTAAAGATGGGCTGCTTGACCTTGTTTTCATCCTCTTTTGTGGTTCTGCTTTTGTGCTGCTACTACTTATTGCGTGTCTCTACCAGTATTGATGCATGGAGTAGCCACATACTAGTGCTGGGTAAACATGTTCCTGGTATAACACTGATGCTGACAGCTGGCCCTGTACCTTTGGAATCACAACTGTAAAGCAGTAGTAGATAACTTGACAGGAACATTTTTGTGCTTAGCTCTGGGCATTCATGGGCTAAGCTCAGATTAGCTGCAGAACCACAGAGCTGAATACCCTATTCTACTCTGGAATATTGTGTTAAATTTTCAGGTCAGATGAATTTTGAGTAAACTTGACTTGTTTGTTTAACAAGCCTCTTGAAAGAAGTAAGTCCAGAGTACTGTACTGCTGCTGCTAAATGTAACAGGAAGAAAAATAACTGTCTAATTTAGAAAACAATGTTTATTTCAATTTCAGATTTGTGGGTTTGAATCATAGGTTAATCTGAGCAGTATTGCATTAGCCAGTATATTTTTGGAAGTTAAGTTTAAAGCTTCTAAGATTGCATTTGATCATCTCTGCCTTATTCTGTTACTAGCTTTTTTTTTAACTGGCGATGTTTTGTTTGGAGGGTGGGGTGAAATGCCTGAGTATTTAAAAGGAAATTCTGAAGCACCTTAATGTGACTTTTTCTGCAGCAATGTTTTTCACCATCATTGCAAATGTTTGTGAGCAGTAATGGGTTACCTCCAAGTCCTATTCCCAGTCCAACAAGGCGATTCTCCAAGTAAGTAATATCTGTAAGTAACAGGTATACATTGGCATTTTCAAGGCTGGCACAAAGATTAGTTAAAACTGATGTTAAGGCATTAAAAGAGACTTTAGTTTTACAATAGCTGAAGTATTGCCACATAAAAATGCTCTGAAAGTTCAGCCTTTACTAGTGGTAGCTTTATGTGGGTGCTCTTACAGGAGCCTGTGACAACTTTAAACTAGACTTGATAACTTGTGGGGAAATTCCAGGGTACTTGAAATGAACTTTAACTTTTTCAGCATATCAATTTTATTTAAATACTACACACAATTTAGAAACGGATTCGAATGAGTATGTGATGTGCTAAGGGAAGAAGACCGTAGAAAATTTACTACAAATTTGCTGTAATAGGCAGCACTTCTTTGTTATCTGTGTATTTAGATTCCCTAAGCATTCCAGTTGTGCAGCAGTAGTTTTAAAGGACGTTTCATGTGATGTGGTTGTGTTGATTTGATGCTAGGTATGGTGGTGGTCAGACCTGGAACTTTTACAGGCCTGACTCAGTATCAGTATGCTTTCTCTAGCAGGAGGAGTCAAAGTCCAATCAACTGTATCAGGCCCAGTGTTCTTGGCCCCATTAAAAGAAAAGGTATGTGCATTTGCATTATCAGATGTTTTAATATGGATGTAGTTTTGCAGCTGGATACATTTTTCGCTTCCTTATTTTTTTCTGTTGTTCTGTAAATATAATGCACTTGTGTCCATGGTGAACTGGAATTTGCCAGTCGTAACTTAAAAATATAAAGTAGCTAGTCTAAAACACAAGAATGAAAAACTTTAAAAGCAGCTACTGCTTGAAAGAGGCAAACTATTACACATCAAATTAAACATTGTGAATGTTTGTAAGCCCTGACATTCCTAAGAGTACGACTGTAGGGTGCACACCCTTCAGATCATCTTAGGAATGTTGCTTATCATGCAGTATCTTCTAAACTTAGTACTAAATGTTTGTTTTTACTCTGAAAGTTCAGAAGGTGAGTGTTCAGAGAAATAGAATAGATCAGGGCTCTTTCCTCCTGAAGGGAGACAACTGCATTCTTTCCTGGAAGTACTCCATGTTAAGGATATTCAAATTACATCCCAGAACAGGTCTTCATAGTAGAACTGTACGACTGAGATAGTTACAAGTGTGCCTCTAGCTATGCTTACCCTTTCTGCATTTTTTTTAACTTGGGCATCCTTAACTCACCAAAAGCATCTCCTTTTATTTTACAAGACTTATATTTAGCCTTCAAGAGAAGTTACTGTTTATTGGGTATTTTTTTTTTTAGGACTGCTTCTCCTATCAGTTAAAGAGTGTTGTCTGATTTATATTGAATTGACAGGGGAGAGAGACAAGTTTTCTCATAGATAACAATTCTATCTCTGAGGCTGTTACTTTCTATGAATTTTAGAGGCATTAAAAATTGAACGAAAATTCATCAAGCTCAGTGATCAATAGGGAATACTGCATTGTTTTTACTTTAAACATTTTACAATAGCCCTTACACAGATTATATTAAAAGCAGTGCAGGTAAAGGGCAGGCTTTCCTCACCCTATCCATGTGCTCTTGTGAAGTACCTTTTACAAACTGGAGATAGGAGTTTGCCTTTTTTACTCGAAGTATCAAGGATTTTTGAAAATGTTGCTTAATTTTAGAACATCTAATCCATTTAAATGAACTTAATTTATTTTCCTAAATACATAACCCTATTATTTTCTGAATTTTAGCCATAGCTGTATCGTTCATATTCTACAGACATGACATGGTAACAAATTGACACCGTGATAGGTGGGGGGAAGTAAGCAACATATTGAAGAACATTTCACTGCCTTAGGGAATTAATACTGGTAGACTGTGCAATGTGTTGTAGCAGTGCAGCGTTGTCTTTGTGAAATGCCAAGTGGCAAAGGAGTTACCTAAGCTGGTGGTTTGGGTTTTCTTCATTTTTGTGTAAGACAAAAGTATTTTATAAATGTTTTTTGCCCATTCTGCTTGATAGAAGCTGTTATTCCTTCCCTTTGAAGAAGGTAATGCATCCCCATGGGCTAAAGGAAATAAATTTGGGGGGGTTAGCAGTCTTTTATAAAATTGAGTGCTAGTATAATTCTCTTGCACAACATATTAATATATACTGGTTTGCTGTAATGCTTCACCTCTGTCAGCTTTTCAAACTGACACCACAACTGCTGTGAAGTGTAGGTAGAAAGCCAGAAAATGTATTTCCATTTCATATGTTTTTGTTGCCGAACTAAAAATTAAAATATACTGTAGCTGTGAGAGGGTTTTCTTTTTTTAAACTTGTTATTGGCAAGTTTATGATATTTCCAAATGTATCTATTGTACAGAAGCTATTAATGAGTTAGCTCATTCTCAGGGCAGATTATACTAAACAGATCATATGAATTCTTGCCATCATGTTTAATCTTTTAATGTCAGTAGATGATTACAGGTACAAAGATAGTCTGATCCATGATGAGTAAGTGGAAACGCATACCCATGCCAAATTTTCTGTTCACTTCTCCTGTAGAAGTGTACATATGCATCAGAATTTGTTGTATGCGGGAGGGTGAAACTGCAAACCAAGCTGGCATTCCTATTTTCATAATCACAAAAAATTTTAATCTCTGTGTTTTGGCTTATGTCGGTTGCCTCATCTCAACTGCTTACTTAAAATCAAGTCACAATAATTAGTTTGCTTTAGATTATTTTCTCTGATTGTAGTCCAAGTAGCAAGTGCCTAGTTTTATGTCTTTGTTGTAGCCCCTCAGATACTGCTGAAGCATCAGTTAAATTAAGGATGGGCTGGATGGTTCAACAACAGCTAGCATCAAATTAATGTCTTGCCCAAGGGCTTGGTTGGCTGAATTAAAGGACTTGTTACAAATGCAACCTTGCTCTATTATGGGACAGACCTCCTTTTACAATAGACAAATATTAAATGGACGTTCCAGAGACTCAAGTGAGTTTGATTATTTGCACTATTTTCTTTAGGTGAAATGGAAACTGAAAGTCAGCCAAAGAGACTTTTTCAAGGAACAACCAACATGCTTTCTCCAGATGTTACACATCTGACAGATCTCAGTTCATGGTAAAATATTTCATGTGCCCTGAAATGCCGAAACAAGGAATGTGCATTTATCGCAAGCTTTCTTGTTTTGTTTTGTTTTCCAGAATAAAATACTTTGTGTGTAGCTTGCGTATGCATGTTACTGGGAACTATTTCTGTGGTACTGTAGTGTGGTAATGTTTCTGCCTCTTTGATCAATTCTTTGAGCAGAGTCTAGCCTAGATTTTGTGTATTGGAACTTTTATACTGAATATAATTGTTACAAATCCCTGTTGGTTCATAAGCAAAGTTACTTTGCCTCAAAGATGCTTCATCGTTTCATTAGGTTGTGGGAAGTGGTCATATAGTATCTGTGGTGCTTACCTGAGTACTTAGAAAATGTGTGCGTGAGTAGTTACTGCAGTTACATAGTTCATGTTGATACATTCATGATTTTTAGTGTTACAGTCTGTCTCCTTTCTGTATTACCATAAAAAGCTGAGTTCTTTTTTGCATCAAGAGGCAGATACGAAGTATTCTAAAATATCAACTCTGTATTAGTATAATTTCAATTTACCTACAGACTTTAAACTGTATAGAAATATTTTTTTCCTGTTGCTTCCAGCTAAATTGCAAAAGTATCAATTTATGTGCCCTCTGGAATCTTGTACCAAGACTTCAAAATCCTAACACAGGAATTCCTTACAAGGGAAAAATAGGTTTCAAAATCTTGCTTTGTGAGTAGTGCAACATTAAAGAACATACTAGCTAATTAATGACATCTTTGCTGCATTGCTGATTAGACTGTTAATCCTTTCCCATAATGTTTAAAGATTTTATTCCTATTAGTTGTCACCTCCTTTCTATGACTGATTTGAAATCAGAGTCATAATTTATTCTGCATGTTAAAAAAAAAAAAAAAAAATTCTGCTCCTCATTCCCATAAGGAGCATGAATATATATATAACATGCTACAGAAAACAAGGAGTCTTCAGGGCTGCCAGTCTTGCAGTAAAGACTGAGTGGTAGTATAGGTCTCCTACATCTTCTCTATAGAGGCGAAAGTACACAAAGTCATCATGCTCGTGTTACTAAATAACCTTTTTCTTTTTCCCCAGCCTGTCTTCAGATATTCTTGATGGGAGTAGCAGCAGTGTTGGCTCTTCCTCTGATTCACTGACTAAAGGCAGCATAACCACAGAGTCTCCAGTAACATGCTCAAACTCATGCTCTTCATTCATTTTGATGGATGATCTCTCACCTAAGTGACTTAAGTTCTGAGTCTGTCTGGCTGTGCTGTTCCCTTACTGTACACTGGTACAGAGAAACGAACTCTGATCCTTGAACCATTAACATGAGGATTATTAAAAGGAAAAATTATTGTAACTGTAATACTTGGCGACTTTCCAGTGATTTTTTTGATTTATCCATTTAATGGACATTGTAGACCATATTAATGTCTGGTTTTGCGAATTTGTTTTTTAAACAAGATGTCTGCTCAAATTATACTAACTTTTTGCTTTCAGGAACTTGCATACACTTTTTGATTCCAAGAATAGGTATTTACCTATTAGTGTTGCAATTTGTAGGAAAATATTTCTCTCATTATTGTGATCAATATGTCTAGGGAAATAATTTGGTTCGGAAGGATTTGAAAATACTAATTTATTCTCTGGCACTTCTACCATTGAGTAAAACTATTCTCCTTGCTTTTTTTCAGTCACTAGCCTCAAATTCTCTTATGGAAGGGAGGAAAAAATATTTTCTTTTTTTAGTGCTGCTAGTCGTTTTTATTACAGAATAATTTCCACACAGCGGGTGTGGGAATCTCACTCTGTTACATTAAAAGAAAACAAAAACCCACAACAAACTAACTAATGACTGGCACTTTTGCCATCACTGAAGAAATAACAGTACTCTACGAACATGATTAAAATAGCTACATAGTTCTCTCCCCAGATCCTTTATCCTACAGCTTGTATGAAATAAGGTCAATATTCAGCAAGATTTGGCCAATTAATCCACGCCTCGATCCAAGACATACAGTGCAGATAACTAAGTTATTTAAACTACTGTGTAGGAGAACCATGTATGGCACCATCGATGTCTCCTGTGGCATTGAGGTCATAGGTATTTTTGTGCCTTAGGGGACATTGTTACAAAATTATGGAATGTAAACCAGAGGGGTGGGTGGGATAAGTCCTCTGTGTACAGCTTGTTTATAGAGTGCTTACCAGAGTTTCTTGTCGATGCTGCTTTCCTTAGTGTTCCTTTCCCAGGTGTGTGCCCCGTTGCAAGGTGCTGTGGGCAGCCCCAACTCAGCTGTGAGATGGCAGCCAAAGTAATACCCTTTGCAGCCGCTGTGTACAGCGTTCGTACCTTTGTTGGTCATGAGCAGGGCAAACAGCTAAGCAAACAGTCGATTTCTAAGGAAAGACTTAAAAGTTTGGATTGAATACGAGCTCTGCAAATTGTTTGGCTAAGGAGTTCTATTTGAGCTATGAGTAGTCTTGATACAGTACCTTGGTCAGTCTGAGGTAAGACAATAGATATTTTACTTTTTAAAGACTTTAACGGGGCAAAATAAATCCGTTTGTAATCTACTGTGTTATGCTATTTATTATTTATAACTATGTAAAAAGTCTGTGGTGATGAATTATAGTATTTTTTTATGATTGAATAAGTTTTTTATGTTCAGTAATTGCTGGCTGGTTTGTATTTAATACGCAACATTGTCTGCCAGAATCATAAGCTTCCATTTTTGAATGTTTGTAACATAAATGCTTTTGTTACCTAAAAGTACAACTTCTGATCTTTCTGAAAGAAAATAGCACTGAATTTAAAGTAAGATTATGTGCTTTAAAAATGAGCACAATCTCTGGCAATACTGTCTGGCTACAAAGGGGAGGGGGAGAACCATAGTTTTTTCTGTTCTGAAGAAGCTGTTGAGTTTCCAGAAGACATGTACATACCAGATTATTTTTAAAAGTGTTTCCATTAAATTGTAAGAAGTACCATAATGGGCCCACAGTGGCACTATTATTTGTATTTTCATTTTCACCTGTGGAGCATTAGTTCCCCACCTCGAATAAATGTGCATATTGTAAAATATTGTCCATTGGTGCCATTTTTAAATGAGCTCTACAGTATTGAATGTTCATTTTATTTGTATACGCACAGTGCTATTTCTTGAATTTTTGATGTCTTAAATCGCTTAATTATTTTTTTATTCATGCTTGTATCTTCTCTGCCTTCTTGATGCTAAAAGAGGGCTGCTTTTACGTTTGCAAAATATTGATAAACAGTCTGTGATAAAATTCAACCTGTTACCTGTGCCCCAGTTTCATTATACCCTGCTTTTATTGGTACTGTGATTTAGAAATCTGAACAAGGGGTGACAGAAGGGGGAAACCTATTGCATGCTTTCTTAAAACTGAGAAGAGCATAGCTATTGCTTATTTTTGGCTGACTTACCTGTACAATTGATGTATTCCAGATTTGTTTGTTAGTGGAGAGTCTTATATAAGTGCTGGCCTTTGTAAACATTAGAATGTAAGCTTCATAAAGCAAACGCACAAATATTCACTCTTGTTACAGCATTTTTTTTAATGTTCTGGCTATTCTCCACTCTTCAGAAGACACTGCTCTTTTATAAAATATATATTATATGTAATGCACACACACACTGTGTCTCTTTCAGAATGAGTGTCACTGTGTAATGTAATAGGTCCCATCTAGGACCATGTTCTGTTTCACACACATAGCTGTAAGACCACTTGTTCATTTTAAAACTAAGTTTTCTAATACTTTGATAGCTGATACGTAACTGCATGTGAGTTGCTGCTGCTTACAGAATCAGTCTTTATTGCAGTGTAAAGACTAGTACAGCATACTATGACTAAAACTGACTAAAAGCTGCATTTCTGGATTTGTTAACTGTCTTGTCTGTAATGAATTAGATACCAGTTTGGGGAAGAAGGCCAGCTGGTAGTCAGCTTTAATATATAACTACTGACACTTACACTTAACTGTTTTTTTATGACTTCATCAGACTTATTTGTGCTGGATTGCCATGATGGATGTCTGAGAATTTCTGTCTTTCCTCCCCCTCCTTTTTTTTTTTTTAAATACGGAATCATTAATGCATATCTATTGTTGAGAATCACCAGTGATGACTTACCTTTTAATGTTGTAACTGTTGAGAAGAAAGTTAAAATACCAGCAAATACTAGTGTAATTCCAGCAGCATTTTAGATGGACTATTTTCAATATGTTAATTAGCACAGCATTACGATGTTGGTCTTTATTCGCCTCATTGACTAGCACTGCCTTGAGAGCATAGCCGAAGCACGCTGAATCCTCATTTCGTGGTCTTAAAATGCTGGAAGGATTTTACCAATGGTTTAGAAAAATGTGTGTGTCAGCTGTGGAACTCTGTATGTTTTGATAATATCAAGTGTTCTGAATCAGGAAATGGATCGCAGTATGCATGTTTCATTCTTCTTCATTGAATTTCAAATTGGGGATCATGGGCCCAAAAGCCTGTATTTAAGGGGCTGTTTTTCTGACTGTATGTGATTAAATACTTTCTCCTACAATGAAAGTAATTAAACTGTCAGTGGGTGAGGATGTAAATCTGAGTCCTGCAGACTTTATTGCAAAACTCATTCTTGAAATGCACAGGGAAAGCTATACTGTATAAAAACAGTAAAGTGGGATTTTTATAAAAAGTCATGATAAAAATAGAGTGCTCATTTTAACAACTCAAAATGCTAAAACCATTTTAAATGTAAGGCTTCAGCTTGGCACATTTCTCCAGACAGAACCACGTTGGGGGCTGTATGCAGAGGTTAACTTGAGCAGGCTTGGGTAGATTTGGAACTCTCTTATTCTGGTGCACAAACACAATAGACTAGACTTGGGAAATAATTTTTTTGCAAGTGTTCACATTCTTATCTGTAGACCCTGCTAATATATTGTGTGACAACAAAGACAAGAACTTGTTTTTCCTGGAGGAATTTCATCTGCATATAATCTTCCTGGTAACTTCATAATAAAAAAGCTTTGCATTAATACGGGTTCAAATATTTCATGAAGTCATAGGACTGTTTCATTTTCTTTTTTGGAGTAAAGGCCAAGAAATATTTTTGGAGCTATACAAAACTGCCTCTTGTATTCCAAGGCTATTATATAAATGGCAACTGTCCATAGTAAGTGGAAAGGGACTTTGCCTACCATTCAATATTTCAGTCTCTCTTGAGATCTGTTAAATAATCCTTAGCAAATTTGGTGACTGATGTAAGATGGGTCACTGAAGGTACCAGATGACCCAGTGAGAAGGATGTAGTAACTAGCTCCTCTGACTATAGAGTTTTAGCTGTGAATGTAGACCTAGCTTAGCCAACTCATTTTCAAATGAAAAATGTGTTTTTCAAGCAACTGAGACTCTCATGAGGGTCTGGGCTGTTCAAACTTAGAGGGGAAGACACATTGTTGGCAAGTCTAGGACTGTTTTGCTCAGTCCACCCCCAAAAGAGTAACCTGTGTTTGCCAGTCAAAATCAGAGTAGCAGTTGTCTTAGTTTTAGCTGTCTTAGGAGAGGGCAGGGAGTTAGTGGTTGGGTTTCCTTCAGGGCTGGTTATCTAATTTCTGGCTAGGACATTTGTTATCAGGCTAAAATCAAAAGTAGATGTTGTCTGAGGGCAAGTCTGTTTTCTGAGGGAGTAAATAAGATGCAGAGCTGGTTTAAGCGTGATAGCCTGGGTTTGCTTCCTGCTGCAGATGAAGAGTCTCCATGTAAGCGGGTTACAGTGACTGGGCTGCTGGCTTGGTGCTGCCATTCCCATAAATACAAATGCACACAACTCCCACTTTTAACTTGTACATGTACCTCAAGGCTATCCTTTTTATTAGTGTACTGGGCACTTAACGGAAGTCTCTTGTTTCAATCCAAACCGTTTCACATTAAAGCTGCTTTTTATTACTTGCTTTTAGATCTTAAAGCCTTTTGATATGGGGCCTAACTGGGCCTTGGGTTTGAGTCTTGCCTCTGGTTAGCATGCCAAGGCCAACATTTTCTTTTTAAACCTGGAGCAATTTGTTTTGTTCTTGCATTATGTAGTTTGAAAATTCAAAGTAGGTAGGTTCTTGCTATTAACAAAGAATGCATGTTAGCTTTGGTGATCACAAAAGATTGTGGGGTTTTAGAAGAAATAAAACTTGAAAACGAAAGGAAGAAATACCTATTTTTAGCAAACTGATTCAGCTGGTTTGATACCAGGCTCTTTTTTAATATGCAGGCAATAGACTTTTGAGCATATCATTACTAACAGCAACAAAATCCAGTGTGCTTTCATCCCCAAACACTTCTCCTTACTGTAAAGTAGGAACTTATTACTGAAAGACCACAAGTTTTGTTCATCTCCAGCAAACAGAGGGCATGACCTGTCTCAGTCTCTGAATAAACAGTTTGCAGTAGCAGTCCCCTGTGACTCAACAGGCCCATTAGTGACACCAGGCCGTCTAGCAGTTCCTTTCTGTCCAAAAAGCATCATCTTGCACTGTACAATAATTCTAACACCTTTAGTCTCCCGTAGCTTATTTCTGAAGGCCATGAGATTTTTACCTCTTATACAAACACTATTATTTGTTGTTAATTACTGTAGTTGGATGTCTTACTAAATAGCTGTGGTAGAATTTCTGGTGGACTTTATGGACTTTTTCATTTCTCTCATTTTGGGGTAAAACAATTTGGAATTTTTGATTATTTTTCAGATGTGTCAGATAATTTTTCAGATAATGCAGTGTGTCTCTTCTGGAAGAATTATGCATTGTGTTTTAATTCTGCAAGGCATTTGAATATAGTTTATGCAGCAATAACTCCTGTTTAACAACATGAGTCAAATGAATCTTGGAGACAATGACATGCATTTGTTATTTCAGAAGTTGACTGGTTTAACCCTTACATCACCTAACGAAACCTGCATTTTGTTGCAGTCCCCACCACTTTTGAACTTTCATCGAAGTTAAGTAAGTTGGCAGAAGTGCCAGGCTATTATTTGTATCGGGGTAGTTTATAATGCAGATTATGAAAACCCTATTGTGCTAGAACAAAAACATTTTCCTTGCCCCAAATAATTAATTTGCAATTTAAATTTGTCATGAGAACTGTAATGGTTTATCAATGCCAATGCATGGTCAACAATTTTTTCAGGGTGATAAAGTTAGGATCTGTAATACACAGGTAGAAAACAGGTGGTATCAAAAACTATGGGCCAAAGTAGAATAAAGAATGTAGCTAAAGTTAACTAGTCCAGAATCTAAATCTAAATGTTGGATCTGGCCTCGGACAAAGCAAACCCTTTGCTCTACAAGCCCCTAAAATTTTGGAAAAATTCAGCTACTGCCATGAACTTCGCAGCTCAGTTTCAACCCTAGCCAAATGTTAACACTTCTCTACTTATGACCAGAACCTCCAAGAATTTGGAAGAAAAATAAATGTGAAAGGGGGAGCTAGAATAAAAATGCCTCTGTGCCTATGATGTATGAGTATTGGTTTGAAAAATGATACAGAGAACAAAGCACAGTGAGTGGGACAAATGTGCTTTAAATAAGAATTGAGGATGTGCTACGTATAGTACGTGTAACATCTTGTTCGTGTGCAAGAACAGACTGTGAAAGAAACAGCTTTGTGTGGGAGAAGTGACATCAAAGAGCTTGAAAACTAGCACTGTAATAGGAAACATTTGCCTTTTGAGGACTGTTATTGCTGCTGGTCACTACTTTTTTTTTTTTTCCTTATTTTTTTCCCCTCCTGTATTAAAACCCAGTGGCGTGAGTAATGTGAGGCAGCATGGGTAGGGTGGGCCAGATGGGCAACAAGGAGGGGTACAGAGGGCTAGCTGAATTTGTGTGGACTTGCGCAGCTTCCCTCCTGCCCCCTTTACACTGAGTTTGCATCATCCTTGAAAGTTACAGTTGCGTTTGTTGGCAAACCAGAGCAAGGCTGGATGCTCAACTTGTCTTTCATGGCATAGTTACTGAACGGGATTGCCAGCTTCTGTCAAATATGTCCTAGACATTAGTAGGCAAAACTTTTCATGGGGGGAGAGGGGAAATGAGAGGGGGGAATTGAGGGTGTAGGAGTGCATCAAAGATGCCCCAAAAGCTGCACAGCAGGAGAGCATGGGAGACCTGGTGGGTCACGGAACTGTAGAGAGAGCACCATAGTGGAGAGGAAGGAGGAATGTCACACGTCGGCAAGGAGATGGCCAGAGGCTCGGTGTGGAGAAAGTGATGGTGTTGCTGTGAAGTGTCACGGTTATCCTTGTTGCCAACAGAACGCTTCTGCTGAGGAAGAAGGGTTGTGGTACAGCGGTACACAGCAAGCCAGCTACAGCCACATCTTACAACTTGCCCTTATCGGGGGTTTATCAGGTATTTTTTGGAGAGCATCTGAAATTTTTCAGCTTTGCTTTGCATTAGCAACGAGGAACATAATGCATATATTACTTATGATGAGCGTAACCACCGGCACGCACAGTTGCATATCTAACTGCGTTGGGTGCTTTGGACCAGATGTGAGAAGTTAATGGTGATGTGGATGACCACAGGATGGCGTATCGTGGCTTGCAAAGCGCAGGACGATGTGTAACGAGCTGTGGTAATACTGGCTGAAGTGCGTCTAAACTGCGTTCATCCTGCAACTTCTACTGCTAGAAATTTCTAATGTTTTCTTTCTTTTCACTCGCAATGTAACCTCTTCCTGTCAGAGTAAATGCTGACTTTCCAGAGTGAGGTTTGGACTTCATTGTACTAATAATCTTAAAACTGATAAAAAAAGGCAGATGCTCTTTGGTTATAAGAATAACACAGTCCCATGCTAGAGGAGACTTTGATCAAATTTACTGACAACCTGAAATGAATGAAAAGGCCCTGCTCACAGCGAGAGCGCTTTTTTAGGAGTATATTGTACATTGGCTGTTTTCCCAGCCCCGTGAAGTCTTTCAGAAGCATGCTGTGGCATATTTGGGCTGGTTTTAGTGAATTGCAGTGCACAAGCTGGGTTTTTTTCCTGAAGCGCTGATGCTGCAGTGTTCCCATCAGACCGCACGCAGAAAGCGTCTTTCTGTTATTTCTCTGTGTGGGCACACGCAGACCTGGATCTTGGAGAATTTACAACAGTTTCAGCTTTGTAACCTGCAGCGCAAGGGGAATATCTGCCTGCACGCGGTGAGCGTCCGACCACGTAGCTGTGCTCCGGTGCCGTGTCCAGGTGAGTGCTTGGGTGAGGCTGGCTGGAACACGTCTTGTGTCTGCTGCTGCTTTTGACATGGATTGGATTATTTACTGAAAACCAAGATGTAAAAATAAGCAAGCACCAGCCTGGGGCTGTGTGCAGGAGAGCTGCCTGCAGGGTTGCAGCGTGGGTCTGGGAAGGTCCATCTGCTGCTCTTCCAGCTCTGCGGTCTAACCCAGGCTGGCAAGGCGGTGGGGGAAGATGGGTGAGCCTGATCTTCACAAAGTGCTTGGAGATCTCTCCATGGCAAGTGCTGTGCGAGGGCTGAGTACTGTCAACACCACCATTGCTGGGAATTCTGGTTTGGCCCCCAGATCAGCCACTGGCCCTGCTATGCCTGTGCTGCACGTAGTTTTGACTTGAGTTGGGAGCGGTTTCTCTGCTCGTTCATAGTTTGCCTTCTCCTTCGCACGTCTCCAACAGGAAGTGCAGATTCAGCAGGCATTGTATGCTTCAGCAGCCTGCCAGCTGCCTTGCTGAAGCTAATTCACAATTCAAGTCACTCCTGATAAGTTTGCAAACAATGTGCAATGATTTCTGAGCTAGATAGCAGCTGAGCTGAACTCCTCCGTTTCCAGCCTGTCAGTTGAATGAAGCTGTGCATTTGCTCTATAACACTCATCGGTCAAACCTGGTCTTAACGCTTTGTGCTGTTGTGATGTTTCATAGATTTATTTGTTTAGGAATAACTTTAAGTGAGTGTCATCATTATTATTAAAACTCTCAGATGAGTGTGTGGAGGCACAAACAGGTCATATGGTTAGTGTTGGTTTAATATGAGCTAGGAATTGAACCCAAGACTTCTGACTTGCAGTTTAGTTCTTTGATCACAGGATAATTCTGTTACCCCCTTTATAACACACTGAAATAACCTGGGAATAACTCCAGTGAAAACAAGAGCAACATTTTTTCTTAGGCTAACTTCATGTGGCAGCCACTGAAAGCATGCGCTGAGGAACTGACCCAGAGGAAGCAACTCCGCACTCGTGGCTCATCAGCCCCGGCAGGAAACAGCAGGTCAAAGTTAGCAGGAACGTACTTAAAAGCTAATGAGTGAGTGGCGCAGCAAACTTTGAGAGAAAGCATGGCTCAACAGCCAGCAGAGGAGCTTGGGGTTCTCCGTCTCAGTCTTTATTCCACTTGCTCTCTGTTGGTTCACATCTGTTTAACCAGAGAGATGCCAAGGTGATGATCTGTCAGATAAGAATTTGTAGGTGAGACTGTGCCCCTCTCCTGATCTGTGCACAGCTCTCCCCGGAAAATGGGGTCAGTACAGAACACACACTATTTAATCTTACTCAGTCTGTTTTTATGAAATGAAATCCTTATGAGTTTATATCTCATCTTGGTAGATTCTAGTTTTTTCAGATGTGTGTAAGGTCAGTAGTCACAAGTGTAGCAGCCTAGAACTGCAGGATGGGTTTGACCATTCTGTGCTAAAATTGGTACAATACAGTGGCAGAAGTAGGAATATATATTGCTCCTGCCAGATGACAGCAGGGTTTTGTTTATAGGTAAGCTGGGGGAAGCTCACCCTGGTGCACTTTCCAAAGGACATGAGGTCGCATCATAGGCAGACTTACATTTTGAAGTGTATTTGTCACTGTGCCATACGTTGGGGTTGGATTTTTAACTCCTCCTTTAGTATTGGAATTGGAAATTCAAGTTGGAGAAATGTGAAAGCAATTGGGCCTAATCCATTCCTGTTGTTACTCCTTTTGTTTTCACTGGAGTTACTCCAAGGCTGAATTCAGCATATGATGAACAACTTGTTCTCCAAAGTTGGAACTTAGGGGAGAAGGTTTTAGGGATGATCACGCAACTCTGAGGCTCCTTCTCAAACAGCTGAAGCTCCCACCAGAGGGACAATATATGGTGACTTCGGGTTATTGAATTTAGTACAACGTTCTAGTAATAAGCCCTCTAGTCATAATAAGACATTATTATCCATTAGAACAATTACTTGAATGAAACCCAACTGCTAGCTCACTTAGATTGGATGGAAAAATCCTAGCTGTTGATCTAAATTGCAAGTTAGATGAACAGATCTAACCACGAGCAAATGACAAATGGTTCTGAGCCTGGTAATCCTCCTCCGCTTCCCTTTCCTCTCATCTTTTCTGGAGCCACCTCCTCCAGTGTTGCCACTTGTGAAATGTTGCCTGCTCTTCACGCATTGATCATCTCAGCTGCAGCTCAGGAAAGTCTCCAAAGAGGTTACAAACCCTAGGTCTGTTTAGGTTAGATGGAAAAGGAGAGTGCTGAGGACTAGGTGGTGTTTGTTTGGATTTGTTTTTTGGAGGAGAGGGGATATTTGTTAAGAACTAAGATGAAACTCTTCACAGATCTACGAGGATGAACCAGTCCTCATTGCTGGTTAATTCCTCCTGTGTTCCTGTGAGCCATTGGAGGGGTCATGGCAGATACAAGATCTTTCCCCATGGTAAAATTAAACTTTTATTTCTTGGAGAAATAACCATTACTGTCTCTCTGGCTCACTCCATTTTGTTTACTTTCTAAACAACTTAGATCACAAAGGGCTCCAGGAGAGGGGTGCAGCACTTGCAAAGAAAAGGCCTGGGTGATTTTCTCCATTTAAGAGAGTCTTGTGAAAGTTGTGCTTCCTGCTCTTGCCCAGAGAAGAGGATTTATAACAGATGCTCCTCCAGTCTTCACTCTGTGTGATTTGGAGAGTGGAGGATCCACCAAGCTTGCCGTGCTTGGGAGACCAGAGTAGTTTTCTACTGAACAACATGAGTCCTGTCCGACTAATGGAAAACCTCTCTGTCTCAGAGCCCAGCTGACACTGGGACCCCTTCCTGTGTCAGCTCTGCCATGTCAGGGCATATATCCTCTGCAGCTCTGCTCAGGCAGTTTTCAGAGCCGCAGCCACAGTGGTCTTGCTGAGGTTGAGCAATTCTCTGTTACCATTTGGATGTCATCTTCCTCTTCCTCTACTTTGCTTCTGGCCCAGGGAGTGGATGCTGGCTGCTCTCCCTACGGCTTCTCCTTCCAGACCCTCTCTACTTCCAGTGATCCAAGCTGCAGTTAGTTCCATCCCAGCTGCCCTGACTACCGAGAATGGTACAGAATATGCTAAGAAGAGAAACAGCATTACAGGAAGGGGCATTTACAGTGTTTATTACAGCAAACTGGAAATAGGGCAAGCACTTCCCTAACACTTTAGCTGATGCACAGGGTAAAATATTTTCTTCAGCAGTTATACACTTAGTAAGCAGGGAGGAAGAACCTTTCACTTTTAAAACCAAAATAAAGCAACTTCCAATCTTACTTGTCTTGACTTATTTCTCTCTGCAACAGAAAATGCACCACTAATAAGATGGTCAGTGTAATGGTCAATGAGATGCTCCTTTGCTTACATCTGAGGAGGTTTTAGGGAGAAGGCAGAAAATTGGCTCAGTGGAGCAAACACCAGATAGCCAAGGAAAACAGAAAGAATAGTTAAAATCTTACAAACCACAGCACAGAGGGATGATCACACCAAACTTTGGTTAAAGTTCACATAGAGAAGAGGATCTCTGTCTTTCGAGGAACGACACCTCCTACTGTTTGTCAGACATGCTGGTCCAAGATGTAATCACTTCCCCAACTTTACTTGGTCATCAAGAGCGCTGTAATTTGGACCAAGACTTCTGGAAGACTTCAACACTAAACCAAGCATGTTATTGCCTAGCTTAAGAACAGGGGAGGAGAGAGTGTATTTTCCCTTCTGTGGCTGTATTTCTGCAAGGCACCCAAACACGATAGAAATGTTGAGATTTCTACAACATGGGTTTAACAGAGTTTAAAGGCGGGACCTACTCAGCATCCTGGACTGCAAGCCTTGCCTTCTCTGAGAGTCCAGCTCGTACCTCCGAGCCCTGCTGCACTCTTATTTTGTCTCCTGTTTGGGTCTTTACTTCACTTCCCTTCAAGTATTTGGCTCTAGGAGTTGGGGCATCTCCTCTTTCATGTTGAAACACTCTGTTCCTTCTAGCTATTGAGCCACCTGGGAATTGCAGATCCTAAGAGTTTGGAAACTAAAAGATTAAGAAGAAAAAGGCGTCAAAAACTGTATTGTCTTAATTCCTGGAGGGAGGCAGATTGTAACTCATCTTTTTGAATACTGTGGTTAGGTGTTCAGCCCATTTCTCCTGTAAGCTAAAATTTTTTTAATTTGTTTTGCCCTGTAAACTATTTGCCTAAGGTCTTTCTTCTGTTCCCAAGTTAGTAGTAATGCCTGTGGAGAAAGACTAACTGCTTCTTAAAAAACTGAATCAAATCTGGGTGGAGGACACAGATAAGTAGCCTGGCCTGGAGAGTTGGTGGGGCTGTTTTGGATGACTTAGTCCTCCTCAAGGGCCAGGATCCCACACTGTACTAGTTCGATTCAGGCATGAACTTTCCCAAAACAGGGAAGTTTGGGTTCTGGGTTCAGCTGTGAGAGCTGAATATCACTTTCCAGATGGGAGTCCGTACTCCTCCTTGAACAAAACCACGGTTCAGTCTTGGCTATCAAGGCACAAGATTTCTTCCCTGATGCTCTACTTGAGCCCTACGAATGCTCCCTGTCCCAGAGGGGCTGTGACCAGCCAGTTCAGGGGCTGGTTGTCAAACCTGTCTCCAGAGGCTGCTGGAAAAGAAAGCGTGGAGAGGTGCACCTCTGGGCCAGGCCCTCCCCTGGCAAGTGCTGTGGATTTATTTTTTTTTTTCCCTTGAACTTTGCTGAAATGCACGACCATACTTCAGGACCTTCAAGGGCTGCTTCTCTAATCTCCCCAGAAGGATTACTGCTGCTGGAAATCATGAGGGCTTGGACTAGCTATCAACTTTATCAGGAAAGCTTCTTTCCGGCCAAGCTAGTAAGAGCTTTGCTAAGCGGGAATCTTGGGTTGAAGCTGCTCTTCTCATATTTCACAGATGGCCTCAATGAATGATTTACTAGGAGAGTAAAAGATTAGCCAGATTCCTCCAACTGCATCTCGAGTCATATAAAGCAGTGGATTTTATTGGGGCCTAGGCAATTCCTAATTCTTTAGCCTTGTTAGACGGTTTTACAGTGACTAATTGCCCTGTGCTCCCTTCCCTGAGAATCAGGTGTCTCCTGGTGAGGAACCCACGCTCCTTGCATGAGCCTCACCCGTGGCTTTGAAACAGCCAGGCCAGTGAAGGCTTCTCCATACAGTCAGGTACCCAAAGACCACAAGACATTATGTGTCTTGTATTTTATTGGAGAGGTTAGTATGCTTCTGGGAGGGAGATGGTAAAGGGAATGCTTAAAATATGCAATGAGGTGTTTCCATAAAATTATCAAAAGCTTTGCAGAATCTTCCTATGGAGAAAAGCCATTGCTGGAGAGTTCATACGAACAGTGGTTTGGGTAGGGCAAAACCTCTTGCTTTAATGTTTTAGCTAGTCTCCAGGGCTCGGATGAGCTCTTCTGGGGGAAGGGAGATTACCCCATGTTTGCCTGTTATGGAGTTTCTCACATTTTTCTCTTTTACACTTGGCAGCCAGAACTCTGTGTCTGACTCTCTATGGCAATTCCTACAGAGTTTGGCTGTTTTAAAGGACTGCAGTACTGATTTAGACATCCAAATTGGAAAAGCAGGGTTTAAAGTGGACTTACTTTTTCCTTTAGAGTGAAACTTGTTAAAGATCTTTGTTAAATTATTTACTGGTGGTCTCACAAGATCAACAGAACTTTACATTCAATCATTTGCGTGACTTCCATCATGCTTTTCTCCCCTGTCCTCTAAATAAAGAAACAATCATAAGATCACTAAAGGGCTTGCAGGGATGGGTTGCCCATCGCTATCGATACATGAAGTGCACGCACCGTAAAGCGTAAAGCAATATCAGCATGTGCTGATCTCATGTAAACAGTCTTTGGTTTATAGCAGTCAGAGATGAGAGCTGCGAGACTCGCTGGGGGAATCAACCCCTAACAGAAATGTTTAAAATATTTGGGTTTTAGCCAAGAGACTAAGAAAATAGGTTTTTGTATCTTCCTTTTTCTCTGCTGTGATCTCCTCACATACAACACTAAAAGCTACATAAGAAACAGGGATGAGAAGAAACTGCCCTGAGAGTCTTGTCCCCAAGGCATCAAAAGACATTGAAGATGCTCACTCTGCCCCAGACGTACAGGGATAATAAAATTTGATGCTTTTCTGATTTTTGCATCACCATTTATATGTATAAATTGGGGCTGAACCTAGTCCCCGGTGGTCCCTTTTGGTTGAACCTATGGCATAAAGGAGACAGAAGCAGCCTCTGGAGTCCCTTTGATAAAAGCTTCCCCACCACAGTTCTTCAAAGCTAAAGCTTTGCCACAAGCTATAGCAGGGAGAGGGAAGAGTTATAAAAGTAGAGGAATGAAAAATTCTGTCCTTTTCTCAGTGAAGGTAGAAATAAAACTTGTGCCCGCATTTCCAGGATAGAACATAATCTACCATCAGTTGTGTCAAGCATAAATGAACTGTGCATTGGCATCTGTTGTGTGTACAATTTTTCAAGCATATCAGTTAGCAGAACAGATCCTGCATAATTTATTTTGAGATGACTATGTTCTCCCCACAATGCAACTGACCTGTAGGAACAGAATATTACAACTAAACATCACTTTAAAAGCAAATGTGATCCTTTGATGTTTTTTTTAAAAAAAGACAGTATTTGTCAAGCTTGTGTTTATGAGGCAACACCAAATCTCAGAGGATTACTCACCATGGCAATTTTTGAGGGTATTAAGTCGCTCACCCAGATTTTATCCACAGACTGTCAGACCAGGGGGATCCCTGGGGTTGCCTGAGTGTGATCTCCCATCAGTGACCATCGAAGGTGTCAGAGCCCTGCAAGACCTCATCAAAGACTGTGCTTCCACTTCTCATTGCCAAGCAGATGGAGCCATTGATAAGGGGTTGAAAAGGCACAGTCAAAAGATGGAGCAATTAACAGGAAGAATTCAGAGCAATGAGAAGAGACATAAAAGTGAATTTCTTTGATTCTTGAATATCACTCTCATTATTTTTAGATGTATGACCTTTTTGCCAGATGCACCAAACGGGTGCCTGGGATCCTGACGTCTTATTCTGAAAAGGCATCAGGCCATGATCCCAGCCTTTTGCTGTGCATCCTGCCATGTTTGCGTGTTTGGAAGTCTGTGTTGGCAATGGTGGGACAGCTGTGCAATATACTGCTATAAAATGTTCTTCTTGCAATGTTGTCTTGCTTTTTATTCTATTCTTCCTGGAAACAGTTATTGTCAATGCAACAGTGGATCTGCTCCTACAGAAGGGGCTGTTCTCTGCGTGTCTGCCCTCATCCATGCACCGAGACTGAAGATACCGCTTTCCAAAACCAAACAGGAATCGAAAAAAGTAATGAGCTAAAAAGAAAATTAAATTGCTAGTGAATTTATGAGATTGCTTAAAATGCTGTTTCTCACAAATTTTTATTGCATTTTGTCAGGATCCTCTCTGAGCATGGCCGGGAGCACTGCAGCCCTGGCTCGCTCGGCAGCAGGAGGACAATTGCTCAGCGGCAGAGACAGGCAAGGGTAAGAAAGGAAACAGCTGTGATCCCTTTTTGGAATATTTTCTCTTATTCATCCCCTTAGATGTATCCCAATGTAAATAACCTTTCATATCACTTTACAAAGTGATTGCTAAGTGGGATGGAGGAGAAGGTATTCTGTAATGTAATAATTTCTGTCTTTTCTCTTTATTTCCCTGCTTGGTCATAGAAAGGAAATCTGGCTGGTTGTTAATTTGAAAGCATTTGTAGTGGTGATGGCATAATAGATATGAAAGTTCACAGGACTCTGGCAACTATTAATGTATTGAGGCTTTCAGATGAAAAATGAAAGCTGCCTGTAAAGGATTCCCGTTTGTCATGAAAACCCCACAATACCATGGGACAGCTGTTTGCCTGGGATCTGTATCTCAGATGTAAGGAACCAGAACAGACATGTGCTCTGTTGTACAAAGACCATAACCCCAGAGACAGGTAAATCATTCTTTATAAGGAAAAAACATCATACAGAATTAACGTTTTCTATAAAAGATGCTTTTCAGGTTTTGCTTGCTATTCGACATAATCAAAAACATGGCTTAAAATGCATAAATTATGGTCCTTTATATTCTAGTGCTCTAGTAACTTCCTCTGGAGACAGATTTGGTGCTGTTGCAAGCGTGGCTGGATAGCCAGAGGAGTCTGCTTTGGCAAGGAGCTCTCCTGTTGTCGGACAAGAGCACAAAGGTGAAGCAGGTGGCGAAAGTTTCTAGGGAGATGAGTCTTTACTCCCCTCAAGCCACCATGTGCTTTGCCTCGTTCCCCATATCAAATAATTAGGTGAGTTTTCATTTGAAAATCAGAATGAAAAAAAAAGTCCAGAGCTGAAGCTTCATCAAGCATCTGGAAATAAAGAAAAGCTAAGCTGTGATGCAAAGGTAACACGAATTTCATGCAGAGAGTGAGCTCCTGGAAAATCTCCCCCTGATTGTCTTGGTGTGCTTTTATTTTTCACATGGTATCTTTGCCGTGATTCCAACACATCACTGGGCTTAAGTATGACCAGGTTACCTGGGAGGCTGTCACGCAAAGGTCTTTTAACAGAGGTACTGCCACGAAGTTCAGGGAGGACAAATAACTCCCCCCCGAGCTCCCTGTGAGCCTCCCTGTTGGCGTATTTTTAGTGATGACTCTTTAGTTCATTCTGCGTCAGGAGATTCTGCACTGAGCTTCCCGCTGTGCCACACTGCGCTGGTACATCACAAGGGCAAAGCACATCTGCGGGGAAGAGTTTACCTAATATGAATTTCCCTATCTTTGGCAGATCCAAAGATTTCATCCCGTCCTTCCTTCTCTCCACTTTTTGGTTATTGCTTCAAATGAATAAGACAGCAAACCTTGAAAATAATGAATGACAAAAATACACAAATAAAATGGCAAGATTAACGCAGCTGTGGGCTCAGTGTGTGCAGGCATAGGAAAGTGAAAGAATATTGAACAAAGCTTTCAAAACTTTGTTTCTTTGCCAGAGCTCAATCTCCAGACACTAATTTAGCTGTACAAGTAATGCACTGAAGTGTGTTCCTCTGTTAAGCAATACATTCCCTACAGAGCAGCTCTGGAGGAGCTGTTAGCTGCAGGCTTTCCACAGGCCGAGGTCTCTGGGTCAGAAACACTCTATCTTCCAGCAGCACATCCCCCTGAACCGCTCCGCACACCAGTGATCTGTCTCCAGGCAAGGTGAGTTCCAAGTTTCAAAGTGCTTTAGTTCAGTTGGCAACGCAGTGGCTGAGGTTCTCTCAACCACCTGCTGCTCCTGCTGGAGAGAGCCATCGTGTCTGGAGACTCAGCACTGTCCCTTGTCACATCTCAGCTGAAAATAGTGCTGGCTTGGCTGCAAGGAACTATGCTTGGCTGCTGCATGCTCACCGCAAGTTGCATAAGCTGCTGCTCCCATGCACCTTGTTTTCTTTAAGGTGGTGCAAGGTCTTCCTTTTCCAATGTCTTCAAGCATGAATTCATGTAAGTGCACCCCACGGCTTGCAGAGTGCCCATGGCAGGCTGAGACACCAGGGCTGAAGGAGGACAATCTTGACTTCACTGATGCTAGAGACAGAGATTATTTTTTAATGTAAAAATTATTGTCTTGGGCAGCCTTCATCTCACCAGTGCACAATTTCAGAATGCTTTAAATTAAGTCTGGAGGCTAAAAGTGTGTTAGTCATTGCCCATACATCTTAGGGGAAACAGGGCTCTCTAAAGTTATTGTTAGCATTAGGCATCTGGTTTATGTTTATAATGATTTATTCAATGATGGGAGACAGGTAAGGAACCATCATGGAAGACAAGCTAGAAAAGATTGGTATTTTCAAAGCTCTGAAGCCATTGTTATATCAAAGTTGTCTGACTTCAAAAGGAATATATAACTTGATTAGATTCTTTAAACAATGTACGATGCTCACAAAGTTGGCAGATATTATTAGAGGCAGAGCTGGTAGCACAGCCTGCTCTGGAGGTTGCTTGTCCCCTCTAAGTGTAAGATCCTGTTCTTATGTCATGACTCTGGCTTTTTCTTTTTTTTGAGAAAATTTCAGCCAAGTACTTCAACTGCCTGCGAGAGCCAGGGCAGAGAAGAATACATTTTTTTTTCAGTGTTAGAATAATTCAGGAAATCCTTTCTTTGGAAAGATCTAATGCTTC
Organism: Strix aluco; assembly: GCF_031877795.1. Lineage (NCBI taxonomy): Eukaryota > Metazoa > Chordata > Aves > Strigiformes > Strigidae > Strix > Strix aluco. Next base: position 20,520,955 of record NC_133940.1, on the reverse strand, counting down.
CATACTTTGAAACAGGGACTTGAAATCCAATGGGGGAAAATAGGCTTTGTGCTAAAGACGGGCGCATTGCCATTGCCATAAGGATCTGACCACGGTTGTTTCAGTTTTATGAACCTCTGAAAAAGTGTAGTTTGTGTATATGCAGTAGGGCTTTGCAAGAGCTTAGCTAAGATTAGAGAAGAGTCTCTGCTCGTGTCTCCCGGTGCCTGGCCCTCACTGGCCTGTGCAAGTGGTGAAATTGGTCTTTCCTGGTAAGGACTAGCTCTTGCTAAGAGCAGTGCTTTGAGAGGGAGACGAGAAAGCCCATCCACTGTGGCTCCCGGCATGCCGGAGCAGAGATGGGGACTGTGCCTGCGAGCAGGAGCTGGTGGGGCAGGGCAGGTTGGGAAGGGTAGACTGGGGGGCGATGGATCCATGCCCATTTGATCCCCTCACCCCAGCCAGATGGGGTATTGCCTTCCTCTCCTGCCAGAAAACCCCGGTGACACTCACAAGCAACAATCCTCATTTCCTGCAAGCACGGATGCAGGCAGAGGGTAGCACACCACTTCTGCAGCCACCCCAGGTCATGAGGTACCCACCCCAGGGAGGAGGAGGACAGCCCCAGGCATTCGAGGATGCAGGCGAAAGCTGTACCTGGAGATTCTCAACTCTTCCTCCTGCTGAACATAGTCTGTTCATCTCACCCACTTTTTTGGGTAAAAGACGCCGTCCTGGGTTGCAGCTGATGCACTTAGCAGGTTCAATTCTCCACAGTGGCAATTCCAAGCTGCTGATCAGGGGCTTCTCAATTTTTCCTTCTGTAATGTAGAGCAGATAAATCACTGTTATTGCTCTGTCCTCTGCCTTGTTTCAGAGCAACCTGCCTTCCCGCTGCAGAGACATGGTGAAGGGGCGCATGGGACTGGGCAGCCAGAGGTGCCAGCTGCCAGAGCAGGCTGGAGATTTCCAGTGCCTGCACTTTTCCTGCAGGATGAAAAGCAGATCTACACAACTATAACTGCACGCAGGCATGTATTTATTTCTCTTTTTTTTCCTTTTTCCAAAATACTCCTTGACCTAAGGGATGACCCAGCTGGGGTTTACCAGCCTGCCAAGGAAGGAGTTCAATGAAATGTTGTGGATCTTGGGGCAAATCACTGACCATGGAGAACTTTCCAGGGCTCTGTTATAAAGTCAGCATGCCTGTCCCACCAGGTTCAGCCAGTCCGGGGAGTGTCACCTCCTGTCGTGCTGCAGAGAAGGCCACAGCAATGTGCCCTCCCTGTGGGGACAGGTTGTTGGGGGTGACCAATATCTGTTAGACCTGTAACCACCTCAAAATGGAAATAAATTACCTGCATTTTGCATTGGTGCAATTCACCTGGGGCGAACCCTACAGGCACCAACAGTCCTGTTGTTCTTTGCCCTGACCAAAGCACCATCTGACAGACGTCCCTGGTTTGAGGGAGAGCACAGGGCTGGGCATAGCACACCCTGAATGGCTCCGAGTGATGGTGCATGTCATGTCACACATACGGTGTGAGGACCAAACTGATGCTCGGCGTGGGAAGTTTGTGGAGCTGCTGGAAGAAAGCCAGCAGCCAGCGCCTGCTCAAGTTAGAAAAACGTCCCAGCGCTGGATCCACCCAACTCAGCTAGAGCAGGGCTGCTTGGCCAGACGACAGGCCTGGCTCTCTCTCCAAAGTGGACGAGCGCCAAAGGGGATTTTTAATTTCCAGATGCTTTTAAAATAAAAATAAAGACTCTGCTGTAAACTGTCTTTGAATGGGCGCCTCTCCTTCAGCCAAATAGTTGACTGATATGGGCTAGATGACTGGGCAATAAAACCTTTCATTGCAATCTGGTGCATCGTGAGTGCTGGCGAACCCTGTGCCGAGCCAGGCAGCCCGGCTGTGGCTCCCTGCGTAGCCTGCCCTCCCTGCTGCGAGGCGGGCGGCCACTCTCCAAGGGCCCTCTGTCTCCAGATAAAAATCTTTATGCACTTTTTAATTTCTTTTGTTCTGTTAGACGGGAGGGAGAAATGCTTTGGGAGAAGACAGCTGGTAACAGCGGAATGGGAATGAAAGGTTTGGGGGGTATATTGTCCTGAACAGGCTGCAAAGTGCTGCCAGGAGCCAGGCAGGGCTGGTGACAGGGTGCCATTGCAGGACCCCTCGCTGTGCACCTTGCTTTGGATCTGGCTGCAGACACATTTCTAAGCCAGCCCTGGGTGAATCCCTCTGCAAGCAACTTAAACCTGGCAGCTGCCAATCAGCATAACAAGACTGGTGAATTAATTTCCAGTGTTTGTAGGGGTGTTGCTCCTGGGGCAGCCACCCAGCTCTGCCCCAGGGCCCTGGGAACTGGGGTAATTCCTCCACAGCCCCCCCGTAACCCACATTTTACCTGCATGGCAGGCATTTGGGCACCCCAAACCTGCAGAGGTGGCTGTCTCACATATTCTCATACGTCCAGCACAGCAGAGGGTGCTTTGTGAACACAGCCTGAGACATATGCTGTGGCTACAGGAAAATAAGGGTGAGGGCCCCCATCTCCGTGCCGATGCTGGTCAGGAGGGGCCATGGCAAGGAGGGGGATGCCCGAGGCTGGCTCTGCAGGCAGAGGACCCGGCAGCCCGCTGCCCACTCGCTCACCTCCTGCTACCAGTTCATCACCTCCCCAAACCAAAGCTCCCCCACTCCCGGGCAGCGCTGCCAGCTGCTTTATCAGCACAGATCTTGATTAATTCCTTACCGCTGCAGGCATGATTGCCTTTTCTGGCCGGCTGCGTTTCTCTGCACCGTGTTTTATCCCGTTCCCGGCACCAAGCCGGCACAGGCGGGAGCCAAGCAAGACTTGGGCAGCAGAGCCAGATGCCAGCATGGAGGGAGCACGGGGTGACGCAGGGTGACACGGGGATGACCAGGGTCTGGAGGCCACATGCAAGCCCAGGAGCTGCTCCCCAGCAAGTACTTTTGGAAAAAGAGCTGGTTTGGGCTGTTTCCACACCCTGTGTCTGGCTGCAGCAGGCAGGGAGTGAGGATGGGCTCGTCGTGGGTAACACCAGGGCTGTTTCAGCAGCACCGGGGCTGGCTGGGCTTGCTGGTGTCCATAAGACAACAGAGCAATCCTGAACCTTCTCTGCTGTCCTGGAGTTCACTGTTACCAGCAGAAATGACCACGATGAACAGCTTCACTCACCCATCTCACTGAACCCAGAGGAGGAAACACAGCTATTGCTGATGGCCTTCAGGGGACAGAGCCAGCCCAGTGACCCAGCAGGAACACCAAGGATCAGTCCCTCCTTCTGTCCCTCTTGTAGCTACTTTTTTTCTTGTTGAACTACGTGCATAGAGGCAGCTTTTGTGATCCGTTCTCTGCCTTAACTCCTTTTATTCTGCATTTCCCATGGTGATTTTGATCTGGAGCCAAAGCAAGATACTCTCCTTGATGTCTGGGAGGGGGTCTGTCTGCACCTGGATGGGGCCACAACAGAGGATCATGTCACCTTGCTTCTCACCATCACCATCTGCGAGACAGCCTGGGGTCACACCACAGCCCTGGGCAGGGACCAGCCACATTCTTCCCCCTGGCGAGCAGGGAGATGTAAGGAGTCATTACAGATATTTTCTTCAGCAGCAGCTACAGCATTTTTGGCGTCTCTGAGGCATCTCTATTTGGCATTACCTTTCTGTGGGCCAAGGTGTTTGCGTGGTCCTAGTGTGACCCAGGACACATGTCCACAGCCACGCAGCCCTGCATGGAGCAGACACCCAGACAGGAGCCGACCCTGAACTTCCTCTCACCTGGCAAAAGGAGGTTTTGCCCCTCTCCTGTGGGCTGTGGCCACTGACTGAGAAAATCTGTGCAGTTTCACTGGGATGCCACATGTCTGAGAGACATCTTTTCACGTGTGGTAGAAGGCAGAGTTTGAAGGCAGCATACCTGGGGCACAAGGTCCCTGTGGTCCCCTCCTGCAGCAAAGGTGATGCTGGGGTGTACATCGCCTCTGCCTTGCAGCATCCTCCACAGCTTCTCTGCCCGGACATTGTGCAGCTGACACCGGGGGGGTTTCTAATCCTCGCTCCTGTTTCGAATATCATTTGATTCCTCGTGGCATCTCACAAAAGACTGAATGGGCAGCAAGCATAAAGGCAAAATAATCCTTACGCTGGGAATGCCTTTGAACAGCCCTGACCTGCCTCCGCAGGCATCTGCCTGCTCAGGGGATGTCACGCAGCTCTCATATGCATCTAAGGTTTTGAAAATGGGAGACAGGATCCTGCCTAAAATATTTGCACCCGGATTAGACTCTCTAATGCCAGAATGTACATCTGTGTTCATCCATGTTACTCACTTCTTCCTGACTTGACATGCCTGGTCATTGGGTAAAAACCACAACAAATTTGCTTCCCCCCCCCCCCGCTTTTGTTTGGCTTATTAATTACATCTCCTGTTACACCACACTCTGGCCTCAACAGATTCGTTTGTGATTCTCCTGAGATATGTATACTGTAGCAGCAGATAGTAGAATATAATCATTTAACATATGAATGCTGTCAAACAGTTTAATCAAATCTGAAATTGTCCGCCTTTGTGCCCTGCACTAACTCGTTGTGACTGCAGAAAGTGAGCCCAGCTCCCCTAGACAAAGAGCAATTGCAGCCCGGCTCTTTGTCTACTCTCTTTGCATAATTTCCTGAACCCTGCCCTGTTCCACCTGCTCACTAATGTTAAGCTTATTTATGGATAATTTATATGCAGCCCACTCTGCAAATGCACCCTGGCAAGGATTTTTTTGGAGGAACTATGGGAACAAGCCTCTCCCCACGCACGTTCCCCTCCAGTTTGTAAGACCTGAAGTCATCAGCACTTCCTGAGCCTTCCCTGAAAACACCAACGTGCTCTGGTCCTTGCACCAGCACACACCCGCTCCAGGCTGCTGGAAATTCAAACACTCTTTTGGGGGGATGGGGGATAAGTCACAAATCTTTTTTGTTGTTGTTCTTTTAACAAAGAGGCCAGCAGGACAGCTCGGCGGGATGCTTGCCACTCCAGCTCACTGGCCACATCGAGTGCAGGGTGTTTCTGCGGCGCTCGTAACCCTGACCTTGGGGCTCTCGGAGGAAGCGCGCGGTTCCTGGAAAGCATTGTTCCCGCGTTTGTTTGTTCCGCGTCCTCCCAGCAGCCGCTGAGAAGAAGCAGAATAAAGGGCAGCGTATGGGAGCCGGCTCCTGCTGAGGAGACCCGGGCGGGCAAACCAGACTGCATGCCCTGGCTGAGCGCCCGCGAACCTTCCTGGGCACAGTTGGCACGAGCACCCCTGCCCACGCGGCAGAGCTGGCCCATGCGTGAGCAGACGCCTGGGTGCTTGGCGGTGTCCATCGGCCCCAAAGGCTCACCTGCAAGGACAACAGGCAGAGCTTTGCTGCCGGAGGTATAAATCCAGTGCAGCTGCAAAGCCAAATTCAGAGGAATGCTGTTCCTGTCCCAAACCACCTCTGCAGGTGTGGCTGGTTTGGTCTATCACACTTTGAAACCTGAATGCAACCTCAGGGCTAGCCAGGCTGATGCTGGCTGATGCTGCCCCTGCTCTCCCCTTGCACTAATTCTTTGAGGCGCCCATCGCCCTCCTGGAACACTGTGGAGGAGGGTCCCAGCAGCTGCTTATTTGGCCCATGCCCTGGGGCTGTGGGGACAGCTGCCCCCCGTTTGCCTGAAGCAGAGCGAGCCCTCGCACCCCCCCCCACAGGGAGCAGTTATTTCAGGCCAGCAGTAATCAGAAACAGGATTGCCAAGCCAGAGGTCAAAGGGGTGTCTCCCAGCTCCCCGGCCCCACTGCAGGGATGGCTAGAAATAAATTGTGTGGCCTCTGCCAGGGCCCGAGCTGCCTGTGCCAGGGCTGACTGTGAGACCCGGGTCACCCAGCCATGCTCCAGCCCATGGGCAGCAGGACCATCCCCTGGCCAGAAGGAGCTGGCCACCCCTCAACGGAGAAGGTCAGACCTGAGGTTGCGGTTGCAACCAGACAGGCTCTTTAGCAATTTCTTTTTGCAATTAACCCACCGGTTCTGTCAGCACCTCTGGGAACAAGGCTTGCCCCTGGATGGCTGCAGCAGAGGTGGAAGGTGGCCCAGAGAGGGATGCTCACCCAGCAGCCACCGTGGGACATGCCTGCCAGGACTGATGCTGGGGCACGGCAAAGCTCTTTTCCACACCAAGATCTCTGAACCTGACTCAAGCAGACAGCTAAACCAGGTGCGGATGGTGCTGCCAGGTGGAGCACTAAAGATGCAGTGAGGTTTCCTACAAGGCAGAGCCCAACAGAAGCCCCTCCACCCACTGAGGGGTACTTCCCACCAGTTCCCAGGTTTGCTGTTGAAGAACCACTCTCTGGTTTTCAATGATCTCTTCAGCCATCGCCCCAAAAGCTGGCTTGGTAACATACCCCATACCTTGAATGCCAATTACTTTTGCTCACTAGGTTTTACAGCCCAGCGAGGAGCCCTGCAAGTAGCAGCATTGGTCCCTGCCAGGGGCTGGACACCCCGCTGCACCCCCCAGCCCTTTGGGCATCCCTCTTTGCCTGGGGGCTGCAGGGACCTGGCGTGGCTGTGCCAGTGCCTGCCCGAGCCCGGGAGTATCAGCATGTCTTGGCACGAAGAGCGATGCATTGTACCAAAAATAGGGCTCCCCCATTGTATTGTTACGCAAACATGTTCTGAGAGTAAATCAAACTCCCTGGGATTTTCCAGGCTGACAGCCTGGGATTTCTCGGGGTCTTTTCACCCTGGCTGCCAGGCACACCAAGATCCCAAAGCACAAAGCAGCCCTGGGAAAGGGTGGCCTGGAGCAGGTCTCCCCACTTGCTGGCCTGCTCTGGCAGGCAGAGGCGATGCCGTGAGTCCCATTGACCTGCCACCAAGGAAATTCAAGTTTCTGTTTCTGCCACTGGTGTGAACAGGGCTGCTGGTTGCCCCCAGCACATGCATCTTCTCCCCATCCCCCGGGCATCCCCGCGACCACCCCCGGGGGTTTCAACATGGCCCTGTGCGGGCTCTGCCAATGCTGCAGCTCCTGGGATGCTCGCTCCAGGCAGGCAGAGCCAAAAGAAAAAAAACCAAAACAGCCTGTCTGCTGAGCAAAAGGTCCAGGAGGAGGAAAAATAAACACAGGAAAAGCCACAACATTCAAGAACATCATTGGATACTTAAATGATGCCAATGTCCTTAAAAGCTGCTTGTGTTTGCAAAAATGTTTCAGAAATGGCATAAATTTTTCATGAAATAAAATATTAGCAAACAAGATAGTGTCACAGATAGTATGTGTCCCTGGCAGTCATAACAGCACTGCTGATGTGGTGACCCCTCCAGCCACAAAGCTCCCGGGTTTTCAAACGCCATGGTCATACCCTCTGAGAGATGGGGAAACCAAGGCACGAGTGTCCACCACAGTTTTTCCCACCAAGCCAGCAGTGGGAGGGAACTGCCCCTGGATACTGGGCAGTTCTGTCCCCTTCTACCCCATCCCAACCCACTCCATCTCATCCCAAGTCAACTCATTCCATTCCAACCCATCCCATCCCACCCCATCCCAACCCATTGCATCCCATCCCACTCAATCCCATCTCATCTCATCCCACCCCATTCCAACCCACCCCAACCCATCCTATGGCTCTCCATCTCCTGGCCACATTGGACCCACAATGCTGGGGACCATCAGGGACGTCCTACTCCCACTCCAGATGCCGCACGAGTGACGAGGGACAGGCTCACAGCAGCTTCTGTGTACTGGGGAGCTTTGCAAAGAAAGCCTGGACTCAACCCAACGCGGCACAGCTCCTGTCGAGTGTGCATGCAAAACTTCTGTTTTCCAGTGAAAAAAGAGCTTCTTCATGGTCTTTTTTGTGTAGGGCATGAATGGGAGTACAGGGGAACTGGGAAAGACTCTTGTTCCCAGTAATTGCTGACCTGACATGGACAAACGACTCCTTAAATTATTGCAAAGACTATTAAAAGTATTACTGATAAAAGGCAAGAAGCTGGGAAAATGGACTAGACCAGACTATTTTTAGAAGCAGTGGCATCTGGACAGCATGAGAATTGCTTTGTGCAAATTTAGTGCAGCTGATGTTTCAACAAAAAGTTTGCTGTCTAAGCTGAAATCACCCAGCACAGCCACCTAGAGAAACAGCAACCAGCACAAACCAGAGACTCAAACACAGGCAAGAAAAACCCACGGCCAAGTGTCACTCAGGGCCACCTAAAAACAATGACATGAGGTTCCTACCTGGCAGCCAGCACTTGGGAGGCTCTGGCTGAGGTTTTACTGTGATGCAGCTCATGGTGGTAGGTGGGGACGGGTCCTGTGTCCCTTGGCAGACATGACACCCGTGCCAGCAGCCAGCTGCTCTGCCTCAGGTGGATTAGGAGGGGGAGGCTGCGCAAAGCTTCTGGCCTAACAAACAAACACTGTCAGCATTTAAAATAGCCAAACTATTTAAAACCCAAGTGCTGGTCACTCCTGACCCTGGACATTTTTGCCTGCCTTCATTTTTGCAGCAGCCAGACTTGGAAGAGGGAGAAGCCCTGCAAGTGCAGTGTCGTGCTTCCCGGTAAGGGGACATATTCATGTCACATCCAGAGAGGCATTTAAATTTCTGAAGGAAACCAGACATTGCCCAGGATGTATTTTCTCTCTATCCATGCAAGGAATGAATCTCTCTCATGTTGTCACTGATACATCCCTCTCGCTTTTATCTAGCAATGGTTTGAATTTGAAATCAGCCTCTGACTGATTCCAGGTGTGACTGAGGGGACATTGGCCTGAACCTGTGATGTTTGAAGAACAAGTGACACATCTTTCCCCCTCCACAGACTTGTCCCTGGCAAAACCCAGGACAAGGGATGAGGAACATGGGGAGACCCAGCCAAGCACAACTGATGGGTGGGCAGCTCCAGGGGTGGCAACCCCCGAGTTTGCAGAGCAGCAGGCAGCAAGATGGCCACTGCATTTATCCCCTGCAGCACGTGGGACCAGGTGCTGTGGGTGCTGCATGAGGCCCAGGACCCTTTAGCTGCTCACCCTAAACCCAGACACCAGCCTGGATGCCTCTGTGCTCCAAGAAGTGGGGTGATCTGTGTGTGATCTGGCAGCAAAATCTTTCAATAAACCTGCATAGTCAGGACTGATGCCAGGGGTCTGGGGAATGACAGATTTGCTACTGTGATCCCTTCAAGTTATATATATTCAGTCACCCCTGATGCTTTCCCATCCCCACCAGTTCTATCGCCTCCCTGTGTCCCTCCCTGCCTGGCCCATCTCCTTCCCCAGCCCTGTGGGATGTGGCTCTCAGACAGGGCTCTTACCCTGCATATTGGACCTTCTGCCCTCCTTTCCTCTCTGAACACAGCAGCTCCTGTACCACTGGTCCCAGTATGGCTGCGTAGACAGAGACTGGTCCTGGTCCCAGCAGGGAACATGCAGGGGCTGCCTGCAGACCCCATCCAGGGCATGGCATGAGAGGGAGCCCAACCCTCTGGTTACAGCGAAGGCAGCAGGGACGTTCCCAATGGCTGCGTCGTGATAGTGGTAATGAAAAAGTGCTCGACTTAAACCCCTGCCATCTGTCTCTGTTTTGCTAACCCACTTCTCTGGTTAGAGCTGGCAGCTTGAGACTCGGCTGGCTACAGACCCTTTCCAAAGGCTGTTGAAAGCAGTATGAACCATCTTGCCATGGCCGAGGGCTCCCAAGGCAATTTCTTCATGGAAAAAGCTCCGATCGAGTCCTAGACATGGCACTTGGACACGGACCGGGCAGCTGTGGTGTGGCCAGGAGCCCCTTGGAGCCAGCGCACCCAGGTTTGCAGCCCACCAGCAGCAGAAGGGGCAGGCATGGGGAGACAGAACCAGGAACTGGGGAGGGGTCTGGGCACAAAGCATCCTTTACATGGCCTGGACATGCAGTGGCCACAGCATTCCTGAGAGACCTGACAAGTCCCTGTTCCCTTGCTTGGTGACAGAGAGAGGAGACAGAGCAAAGCTGGCACTCCCCTTCCCCATGTTGCGTTTGCTGTGGTTCCTGTTATTCATTGTTTGTATTTTGACAACCGCTGGGAACTGGTGAAAACACTCGGAGCCCAGACTCACAGAGTCTCATATATTTCAACACCAATGATTATTCATCCAGAAAACTCAGACCGCAGTGTGGTATTCATTATTTGCTACTCTTCAGTCTCCTGTTTAAAATGTTCCCAGTCCAGGCACAGAACAACCGCCCCGTGCCCAGACAGCCGGGCACACCAGCGCCCGCGGCAGAGCTCACCGACAGTGTCCTGGCAGAAAGCACTGTCCAGACCTTCTCGGTGAGCACCCGGCATGCGAAGGCAATCCAGCTCTGCTCAGAAACCCTTCTCTTCCCCGAAAGGAGACTCTGTTTGCTACGGTTATTACCTCTGTCTCCATTGACAATCCTTAGAGTATTTATTCTCCATCTTCTGTTTACCCTGGAGGACATGACTGTGTCCTAGGGTCAGCAGTCCAGTAATTCCTGTCCCTGCACACCGGGACCCCATCAACAGGAGTGATGTTGTCCCAAGGAGATGGCTCCAGCTGACGGGGAAAGCCTCTGAGGAGGGGTTGGCTCCTGAAGCCAGGTGAGGGAGACTGGGCTGGCTGGGAGGTGAACATGGAGCTGGTTTTGGGGTTGGAGCTGCTCTGCTGAGCGGGAGGTCAAGGCATTTTTCTGCACTTCCCTGCCTGCACATGGGGGAAGAGCATGAAAAGAGTTGTTGCAGAGCAATGGTGTGTCACTTTTTAGACCCCTGATTTTTCCTATATGCTCTTTGCAATGGCAGAGCTGCCACAACACAGGTGTGACATGAGCCAACAGCATGAGGAGATGCATCTGAGAGCAACCAACCTTCCTGTCATTCACAGGCCTCCAGCATCCCTGCACACAGCTTTCTCCCCACGCCTGTCTGGCTCTGCAGGTCCAACATGAGCGACTTGCAGCTCGGGAGCTGCATGCAGCACTGGTAGCAAAACGGAGCCTGGACAGAGAAAGAAGGGCAGCAGATGCCCGTCCTGCTACATTAAATGAGTTATCAGCCCAGACTCCACCAGAGGATGCCCTGAAGAGCCTTTTCTAAGGAAGGCTGTTGGATCTGCCACCTGCCCTGATTTCGCATCCTTATGGATACCCAGCGTGCAGGGAAGAGCTGTGCCACCCACCCGCCTTGAGCCACTCGCAATGGTAATGCTTAGTCAGTTCCCGAGAGCACATTTGGGCTCTGAGCGGAGGGAACAGCAACCCAGTCGAAATGTTACGCTAAAAATAGCCCAGTGTCTGGGTGGAAGCATGCTGTGGTTAGACAGAGGTTTCGCATCCCTGAGAAAGCCTGCACTGAGCTGAGCAGGGTCTCTTTGCTCCCGTTATTGTCCACTTTCCCCCTCTCCCTCTGGAGAGACCCTGGGGATTAACCAGCAAATAAATGGCTTTACACAGGACAACAATGGCTTCTGTATCAATCTTCATGAAATGTGGTTTGGTAGCTCTGCAAGAATCAAGCCAGCTGCCAATATGGCCCAGAATAAGTGAGAGGCTGCGATGGGGCTTCGGGAATGGAAGAGAAGCACCAGGGCCAAGGAGAGCAGACTGGGCCACCTTGGGGGCACTGCAGAAACAGGGCTGCCCAGGGAGGATCCAGGGACAGGCAGCCCCAGGGAGCTGCAGTGGTGCTTGCTCTGCAGAGGCTGCAGAGGGAGGAAAATCAAGAAAAGGCAAGTTTTGGAAAGTGCTGATGAGAGGAGCTTGTCTCAGGGCACTTAATTTTAATGAAGAGTCAAGCTACCAAGTCTGTGGGTGCTTGTTCAGGATCATCTATAACTCACCCTGGTTTGACTTGGCTGGTTTGGGTTTTTGTGAAACTCCTTCCCAAGCCACAAAAGTTAAATCCCAGATTCACCAGAGTTTGTTGCTGCAGTTGATTATGTCACATTACAACGCTCAAAGTCTGCACCGGACCTCACCCATGGGGTTCTCCATATAGAACCCCCTGGTTTTTCACTGTCCAAAGGGAAAATAAAGATCAAGGTGGATGCAACGTAGCACAGACTGTTTGCTTAATTTCTCATCTGGACAGCCTCGGTCTCTGCTGGTACCTGTTAGCCTCCACCTGGGACCCCTCCTGCCCCACTGGTGCCCAGTGTTGGACCAGCCCCATCGCTCTGTCTCTCTCAGCACCCCAAGCAGCATCCTTGGAGCTGCCTGCAAAGCCCTCATTACTGAGGCTCAGGCAATGGAACATGAAGGAGGTGGATTAAGATTTCACAAGCAGCAAATCAGGTGTTTCCTACCTTTACAGCACTTGTCTTGGAAATCTTACCCTGTGCAAAGGAGGGGTTTCTGCATGCCACTGAAGGTCGGGTGCTCACCCAGCGGCATGCCTGCAGTTTCGGCATCCATTGGATCAGAGACTACTGTTTCCTAAGAATGGTGCCTCGCTGTCACAAAATATTATTGCTGGTGGAAAAAAGAAGTTTGTTGCTCACTCAAGAAAAATAAATCCTTGACCCTTTACAAGACCTGTGTAGTAGTGGCGCCGTTGACTCCTTGTGAAAGTGTGTGGGTGGGAAAATAGTCTACACTGACATTTCTGCTAGCTATGTGAGCTGTGCGAGATGTACAGCCTTTCAATAGATGGCTGATAATGCTCAGCTACTCCTCTCCTCGCCGCCTGTAAGCCCCTAAAGAAACACTGACTGCAAGCATGAAATTAGAGTCTCCCACTCATTATTTGAGAAGGACGTGCCTTTCACAGCCAAGTGGCCTCTATTTGCTTGGGGGGAAACATGTGCTTATCTCTTATTTATGTGATTTATTTCTTGAGATTAATGCATCAAATTGGCTTGCTCCCAAGTTCTCAGTAAAGTCTTGGTTTTCATGGGACTGTCCCGAACCACGCGAAGTTTCGCTGCTTGTTTTCTGAAACTGAGAGGAGGATTTTTATCTCAATCGTAAAGCAGAATTTGGGGGTTTTGCAGATGCAACGCAGCCAGCATTGTTTTGATTTGCAAGCAAACGATAGCTTTCTCTGAGTTCAAGGAGAGCTATTAAATCAGCCCTGTGAAGATAGAGCAAACAAAAACAGACGGAGCAAAGGAGTCGGGGGGGGAATGTTTCTATTCATATAAGAAGGCATGAAAGCAAAGCAGGGGAGGGAAGTTAATGACCAACTCATCCGGGGTGTTTACTTTTACATGCCACTGGGGTAAACAGAGCCATGTCATCTCTCCAGCCTTCTCTTGTTTATAAATATACAATAACATTTACAGCTGAGCCGGCTGGAATCCCCTGGATCCAGCTGGAGGGGGTCTCATCTTCCATTCCTGTGTGGGACAAGCCCTACTTCTAGGGCTCTGCTGCTGCAAATCCACCTTCCAGCTCTATGTTTACATCTGTCTGTGCTGGGAAGGCACAAGACCATCTTCCACTGCAGCCCTTTGAAGATGCCCCATTGGAGATGCCCCGTTGGAGATGTTCTGGCAACATCTTTCCCACCCAACTCATGTGGATACTTGGAGCTGTCCCTTTGCATTGCTGGGTTCAGAGCAGCAGCAGGTCCCAGAGCCCTGTTGGTGCTTTACATCATCCTGAGCACACACAGAAACCAACAGGCTCATCTTTGTGTCAGCCAACCTACCACGATGACAGTCAGATCAAGGACTTGAAGTCATTGGTGTTATTGACTGCTATTCAGTTATCCTTTGAAGAAATCACGTTTCACCTAAAAATTAAAGCTCCTATAAATGCTGTATACATATATAAAGTTCTTATAAAGGCTATAAAGTTTCTGTGAATGCTACTATTCAGTGAGACCCAATGGTGGAAGCAGAACAACAAACAAATACTGGGTGATTAATTCACTGCAGCTGATGACTTAGTGCAAACTGTTTGTCCCAGATTCATTGATCACACAGACAAATCTTAATGATCTCCCATTTTTTCAAGCTTCTGCCCTAGCTCTTGGTGCTGACCTGGTTTGCAGTCAGCACAAAAGGTACAGCGTGCTGTGAGTTTGAAATGTGACCCTCCACAAGGACACGCCACACAGGGTTTGCACGCAAATTTGCATTGGCTTAAAGACACTGATGCAACTTCCTGTACAGACGCGATGGTGGTGGTTTAAAGCAGATTTTTTTGTGGCTTACTTAAAACCCCCTCCCAAACTATTTTAATCAGACATATTCTAGCTTAGTATGAAACATACTGGTGCTCATATAGGGTTTTTTTCCCACCTTAAATGTTGCATCTGTAGTTTAATCAGTGCAATTCCATGTGCATTCTTAGATCCATATCACGTGCCAATAGATGCATTGAATCTAAACTACGTTTCTATGAATAGTCACTGATTTTTATTATGATTTTGTTAAATAATTCTGTTGACACATTTTTGCCAGAAATTGCATAGAAGGCAAGAAGTTCTGGTTCTGTAAATGGTCAGTGTAAAGACCAGGGACTATTCGTTCTCATTTTCATTACTAAAACCATGTAATCCCATAACGATGAAAAGGAACACTGTGGGAATAAATTAGTTTACATGGGAATACATGTTTGAAGAAAGTTTTTGTTCACAGCATGCGCAGGCCTGACAAACACATCTCCCCATTTGCATCTGTCCCCCAAGGGGGACTTGCAGAGCCCTTAATAAAATTAAAAATAGCCAAATGGGCATCAGTGAGTTGTATGTTTCTGAGATGGAAGCAGTTCTGGGTTGCTTGATGTTCCTGGCCTATAGAAAGCAAATAATGCCCCGTTTGGCATGGATGCTGGCTCTTGTCATCGCACTGCTGGCATTTCAGGCTCATATCAAGATTAACACAGGATAAATACTGGAAAAATGTAATCACTAATTATTATGCAATGAAAACGAAAATGCCAAACTTTGCACAGAACCTTATTCACAACAAATTATACAACCAGCTGTAATCAAGGTCATTTCAATCTGAAAGCATTTTCTATTGAAATCCACAACAATATTCAGGCCCCGTTCATTGCCCAACAGTGAGAAAGCCACAATTGCTCTTGTGTGTCTGGATGCCCTGGGGTGGCAGGGCCGGGCCCCATGAGGATGCACCCACCAGAGCCCTCTCGCCCGCCGAGCAGCCGCCGAGGAAACCAGCACAGCCTGCACATCTCAGCCTTTTTATCTTGAATGTCAGACCCAAGCATGACTCACACATTTCCAAAACTGCCATTCCCTCCCGCCGGCATTAGCTCAATCCCTTTCCTCCGCAGCAGCTTCAGGCGGATGCATGCTTTGCTCTGCAGCTTGTCTTTTAAGCCAAGGAGGCCCTTGGGTCCTCAGGTCACTCTTACTTCATCGACCTCATGCATGGTGTCACCTGCACCCACACCCCAGGGACCAGCCCTGGGGTTTGGAGCTGGGCATCGGTGCCAGGGCAAGCTGGACCCTGCCTGGCCCTGTGCTAATGAAGCTCGACTGGTCTTTGCAAAGTTTGGCTGGGACTCAAGCTTTTGCAACAGAGGTTTATCTATGCTCTTGCCTAAGCTGGAGAGAGTGGCAGCATCTCTGGAGGGACACCCCACAGCAAGAGCAGGAAAGCTGCTGGTGAAGGGTCACAAGTGAGGAGGGGGATGCTCTGAAACACTTAGCTCAGCACATGGAGGACTGTAAGAGATGGTTTTGTAGTTAAGGCTTGGTCTGAGGCCCCCAGAGACCTGAGCTCAGCCACCGTGAGCCTCTGAGCAGAGCTCTGCGTCTCCGTGCTCGCATTTCCCATCTGCACAATGGGACAATAACCCTCCCTCGGTGCCCGGCTGCCAGCGGGACAGTCCCCCACGGCAGCTGCAACATGGACCCACTGCCCTGCTATGAAAGGCAGCTGAAAATGTAAAAAATGCTGACTATGCTTTCCTAAATAAATGCTGAAGCTTTGCTAGACAAGACCTAGCAGTTTTCCCCGCAGCAGCACCAGAGGTAACTGTGAAAAATCCCCAGCGCAATTTAATTCCTTTTCTGGAGTGACTAACACCTCTATTATTCCCATCTGACCTCTGCAGACATCCTGCCACGCAATTGTGTTAAACTCTGCAGCAAGAAAGATAACCGGGCCTAAAATTAAACCATCCAGCACGTTTTTAATATTAGCACAGGCGAGGAGTGAATTCCTCCTGGGTGGAATTCACCTCTTCTTGAGCAAGCAAGCAAAACAAGCCCTTGAAACTGTACCACCAGCAGTGACGTGCTGGAAATTATTTGTCTTTTTACTTTGTGAGCCCCTGCAATAGCCTATTTTGATCGCCTGGCCTAGGTAGAGTCTGTTCAGTGCAGGGACCTGTCCTGCTGCTGCTGCCGGGCACAGGGTGCTGAAGGA
Source organism: Strix aluco (assembly GCF_031877795.1). Lineage (NCBI taxonomy): Eukaryota > Metazoa > Chordata > Aves > Strigiformes > Strigidae > Strix > Strix aluco. The sequence goes on along the minus strand of NC_133940.1, from coordinate 20,504,575 downwards.
GGTCCCAGCATGGGCAAATGCAGCCGGAGACTTATTCGATGAAGACAGGCAGTCTGCGAACACCGAATGTGAGAGCAGATACCCGCCATGTGAATAACCTGGTGTAAACCAGAGCCTCGTGGTATCTTTGGCACTGGGAGAAAAAGTTCTGTAGCAAGAAAGGCAGCGCCAAGCCGCAGCAGGGGTATCACCAGGTCCCTTGGCTACAATTGGATGGCTGCTCTGTTTTCATTCAAATACAGTTTTCCATCAAAAATAACCCCCCCAGACTTTGCCACAGTGTCTTTTTCACAGTGAACTCCAAAAGTAAGTTGGGCTCAGAGATGCTGAAAGCTTCTTTGCGTGGCCCAAAGGGCAGCCTGGCACTTTGGGCTGCAGCACATACCCGCTGCCTTGCCCCCCAGCCCCAGCGGCGGGCGCAGGTTGGGGCAGGAGGGGTTTGCTCACTCCAGCAGCGTGCAGAGGAGAAGGACTCATTTTCGGGGGGCAGAAAAATCTGAAGTGAGATGTGACCTGATGAGGCTGCAGCGTCACCGCAGGGCTCCAGCCGTGCCGTGCCCAGCAGAGAGCCGCTGAGTGCCTGCACGGGCTCTGTCCTGACAACGGGACGCTTTGTCCCCACTGTCACCCACCGGTAACGTGGCTCGGGGGGGCTGCTGGCAGAGAGCCAGAGTGATGGAGCTGCCTGTGCCACTCGCCGCTTCCCCTGGGGGTCCCAGTGCTCGCTGACCCTGGGGATGGGGCGGCGGGTGTATCGCCCACGGGGCAGAGCAGCCGTGGGGCCCGCACTGGACCAGCGCACACCAGTGCACACCAGCGAACACCAGGGCAGCCGAAGCCCTCGTCCCCCCAGCTCCCAGGTGGGATTTTTGCACTCTTGTGCTCCCTCTGCTGGTCCTCAGCCCGGCATCGCTCCGGCATCGCTCCAACATCGCTCCAGCATCGCTCCAGCATCGCTCCAGCACCACACCAGCATCGCTCCAGCATCTGACACCACACCACCATCGCTCCGACATCACTCCGGCACCGCATCAGCACTGTACCGGGCACTGCACTGGCATCGCTCTGGCACTGCCAAGCCCTTGGGCCACCCCGGCTCCCCAGGGCCAGCAGCACCCCAAAGGATGTCTCGGAGCCATCCTGCAGCAAAGAAGAGGTCCCCAGTGCCAGCCGGGCAGAAGGGTGCTGGTGGGATTGCACCAAGAAAAGCATCACAGGGTCCAGACAGGATCCACGGGGCCTCAGAAATAGCACAAAAACCTTCACCCCCCCCAAAAAGCTTTAAAAAACACTGTTGGGAGTGATACTGCAACACATGGCTATGATGAAAATTAGACAAACTGGACCAGTACTGCAGGGATCACTTTATTAAATTGTCACACATGGGCACAGACAGGACACTGCGGATTCGTCAACCCATTTTTTACAAACACGCTGTGCAGCTTTTCACACCAACACCTCTAGAGTTTGCACTGTTTGTGTAACCTGTGCAACATGCCACCACCGTCAGAGGCAACCTGCCTTGCTCTCACGCTGTGCGGGTACAGTTGGTCACCAAGGTGCCACCAGCAGAGAAGGAGGACACCAGCATGGAGCAAAGGCTGCAGCTCAGCTCAGTGGCCACCAGCCACCGTCCTGCTGAAGAGGACAAGGAAGCACCGGATCAGGCTAGGACATTGCAGTGCAAGGTCTGTTTTGCAGGCTGTGCTCCATGATTGCAGGCGGTTGTCCTGCGTTTTCTGTCTTGGCAATACTTGCCAGCTTTATTAGAAAGCTGGTTGTTGTTTCAAGGCTGCTTTCTAGCTGTTATTGCCAACTAGGGACGGAGGTGGGGGAGCTGTACTCTGCACGGCATAAATGACAGCTGCCAAGACACCTTCTCCAAGGCCCTGTAAAAGCCCAGTTATGGCTCAGGCTGCCTTGTCTCAGCCAGACATCTCAGAGGGTGACCCAGTGCAGGAGGCTGCCGTGCAGCCAGCCCTCCCAGCTCAAATCCTCGTGTCCCTGTCCCCATCCCTGGCCATGTCCGGCTGCCCTGCTCATTGTCTTGGTTTGGTTGCACTCCTGGTGCTCCTGGGACTTGGAGAGGAGCTGCTGCTTAGCAAAGGAGGTGAAATAGCTGCCCCAAGTGAGCTGAAACGCTTGATGTGTCTCAGGAGCAGCCCAGCACAATGGGGACCTTCAAGGCAGAGGAGAAGGAAGAGGATATAAGTTGAACAACAGAAAAAAGAGTGCTGATATCCTTTCCACACAGCCTCCTCCACCTTCCCAGCACTGCCACTGCACCCCAGGAAGGCACAATGACCCGCTGTGCATCACCAACCGTGGAGGCTGTGCCAGGCACATGCTGCGCCTCGGCCTCTGCCACCACCATCCCAAACTCTGGGCAGCTCCATGCAGGGTCCAAGTCCAGCCTTTGCTGGGGGCAACAAGTGGCCCAGCAGCTCCTGACAGTGCATGCTCGTGTTTGGGGTGTGCAGACTTGGCCTTTCAAAGCTGCTTTCCAGAGCAAAAAATAAATCTTTAAAACAAGTGTGGGGTTCTCTGAAAGTCACTGAATTCAATGGCTGAGCCCGGCAACAAAGCCTCTTCCTGAGCGTGGTGGCTCTCTGCCCACCACCCTCCCCAGGGGGACGGCAGAGGCGGCGGAGAGGAGGTGAGTGCTGGCTCAAGTTTGTAAACTGCGACTGCTGGAGAAAACAAAACCTGTCCAGAAGTTTCGGTAGGCGCCGATGCCTTCTACTGACGCAGCTGGTCCCCAGAGGTGACGAGCACCATGAGCTGTTGCTTTTCCCCAGCCCCAAGGCACCCACCTCACTACAGGGCACCCTGTGGCAGCCCCCCCAGAGGCTCCTGCCGACACCAGCTCCAAGTGCTGGGCCATGTCCCACGGGTATTTCTTCTCACGCAGAGCTCACAGTTGGTTTCTGCGTATCACAGGGCTATTCCCATCTAACCACCACCCCACACCCCAAGCCCCTCTTAGGTGTCCTGCTCTGCCTTGGCAGCACTGGCAGGGGACGGCCACCTGTCAGCACGGGCACCCACCTGTGATCCCCAAGCAGTGCTGCTAAAAGAAACCAGCTGCTTCTGCATTTTGCAGATTGGTCCTTGCCTGTGAGGAGGTGAAACTCCACATCCAAGCGACTGCTGCAGAGCCACAGCAGGCTGGAGGGTGCAGCCACTGACCCACACCACAGGGCACTCTCCAGGTGAAGCCTCATCACCAACCCTTTTGCTTTGCACAACTCTCACTTTGCACAACCCATTAGGCAAAATATTCTTCTGAGAGAAATCCCTCATCTTTCAAAACTGATCCCTCTGCTTTCTGAGACCATTTTTGTGGGTGCAAATAAACGGTTAAACACATGTAGTTGTCTCCTGTGTTAACTTTCCTTAGTATCATCGACAGCTGATATCCTTTCAGTGCATGAAACTGCAAAGTTGAAGTAAGTGAAAGTGTAGAAGAACCAGGGCTCAGATGGTGAAACTTTCCCAACCAGAGGCTGATAAAATGAAACAGTAAACGCTTTTCCATGGTTGGGAATAGCCCTGTTATCTCTCAGGGAGGCAGCAAACCTTCCTCTCTGAGGGGTAGGTGAGTCGGTAGCGCTGGGCCAGGCAACCCTGTCACGCACACGCTCAAGGAGAAACGAACGCTACCAGCATACTGCCGTATTCTGGGAGACACAAATAAACTCCATTACTGTTGTTAATTCTGCAGCAACATTATTCTTCCAAATCTTCCCTAAACCAGATGTGGAAATATTTAGCTACCTCTGCAGTCCTCCAGCCCCGAGCCTGAACAAAGTGTTTTGAAGCAGATGAGAGGCAGGGGGAGGTGGAAACCATGACTGGTTTCAGCGAAACTCATGGATTTCCCAATTCATGGTATCGTTTACTGACATCATGAAACTAATTTGGGCTTTTTCTTCTGTCTCTTTACAGTTAGGTATTTTCCCCAAGAGGCTGAAATTTCTCTTTCTTTCAAACAAAATTGGATTTCTTTCCTGTAAGGAGTACAGAAATGTAGATCCTGTTCCCAGAAGCAAGATTCAGAAATCATTATTTTTTTTATTAAAATATTTTATTAGATGGAGTCAGTGCAAAAGACTAAACTAAAAGGCAGTGGCTCCAATCGACCATCTCATCACCACCTCTCCCAAATCACATATCAGACTGGAAAACAAAAAGGAGGTTGTCTTGCTTCCCTCCTTGGCTTCACCCCATGGGTTACACAGCCCTGCTTCTCCACAGGTTTCCATGTCTCCCGCCTCCTCGTCGAGATCCCCTGAAGCTGGGATGCTCAGGACCATGCGATGCACGTGTCTGCCCAGGCGATGGGCTTGCCAGAAAGGGATGAGAAGAGCTGAGCTGACCCTGGTGAGGAGCCGGCCGCCCTGGCAACGTGCAATTTGCTGAGGGTATGAAGCTATCCGGGAAGCAAAGAGCCAAGCTGGCCGTGCAAGACGGTCACAGGCTGGGTGACATGATGGCAGGTGAAAGTGGGTGTGGGTGAGAGGGAGCCACGCTCGCAGGAGGAGAAGCCCCAGCACATTTGCCCCTGGCCAGAGCCAGTTTGCGCAGCAGGAGGGCGTGAGGAGCCCTCACCTCCACGGCAAAGCAGCACGTTGTGGGCTGCTCCGTGCATCTCCCACGGCAGGGTCCGGCCGGGGCAGGGTGCCAAGCTGCACCGTTCCCAACCATGCAGGTGGAGAAGGCGCATCAGTAGCCGCCTCCCTGGAAGCCGATGCTGGCCATGGCTCTCCCACCACCCTCCTGGGCTGCAACCGGGGTCAGGAGCTGACCCACAAGACACCCACCCTCACATCTTGCCCAGCACCCACCCGGCTGACAAACCAGCCTCTAAGCACAGAGATCTCCCTTCTGCAAACCATTGCAGCAGCAATCCCACAGCCAATGGGAGCACGGCCTCGTTTTTGAAGAGCTTGATTTTCCTTCTCCAAGCAGAGATCTCCCTGCCCCCTCCATTAAAAAAAGCTAATTATTTCTTGTGGTTTTCAGCATCCACTGAAATAAATAATGCTGGGCAAACGCAGACACTGTATGCACTTTCTAAATTGTGCAGCTCACGAGGCGGATGGGGGCTCTGCCGTACACAGCACTTAGACACACGTGTGCATTCCTGCAGGCAGCTCTGCTCTGTCCCATCACACCTGGTTGTGTCCCCCCCCACCAGCACCATTCAAAACCAGACCCATTCCCAGCAGGATTGGCTCTGGGGCTGGCATGGGGCCCGATCCTGCACCCCATCCTGAGGGCAGCCCTGAGTTGCTGCCTGCGCCCTCTCCTCGCTGCCTGCACACCCTTCTCCCATTCCCAGCGAGAGCAACGTGTTATCACACCCATTTGAACTGACATTTCATGAAGGTGAGAATGAATGAAAGATGAGCACTGAGAGCAGAGAGAAGCACTAATTTAGGAAAAGTACTAATTAAACTTATTGTGGGTGGTCTCATTTTGGCATTCTGCCTTTTGGGTTAGACTGGTTTTGCTGCCATTTCCCTCTCTCCCACGTTTTCTCCTCACCTTTCCCAGCACATTTGCACCTACAACCGTCCCTGCAGGGGATTTCCGCGGCTGGTCCTGGTGCCTTGGGGTCACAAAGCCCAGCCGGCTGCCCCTTGCCCGGGCACAGGGCAGGAGTTTACCTTCCTTTCCGTGGGCTGCGTTGGATCCTTCCCCTGCATGCAGGGCTCCAGCCGCCTGCAGCCTTATGCATAAGCCAGGGCAGGTCACAGGTACAGGGACACGGAGGCATCACAAGCCCAGGAATGACTGCAGCTTTCAAGTGACACATGTCCAGCTTCTTTCTCTATGAATAATGCTAGTTTGCAGTTTGGGTGGAAAACATAAAGTTATTATTAGGTTTTACTGGAATTGGGCCAGATGTGGCAGGTAGGTGTCTGGTCTTCTGTCCCAGATGGCTCTATTTCAAGTGCATTTGCAAAGCAGTGGGTAGTGCAATCACTCTCCATGCTGCATGCAGATTTTGGCCTCCTGCACATGCAACATCTCCTTGCACCTACAATAACATGAGAAATACCATCTGAAGCCTGTTTTACTGTTGCTTCTGCACCGTGTGTTGCTGAATTCATTCCTGGTGCAAGCCTGCAGTTTTGCACAGAAAGTCAGATCCTGTATGGCTTTAAATTTCAGGTTCACCCCTGCAGCATCCCTGCAAGTTGGAGGCACCATGAGACGGAAAGCTCTGGAAGAAGGGAAGATGCAAATGAAGTGGCCTCCCCATGAGCTCTGCCAGTGTTCACGTTAGGGTATGAGCACCGCTTCTTCATCCTCCTCCTCAGAGTGGAAAACGTTCTCTTGTACAGTAGGTGCAACTCAGTGTACTGAGGTATGAAGGTATGTTTAAAGGTGTATTGTGCCCTGACCATCTAGAAACCTAATTAATGTTTCTCCCCAGGAGCAATGGTCATCTACCTGTTAAAACTCTGCTAATAGGGACAACTGGTACATGGTCAATCTGTGCACTCGGTGCCATGATTTCCTCTCCCCCCCACCTCAGAAGACAGTGGAAGCAGGTGGGACCAGATGCCTGGGCACAGAGTGGCTGTCCCTGCTCGAACCTGCCTTATTAGAAAGCAACACTTCTCTTCAGGAAAATGAGTGTCACCAACAAAAACCAGGATGGTGATTTTCAAAAGAAATGAAGAGCACTATGGGAGGTGGGTCCCCCAAAAGTCTCTTGAGTTAAACTTCCCCAGGTGGGGGTCCAAGAGCCACCAAAGCAAGCGGTCATGGGCTGGAGAGACGCAGATTTGCTGTGTGATCCTTCATGAAGTCTTTCCCCTCCTTTCCAGGGTGAGAAAACAGGGACATGCCAGCAGTCAGAGAGCTTGGGACCAACCTGACCTGTCTCTCCAGCATTTGGACCGTTGCTCCTGTCCTCGTCAAGCCTAGCCTTAATTCTGAAAATAAACCTCTGCCAGGGACCTCAAGACCTGCTGGAAGGGCAGCAATTGCAGACCAACACCCAGCATGGGATCAAACTCCCTACAGACAGCAAAGGGCAAGGTGGTCTCAAAGAAAATCACAGCAAGAGGCTTAAAATTCAGCCATGAGAGCATGGTGTCAGCGTGCGTGCAGGCAAGGGCTGCTCAGGAGCCTCCCCGGCTCCCTCCCGGTGCTCCTGGGCTGGCTGTGGACCTGCTTGCTTTGGAAATAGAGCTGGATCTTCTGCCCAGGAGCAGTCCATGGAGTGACTGGTGGCTCAGAGAAACATGTTTTCCTGCTAGCTTGTTGGATGTGAGCAGTGGACGCACAGCTTCACTGCTTGGGTTTTCTTTTCACTAGTCCTAGGAGCTAGCCTTTAGGATTTTATATGTCTTCTAGGTAAAAAGCCGGGAGCCAGACTGTCTTTCCCAGGAGGAGGGCCAAGGCATCTAAAGACTACCACTAACTTACCATTTCACAGACTCCTCACATGTCTAAGGGATGCCTCCTGGGGCTATTGCCTCGAATTGTACAAAATAACCCTTGGACGGCATAATTTAATACTGCGTGTCATATGGCAGAGGTCCATGGGATGGCCAAGGAGCACAATATAAAAAATATTCAGCCAAAGATATCAGTTTTCCTACTGTATCAGCATAACGAGGACTTCTGCAAATGTCTGATGTTGGGACTGGTTTGTATTGCAAATGTCCCTGTCTAATCTACAGCTCTGTATTAAATAACACATTATCCTATCATGACATTTTGCTTTGCCAGGAGAGCACAATATTTATACGTACATGCCCACAGTACTGCATTTCTGACAGAATACCATATTAATGACAAATTGTAAGTTTGGTAACACAAGTCAGAAAATGTTTTAAACCTGTTGGCTTGGGGAAGTAAGACAACCCTTTTTAGACATAGAAAAATTGCAACACCAGACAGAGTCATCGTGCGCCGTTTGAATAAATATCGATCTTCAAAACTGTTAACAGCTTTGCACTCAGAAGTCAGAGAGCTGCTATAATAGATAATTTTTCAGTGCTATTTCAAATGCATGACAGTAGTTTTGCTTTCAAGCTGGAAGCAGCTCTTCACTCACAGGTCAGGCCATCTTCTGCCGATGGCACTTGCTTAAGGACGGAGCCAGGGGACACCTCCATGGCCAATGCGCTGGTGGTTATCCTACGGAGAGCCACGCTCCTGCTTCTCGCAGCGAAAGAAAACAAAGTGGAAAGTGCTCCAGCCCTTTTTGGAGTGACCTTGATGTGCAACTCCCCTCGCCTCCCGCCCCTCCGAGCTCTGCTTTTTGTATCCTGCCTCCATATCCTCTCACGCTGCATCAAAACCTCTGCAGCAGCTTTGGGTCGTGTCTCGTGCAGCAGCATCTCCTCCTCTGCCCTCCTTCCCATGCTTGATGGATTTGATGCATCCATGGGGAGACCTCACGCTCCAGCCAGGCTCTTGAACCCAAAAGGTTGAAAATATCCAGGGAAATGGGTCCGAGCTGACCCAGGGCTCTGCACAGGCCAGGTCGCAGCAGCAGTGTGAAGGGTTTGTCTAGGATAGGCTGGAGTATTTCACTCTTCCCCACCCTGAATTTAGTTAGAATATTTTACAAGCAATTTCTATCGAGATGTCAGCCGCACTATCAACCCGCCCCCTCCCCTGCACATAATCAAAATATTTTGATAACCAAAAAATGTCAGGCAATACAGCGAATTTTGCAGTAAATAAATAGAGAAAATAACTGCAAAGACAAGGAAGGGAGGAGTGGGGAACTGGTGCCTCTGCAGAAGGTTTCCATCCCTGAACAACAAAAAGGTCCTTTAAAATTACTGTTCTGACAAAAACATTTTTCTACAAAAATAACCCCCCTCTAGTGGAAAAAGGAGGCTGATGATAGGGAATCTCATGCTGCTGGTTCACACCTCTCTGCTTTGGAGGGTCAGCGCTCCCTCCGCGAGCACGGCACAGCCCCACGGCACAACCGCCTGTTGGCCCAGCAAAGGCCAAGCCGCTCCTCGCAGCAGACAAGTAGCGATTAGATGAATCGCCTGGCAAACGAGCCCTCAGTGAGATACTAAACACATACCAAATATGTGTGACAAATTGCAATGACAAGGTTGCGCTGGCAGGCTGGATGGCGGGTAATGAAATCCCTGTCCAGACAGTGCTACGCTCTGGGCACTCTTTGAGCCAAGAGAAGGCAAGAGATGCTGCCAAAAACCCGTCGGCACGACCACCACACCCATTTTCCACACTGCGGCGAGTGGCCGAGGCCGCCACAAACACCGACGGTGCCCGGAAAGCCGAGGTTGGGACTGTCGAACCACGCACAAACCTGGGGTGGCAGGGCTGGTGAGCAAGGTCAGGTGAAGGAGATTCACAAAGAAACCAAACGCAAAACCGACCATTCGGTCTGGGTGCAAGGGACCCAAATGTTGGTGGAAGTGTTAGTGCAGAAGCCAGAGCTCGAGATGGGCAGTTTAATGCACGAGGTGGGGCAATGCAATAAATCGAAGGCATGGCTCCCCGTTCTGCACATGGGGCTGTGGCTGTGAACACCCATGTTTGCCCCCCGTCACTGCCCCGGGCACCCTGGGCTGCCCACCCTGTGTCCCGCACAGCCCCTGCAGACACAGGGACCCCCTTTCCCATGCCAAACCCCGGTGTTGGGATGCAGTTTGGGGCTGGCCAGACACTCGTTCAGAAGCAGCCGCAGTTTATTAGCCCAGTAGCTGTGGAAAGTTTCCAGGCTGGGCAGGATGCTCCGGCAGCGAGCCGGGGAGGGGAGCGGGGTCTGCACAAAGCTCTCGCTGCAACAGGAAAGCAAGGGCAGCGCGGGCAGCACAGCTCTCAAACCCCAGGGGGTACTTTTGAAGAGACATCTCTCTTCAGCCATTTGTCCCCTCCGATGTCCACTGTCGCACCAACAGCACCCCTCGAAGTGCACGTAACCCCCAAGCTTTTTGCTTTATTCTCCTTCCACGTGCAGACAGCAAAGGCGAGCCTGGCATTTGGGCTGCCACTGGACAGATTTGGTCTCTTCAAAGAAAGTTTTCTACCTTTGCCACGGGCCTGCAGCACCGAAGGAGTGTCCAGGGCTCGCCCCCACTACGAGGAGCAGAAGCGTTTCAGCAGGCCACGTTTAAAATGTGCAGTGTGAGGATGTTTATTTTTTTAACCAGTTCCATAGCTGCCACCTCTGCGAAGACAGCACATTTTGACTATATGACAAGCCCTAACCCGGTTGGGTGGCTGCATCCTGCAGGCAAGGGAAAGCCAGCGGGCCTGGGTGCCACCTGCCACTTTCTCTGGAGCGAAACAGCGATGCACCCAGAGCCGGCGGGCAACCGGGGAGGCAGCACCCAGGCGGGGGCCCCGGCAGGTGTGCCCGTGGGAGGGGAAAGCAACAGACGGCTTCACTGGGGTGTTTTGGGCTTTCTGCTTTCAGCCCGAGTGATCTGTGGGGCGCATCTCTGCTTGAAGAAGGCAGCCGTAAAGCATCCATCTGCAAAAACACCCCAGCAAACACAATCCCTCGCCCTCCCCCGCCAGGTTTCTGCGAGCAGCATTCATTCCTTGCTCTCGCTGTAGATCCGGCATGCCGAGTCCTTTCTCCCCAAGAGTATTCTCCCTTTACAAAGCAAGATCATAAAGCAGTGACATAATCCAAGCTTGGCAAACACTTTTGCTGATGTTAAGCCAGTGCCTTTCGTGGTTCTCACTGCAGCTTTTGAGTCCACGATATAGATGGCGCAACTGGCTGATTAAATGTGCAGGAGCCTCCCAAGATACCATTTCATTTGAAACGCTGACATTTATATTTGACATTCCAATAAGTGTGGGGCTTTTTTTTTTTTTTTAATTAGTTCTCGCAAGGGTGCGGGTCAGACACAGCCACACAATGAAGTTCTCCATAGAATAGGTATGATTCAAACAGATGACTCCTGGCCAGACTTCCTAACCCATCTACCTTGCAGCGGAGCCTCGAAGCCAAATTAATTAGAGGCCACCCACAAGTAGATGTGAGAGGTGTAGGTGAATCTCTTTGCCCATTCATTCCCTGCCACATCTGCTGAGATCTCGACATACTCGCTAAGGGTGAGTGGGAGGGCTCTGGTGCTAAATAAATGACTCGATTTCTTTCATTTTGGCACCAAAACGCAGCCAGCCAGCAAGGCCGAGTAGTAAACAATAGTAGTAATGCGGAAAAAAAAAAAAGAAAAAAAAAAGAAGCATATAAGATGCCTCAATGAAGAGGTGTGATTGTTGGCAAAATGTGTCCTGTTTGAGTTTATGGGATGTACAGAGTCTTTTTATTAGGGATACTTTTTGCTATTAGTGTAATAAAAAAGGACCAATTGTTTCTGCCATCTGAGAAAACTCTTGGTGGAACAGGCAGAAATCCAGGAATAATTAAGAAAATAATAGTGCACACCCAACAAGAAAAACATTATTTGTTTAAAGATGAAGTCCCTCCAGAATACTTGGTAGTGATTGCGTTTCTTTCAAAAGGGGGGAAAAAACCGTCTAAATGAAAAGCAGCAGCCATCAGCTAGTTTCTAAGATCTCGAATGGAAAAAGCGCAGGGCTGCAATACCCTTCAGTGGTAAGACTTTTTCCGTTTTCACTGCTCTTATCAGCCTTTGCAAGTTGCAAAATAATAGTGTTTTGCCCTTACATGTTTCCATCAGAGGATCAGAAGCGCTTCACAAAACAGAATTAATTGAGCTTCACTGCTCACCTGTGAGAACAGAGCAATTATTTAGCAACAGGGTTTGGGGGGTTTTTTTGCTGTTTGAGGTGGAGGTAGAAGTAAAAACGGCAACAGGAGGATTATGAACTCACCAAAGCCACCAAGAGACTTCACAGCTTTGCCCATTTCCAGCGATGGACGGGGCAGACCTGGAAGTTTCTGATCTCCAGATCTGGGCTCTCCCTTCGGAAGGGACCACTTTGCCCCAGCATCACTTTTCCCCAGGCCTCAGCTTGCCAGGCTTCCCACTGGCACGAATTACCATCCTCCCAAGCTCTGACTCTTCAGATTAAAAAAAAATCTTCAGAAAACTGTGTCTCCAAATCACCCGTCTCCCCTGCAGGTGTGTCGTGGTGCCATCCCGTACCCAGGATGTGCAACGTGGGCTCCAAAATCCTGCTCCCATGGCTCCGGTGGGACTCTGGGCAGGGGAACACGGCGGGGCACGTCCCTCGAGCCTGCGGGTCGGGAGGGGAAGGCTGTGAATCAGCGTCTGTGGAGAACTCGAGTATCACAGGAATGGGGGGGAGGCAAAAAACCCAATTCTAAACCTCACTCTGATGTTCTGTGCAGCACATGGACAGAGCCACACACTGAACAAATCAGTTTTTACCCAACCTGGACTGAAAAAGCATCATCTCTCCTCTGGATGGTTTACAAGAGGCCGTAAACCGTGGAGGGAAGCGGCAGTGGAAGGAGCTTGTTTGCACGAAGGGCAAAGCTGAGGTTCCCTATCAATCCCGTGCAGCTCTTGTGATTTATATATTTTTTTTATTATTATTATTTTTTTTTCCCCATTGAGGTTTCGGCTGCTGCGGAGGCGCAGAGGTCCTGGCAGAAGCCACGGCGTCAGAGCCAGGGGCAGGTGGATCCACCTCCCCCGGGGCCCCCGCCGCCTCCTCGGCCCCGCAGTCCCCCCGCCGCCCCGCACGGCCCCCAGCCTCCGCGGCCCCGCGGGACCGTGCCCACGGGGGATGCCCATCTCCCGCTCCCGCCGCCCCGCCCCGCCGAGGCCGGTACCGGGAGGCGCCTGCCCGGCTGCCGGCGGGAGCATCGTCCCGTCCCGTCCCGTCCCGTCCCGTCCCGTCCCGCCCCGTCCCGCGCGGGGCCCGGCCGTCCCGCCCCGCCCCGTGCCCGCGGCCGCGGCCATCCCCGTCCCGCCCCGGCGGGCGGTGCTGCCACCGCCCCCGCTCCCAGCAGCCCTTGCAACCGCCTACAATGAAATTTGCGAAGTTTTTTCGGTTTCGGCGCCATTTTCGAGTGGACTCGGAGGTGAGGAGGGAGGGCGGGCAGGGCGGCGGGGCCGGGGCGCCGCGGGGGGCCGACCGCCGCCCCCCCCCCTTCCCTCCCCCCCCCCTGCGGGCGGCACGGCCCGGCACGGCCCGGCACGGCGGGGAGCGGGGGGGTGGCGGGACGGGGTGCGCTGCGCTGCCCGCCGGCGGGGCGGGGGGGGGGCACGGCTCGGTCCCCTCCCGCCGCCTCCCCTGCGCCGCCGTGGGCGGGGTCGCGTCGCGCCCCGTTTGGGGGGGGGGGGGGTACACGGGCACGGGACACGGGCCTGGGAGAAACTTGAGGGGTGGGGGGAAGAAGGGAGGGAAAAAAAGAAAAAAACTATAAAAAAAAACTTTTTTTGGCTGGGGGGGTGGGGAGAGCGGCGGCACCAACAGCGCCCCCCGCCCGCCCGCGCGGCGCCGCCCCGCGCGCACAAAGGCGGCCCGGGGCGGGGGGGGGGGGGGGGGGCGGCGGCCCCGGGGGGGGGGGGGCGGCGGGGCGGCAGCCCGTGACGCAGCGGGCAGTGACAGCGGGGGGGGGGCGGGCGGGGCGGTGTCCCCGTCGCCCCCACCCCCCCCCCCCCCCGTCGCCGCCGCCGCCGCCGGACCGTTAGGGCGGGAGCGGAGCGCGGCGCCTTCCCCCCCCCACCCCCCCCGCCACGCGCGTCCCGCGCCGGGGGACGGTTCCCACGTGGGTGCGGGGCGCCCTGCCGAGCCCCCCCCGCCCCGCGACGGCTTTTCCTCGTGGGTTTTTTTTGTTATTAATATTTTTTTTCATGTTTTTTTTCGCGTCGCGGGGAGCCGCGCCCGCCCCCCGCAGGTGTGGCTCGGGGTTGGTTGTTTGTTTTTCCCCCCCCCCCGCCCCGTTTCCCTCTTTTTTTAATTTTTCTTTTTTTTTTTTTTTGAAAGAAAACCGGGGAGTCCGGTGGCTGCCGGCCCCCACTTCGTGCTGGCGTCGGGCCTGCGCGCCCCCACGGCCACCCGCGCTCGGCCCCAGCTCCCACTGCCACAGCGGGCGCACAGGAGAGAATAGTTTTATACATTAAAAAACCCATATACTAGTATAACCAAAAAACAATTCGGAGAAATAACTTAAAATATTTTTTTAAAAAAAATTGGCACCCAGCTTTTGCTATTTTTTTTTTCCTTTGCTGGTTACTTGCTTTGTACAGGAAATTTGAATATCCTGGCAAAGGCCGACTTCCAAGTGCAGCTTTGCTGCGCTCGGTGAGCAGCGGTGATGGGAGCAACGCGTGCCACGCTGCGGGTTTTTCCCTTTTTAATTTATTCTAGATACAGTATTTTTTCCCACATGTGCGTCAGGTACATAAAGACAATTTTTTTGCCTTTGGAGAGTGAGTTTTCCAAGGTTAAAACGTGAATTGCTCCCCCTAAAAAGAAATGAATTGTGCTTGTGTGTTGTATGCGTCTGTACATGTGTAGGTGAGGGACCATCTGCCAAGTTTCATCGTTTTCTGCTCTGAAGAAATCCAAAGAACTTCAATGCTCACCATCAACTGCGAAAGTCTGTATTTAGTTAATCCACTTTGGTGGGAAATACAGTAAAACTGAACTGCTAATGCAATAAACATTTATGAAATATAAGAGGGAAGCTTTAAGTAATGCTTCAGGCGAACTGACCCAAATATAAAAAAAAAAAAACACAACCAAAAAAAATTACTGTGTGGTTGTTATGTTTTGAATTAATGTTCATCTGACAAAAAAAATATTATTTTTCTTTCTGTTCTTAACAAATAAACTTTATAGGAATCAGGCTTCAAGATCTGTCCCTTGTTGTTTAAAACTGGATGAGATGACAATGCAAAAAAATGGAAGTAACAAGAAGCATCATACTTTTCTTCTCCTCAGCAGTGTTGAGAAAAAACTGGATCCTGGAATTTTACTGTGGATTTTACTGGTTTTCTGGAGTACTGTAAGTTGAAGTCTTATCCCGCAGGCCTTTGCGAGCACCAGTAGCCCTCCGTCGTATTAACAGCCTTGTCTTGATAAATACAGTTGATCCTGCTAGTAACAATATCGGAGTTGAGTTTCAAATCGAGTAAAGTTAACGAATTAATTTTTTTCATTATTTGAATTTGCCCTGTGTAGCTGCAGTTTGGTTTCGGGTGTTCTGCCCCACCTAAGAGCACACTAATGTGTGGTTTAACGTGTGAGAGGTACGCCGTGCTAAAATTAAAATGTAGCTCTAATACGCTGTTATTTATATGAAATACACGCTGCTTCTCTGACCTTTTTCTGGGTAGATTAGTGAGAAAAAATAGGTTTAATAAAGTGTATGAGAAATTATCTGCTCTCATAGAGCTTTGACCTACGAACGCCGAAAAAATATATTTTATGCATTTATTTTGTGCCACCCAGGAAGAAGTCTTAGCTGGCTAAAACATGCATAACGGCGATTTTCTCGTGACGTGTGCGCGCCGAGGAGATGCGCTGTAGATGCCCGTACAAATGAAAGTAACTTGGCTGTGTGCAGTTCCCACATCTGACTGTTAGTGCTCTTTAATAGTCATTTCTCTTCACGCAGCCCTCGCTCGACTTCAGCAGCCTTGCGAGGCAAGTCGTATCGGAAATGTAATAGCTGGAACCATCTGGTGGTTGTTGATCAAGCATCGGGTCTGATTCCAGCTATTAGCCACATCTGTAAATATTAATACGTGACTTTTGTTTAAATTTCGTTGTTCAAAGGGAGACAGGAATGAAAGTGGTGTGATTTTTCAGACCCAGGCAGATACGAAGTGTTTCGGTGGTGCTACTCGCCCCCTTATTTTCGTTTTGTTACTGTAATTGTGTCTCGCTAGTTAATGTCTGGGACCTTCAGCTGTAACGAGATGATTTATTTTAGTCTTTTTGTAAAATAGTAAATGTCTCTTTTTTTCTTTTTTTTTTTTATCCTTCTTTCAAATTAGAACAATGACTTCAGGATTTGTTTGTGCATGTCTCCTGAAAAACTGTTCAGTATCAGAGTTCAGAGGGTTTTTTTTCCCTGTGCTTTTTATATATATATATATATATATGTATGTGTGTGTATGAAATGCTTAATATTTTGTTGTCTTTGAGCTTACCTAGCCCTGAAGTGTGCAAGTCGGTGAAGGCTCTGTATGCAAATCTGCCCTGTCATGGGCTCCTATATTTATTTCCTTTCCTTTCCCATGGCGCTCTTTTTCACTTTTTTCTTTTTTTTTTTTTTTTTTTTTTTGTCTGGTGACAGTGTCAGTGAGGAGGGACTAGGTTGTGTTTTAAGAGAACCTCGTATTTCAGGGTGAATTTGTTTAGGTTTTGTGTGTGTGTTTGGGCTTGGGGTAGGGGGGATGTTTTTTACTAATTGCCCAATATACTTTGGCAAGCAGAAGTTGCATTGTTTTATGAACTACATTAATGGATTTCTGCGTGTTCAAATTCCCCAGTTATTTGGGGGATTTAATTAAACCTCTGTAGGTGGCTGGCTTACGTAGATGACAGGTAGAAGTCTCAATTTCTAGAAATAGCTGGTACACACACCGCAGGCGTGGAGCTTGTGGCAGCATTAAGAGCTGCTGCAATGCTTTTGCATTGAGGTGGAGCTTTTGGGGCAGTTCTCTTGGTATTGGGCACTACCAGGAGAGCGGGACACCCCTGTTCCTGGATGTGGTGGGGTGCTTCTGGGTGCTGACTCCCCCCGGCAGCAAGGGGGTGATGGCCCAAGAGTGCCACCACAAAAACCCCAACCCCTGAAGAGCCTCTCTGCATCTTACCTGCTTGTCTTAGTCTTGGTTTATCACCTAAATCAGCATAAATAAGATGTTTGCTTCTGGTCTGCCAAGACCTAGAGGTTGTTCTTGCTGCTGCTATTTTAACCCCTTCAGGGAGGGGAGGTGGGCTTGCTGCGACCATGGTTTTGCCCAGCAGCTTTCCCACTCACCCTTGGAGCTGCCACCGGTTTTGGCTGGCAGGAGCTGTGTCGTCCCTCCTCGCTGCACAGCGCCTGGGTTATGATTCGGGGTTACCAGTGTGCCTTGAGTACCACTGCCCAGAGCCACGCTCGGGTGGCAATGGTGTCAGTAGCCTGCAGCAATGGGGAGAACGGGGAGACGCGGCATGCGATCGCCCTTTAAGTTCTGCTTCGTAGTCTGCCCTATCTGGAGGTGAAAACTTCCCCCCCCCCCCCCCCCCCAATTTTAAAAATGCTTGCACCCATCCGAAGCCTTTGTGGTCTGTGCATGCCTCTGAGGCTGCCCGACAGCCCCCGTCCCCCTCCTGAAGCACGGCGGTGCCTCTGCGAGCGCCTCGTAAACCCTTCTGTGTGTTGCTTTCTAGTTCCCACTGAAACAGCGATTGCCTTGTGTCTGGGGACAGTCAGCGCAGGAGGAGCCGATGCGCCTGCATTCAGAGGTGAGTTGGGAAGGTAAGCTCACGTGTCCGACCTGCTCTGAAATACCTGCAGCATCCGCATCCCTCTGGATAAATGCAGGTTCCTCTGAAATGCGTATTCCTTCTTGGGCACTGCAGGTAACACCTCGGAGAGGTTGAGATAAATCATCCTGTTCAGCTGCCATCTTTCTGGTTTAACATTGAGAATCCAAAGCACAAACTAAGTTTGAAAGAAGCTAAAGTGTGAGATGGCATGATTCAAACATAGAGCTTTATGACTTAAAATAATTATTCTGTCATGTCATAAACACCCGTATTTTCTCAGATACAGATTTCACTGCCTATCCCAAATTTCCCCTTGCCCAATACTCGGTGTGAATGTTGATTTTTCTCTGTGCTAAAGAATAGGCTGGTGGCAGTGCATTGAACCCATGCTTTGGAAAGTCCTCCTTGCTGAAGAGAGCTCTTACCCCCCTTGTCAAACTAGACTAAAGACTGGGGTTTTATATATATATATATATATATGAATATAAACATGCATTAAAACTTGAACCTCAGACACAATCAAAGTGGATTTTAGTGTTGAGCTTGTTTGGTTGGTTTTTTTGTTGAGTTTTTTTTTTTTTGAGTCACTTGAAGAGATGAAATAAGACCACACAGGTACAGTCAAGTAAAACATTGTTACAGAAATAATTAATGGTAAAATTATGTGAGGGGTTGTTTTGTTTTAGCTTGTACAGGTTTAGCTTTCTCTGGGTACTTGGCTTTGCAGTAAGTAGCAGTTGCTCATTAGAGAGTTGCACCTGGTGCTATTGGTATTGAGGACACTGAAGTGAAAAAACTGCTTTTTTTTTGTTGGCAAATACTTGATTTAAAATTTGCAATAATTTGGCACAGGTCACAAGAGCTTTTGAAATTCCTATTTTTAAGTTTGCTAAACAGGCAGGGACTAGGAGGAGGACAAACTGGAACTCAGCTAAGTGGCGTGTTTAGCTCAAGGGGACAGCACAAGCATTTGAACTAATGGCGTCATTTCTGACATTGTTCACTTTTTTTGTGATGCTGCTTTTTAAGAAAATGAATTGAAGGAAGTTGTCACATAACTGGAAAAAAAAAAAAAAGCCAAAAGGAAACACAAAAAATGTCAGGCTATCTGCACGGCTCCTGTACAGCCCTTACAGGCTGGTGGGTAAGTGCCTCTGGCAGCTGCGTGCTTCAGAGCTACAGCCTCCTTTCTGCCCTGTGCTGGTATTTTCTTCTCTGGTACAGGCAGGGGAGGTGGTGAAGTTCCAGGGTATCTTTAACTTCTGGTTGCATAACGTTTCTCCATTCAAATAGTAAATGAGCATAATCTAGTCTTTAAAAAAAGAAGTTTGGGTTTGGTTTTTTTTTTTAGTTTTCTTAAAAGTCAAAATAAGCTGAATAAAAATATTTTAAGGAAAACTTCACAGGTTTGAACTGTAGGAATCTGGATTTATTTATTTGAAATATTGACATTGCAACTCCTTGAAAATTCTTCATGTTCAGCAGCCCCTAAGAGGAAAGCACAAGGTAACATTTCCCCATAGACCATTTGGAAGGGTCAGGAAGGGCTGCAGGCTCTTTACAGTAGCAAAAGAAGTAGATCTGAAAGTGTAGATTTGCTGGAACCCAAATACTAAGTATGCTTTGTGGGTGGGGGAACAATTAATTTCTGATTTTGTTTCTGAAACTGGTATGTTTGCACTGTGTAACTGCTTGTTCTCTTATAGTTACAGACTTTCTGATAGCACCCATGAAGAAAAAAAAAAAATGTCCTGTGGTGGTAATGCATGCACGTTAAATGTCTTCATTGTAGAGTGTTCTTCAGTACCTTATATCATGGTTTAAAAAAAAATAATATTCAAAATACCATTTGGAATGTCAACATTCAGTGGGCTTTGAGGAGATGTAGCAGCACATCATGGTTTGTAGGGACAAGGAGATACAGACCATTCTGGGCTGCCTCATTACCTCAAGGATAAGACAAGAAAGTGAGCTTCTGGTTATCATAGATGTGGAAGCTAACACATTCCCATGTATCTCTTTAGTTCAGTTGAACAGGTATGTGTAGATAAGTTCTGTTGGTGCTTGTGTCTGTGCACATCCTTTGCAGCTACAAATATATTCCCGATGAGTTTGTGTGTTTGTGTCTCGGCGGGGCAGGCCCTGCAGGCAGGAAGGACTTGTAGCCCCTTTTTGTTCTCCAACATGGGCATGGACGGTGTTGGTTTGAGCACTGGGCCTTCAACTGGTGCCTTCCCCCCCACCTATTGCTCTTTGGTCCTTTCCCTGGCAAAAGATCGGCCAAGGTGCTCTGTCGCCCTGTGTTTGGGGGGGGAAAGGGGGAGTTTGGAGGCTGTGGAGAGGCGGTAGAATGGAGAGCTGTCAGCAGTGCTCTAGCAGCACGTAAATACTGGAGTTTGGGATTGCCTGTTGCTCTCCAGTATTGCATTGCTGCTTTAGTGAGGCTGGAAATCGGTCCCTGCTGCAGGAGCCCAGGGCTCTGGGTCACGGGGTGCCTCCTCGGCACCCCCACGGTGCCTTCCACGCTGCTGCTCGGGGGCTCTCGTCTCCCACACCAATAAACCACTGCGGAGGCAGCAACGAACGAGGGCTTGGTGTCGTTAATGGGGAGGGGGCTGCACCCCAGCACCCCTGTGATGGGGGGTGCCTGCTGCCCCAGCCCAGGGATGGAGGGGGCAGAGGGCACTGCCATGGCACAGGGGCCATGGTTGGGAGATGGTGCCAAGCAAATCCTGGGGGGAGGGAGGGCGGGGGGGGGGGGGGAGCAGAATAAGGGCTAATGCTGCTCCTGGGTGCTTGCCCTGCCTCCAGCAGCTGGGGAGGGGGGGTGGGGGACATGGGTGACGGGTGTCCAAGGGCTGGTGGGGACTGGACCTTCCATCTGTGTGGGGAGGAGGAGGAGGGGGGCCCTATAGCTGTGCGTGGGGTGCTCCTGGGGCAGCCCTGGCAGGGGAGGGATCATCTTTCCCCAGGTCTATGCAGCTCCCCCAGTCACCATGGAGGTACCCAGGTCAGGCACAGCTTGCGGGGGGGGGGGGGGGGGGGGGCGGCACGGGGCTGCCAGTGCCCAGCATCTGGCAGCACTTGGGCCAGGGTGGGAAGAGTTTGGTGGGTGTGGAGCACCTGAGGGTTTGTCTGCAGACCCATCGCTGCTCTACAATCTTCTCCAGAGCAAGCCCAGCCCCAAGGTGAAAGGGTTTTCCTTTCTCTGCCCTTAGCGTCCCACCACTCACAGCTTCCCAACCCTGTCAGGAGCAAGGGGTAGATGCAGGGACCACCATGGGATCAGGGATGCTCTTCCTGGAAAGGGCTGGGATGGTGCCTCCCTGGTCAAATATCCATCCTCTGCAGTGGGGGTGAGGTTTCCTGTCCTCGTGGTGATGGTGTGTCAGTAACAGCCCCAATCCTGCAGTCTCCTGTTGAGTGCTAGTGGCTGCGAATCCCAGAACATTGGGTTTTTTTCAACTATTTTTAGGAATTAATAAATCACAGTCAGTAGTTGGGGGGCAGGGGGGTGGCAGGGGAATATCCTCTTGCTGATTTACAGCTTAATTGCAGCTCCCGGTCAGCACGGTGAGCGTCGGTACCACCAGGAGATGGGCACAAGGGACTCCCCCAGTACACAAATGTTTCTAGCACAGGGGAGGTGTAAAAGGCATGTGCATGGGTAGGAGCAGCTTTTAAAAGCCTCTACCTACAAACAGATCAAAGTCACAATATTTGGACACACAAACAGCCCATTTGAAATGGGACATTGGTATGCTTGTGTCTGTAAAATAGTTTATTCCTGCTTTCTACAAGTCAGGCTCTTAATTGCCATATAAAATACTGCTTTCCCTCTGGAAAACAATAACTTGCTTTACAGAGAAATTGGTAGGTAAAGTGATTAATTCTGTACTTTTTAATTAATTTTACATCAGATTTTTTTAGAAAAGTTTTCTATTGTTAGCATTTATAGGTGGAATGTAAGAGTTAAAAATCAGGTTTGTTCCTTCTTTTTAGACCTTTTCTGTTGTGATCAGTTTGATTTTACTCATCTAGAAAAAGAGATTTCCACCTCATTCACAAAGAGAAGAATCCTGCTAAAACTGCTTTCAGGCTACAGTCTCCTGCCAGGATCAAAATGACTTGATAGTAACGGGAGAGTAAAAGCACCACGGAGTTTTCGGAGCAGCAGGCAAGAAAAAAATTTAGAGGCTAAATCAAGCCAATAGGAAAAGCGATCCCAGGGGGGATAGAAAAATGCCCGTGGAGGTGGCTGTGCTGTGGGTGAGCAGCACCAAGCCGTGGCTCGGGGTGATGGATGTGCTGTAGCTGGGGCGCAGGGGTGTCGGGAGTGAGGGCTGGGGACACAGTGTGGGGCTTTGCATCTGCCGCAGCAGAGTACCGGGGTGCCGGACGGGGGCTGAGAGCTCCCCTCTGCTGCTCCCAGTACCTTGTGAGCCCATCTGCTCTGCTCCAAATATTTCAGGATATTGCTGGTTATTAATACAGACAGCCCAGGGGGTAGACATCCAGCTGTGCTTTTCTCTCTGAGAAGCTGGGGAAGCTCCCGTCCTTTTTTTCCTTAAAAGTTTGCCTTCGACGTGTTTTCAGGTTGGCTTCAAGCATGTGCTTTTGCTACTGCATTTGAGCACAAATTGCTTTCAAAAGAAGCAACAAACGCCCTTGCAGAGCATCCCGGGTCTGAGTTCAGTCACTCAAAGACCCTTACGGCAGCGCGCTGCGGCGGCACTGCATTGCTGGGGCAGCTCTGTAAAGCAGCGTGCAGCCCTGCGAAGGGGCAGCAGCACACGCAGAGCAGCTTGGGCAAGCTCTTCAGTTTGTATAGGATAAAGCAAGATGTAATTTTTCTAGTTAATTGTGAAATCTGCTGCATCAGGAACATATGTGACCACTGTGGAGGAAAAGCTTTTGAGTTTCCTCAGTAGTTTTTGGTGTGATTTTATAAACAAGCTGGAAGGCAGCAGTTCCCCGTGGTAGGTAAATACATGCAGCACATCGTTACACCACTGAGTGGCTGCTGGGTTTAGTAAATAGACACTAGACAAGCTTATTAATTGCACACTTCTACACCAATCTGTTTTTTTAATTTCACCCAGACTGAAACCCTCCCACACAGTAAGACTGAGGTTATGTTACTCTGCTCACAGTACCAGGTACCTCCATTAGAGAGGCCGTGGTGTGGGAGCCAAATGAGGTGTTGCAGATTCCTGTAAACACTAAAAAAGCAACCCAAAAAGCCACCTTATCTACCTTCAGCGTTTTCCTGCTCACCTCCTTTGATGCAAAAGGAATTTTTGGCAAAGGTTAGCAGCTCATTGTGGTATCCAGCATTATCTTGCCTTCCTTGCACTTCTTGCCCACCCACCTCAGCTGACATCCAGCGTGCTCTGAGCCAGGACTGGCTTTTGTAGGTGTTTGTGCAGTGCCTTGCATCACAGCAGCTCCGAGTGCTAGATGTTAATAAGTTCAGGTCTTGCTCTTTGCACTACAGAGGGGAAAAAACACTTTACATGTCTCACTCTTAGCAAGGGTAATTACAGAATCACAGAATTACAGAATCACAGAATTCTGTAATTCAGGCTAAGTGATGTGACTCTTAACTAGTTATGCAGCTGGCTTCGGTGGGAAGCCACCAGTGTCCCCGGTTCAAAGCTGCATGAAAGACAAAAATCTCCTTGGGTTAAATTGAACATGGCAGGTAGCAGCCACCTGGCAAAGCAGAAGCCAGGTCACCCACTTTACCAGTAAAGGTTTGCTAAAGCGAGAGCAAACGATGGTGCTGGCACTCTGATGGCTCAGTGGGTCTTTGCAACAAATTCACCAAAGGGAAGAAAAATGCAAGTTCAAGTCTTTTCATTTCTGAAGCAAAGTGTAAGACATTGCTCTCAGCAATTTCTCACATAAACCCATTCTTGTATGCTGTTCAAGTAACAGAATATTGAAGATTACTCAAAATACGATTCAAGTAGAGCATATATTATATAAACTGTCCGAAGTTCTCATGCCGTATGCTCTGTGAGAGAAAATAGCTTCCCCCTCAGACTGAAAAGAAATTATTTGAGTGTACGCGACTGCTAGGCAAGGTCTGGTGGCAGGGACAGGACTAGGTGGTATGGAAGACTCAGCTAGATGGGGGGTGGAGGGTGTGCAGTTATTGTTTATTAGAAAGCACAAGATGGTTTTTGAATTGCAAGTGTAAGGAGTTTGCACTCTAAAGAATATTTTGTATTCTCTGATTGCTATTGGGTACTTCGCATTTTGTGAATGGAAGAGAAAAAATTGGCAAGAAAGGAAATTGAGGAGAAAAGATCTGATAAAGGCACTGCAATACATATTTAAAAGCATGCGCATGCACCCCACCACCACCCCCCCACTTCACCCCCCTCCAGTACCCTCCTCCTCCCTGCCTTAGGACTGGCTTTATCACGTCCCAGCTCCTCAGATGGGGAACAGGCAAGTGAAGCATTGGCATCAACACTGGCATTGCAGCTCTGGTACCTCCCAGGCCCCACAGGTTACCCAGCGGAAAGCTCAGGAAAGGCAGCACGTTTCATTAATACCCAGAAAGTCTGTTCCCTGGGAAAAGGATTTTATCCCCCTCTGCACTGAAGGTCAGCTAAGTCAACACCTAGTGCTCATGACAAACCCTGCCCCAGCTGCTTCACAGGCTGCATGCCAGCCGCGCTCGCAGCGGTGCATCGCGGCAGAGGGTGGCCTTCCCAGTGGGCACAGGGGCTTGAGGAGCAAACCTAGCCCCATGCCAGCATCCGTGGCCGCCACACAATGTACGGGGCATTGGCACACGCTCCCATGCAAAATCGATGGGGAGACACGGTGCCTTCAGTGGCAGGGTTGGAACAGGTGAAATAAATAGCGTTACTTCACTGCTGTGCGTAGCAAGATGCTGTGGGAAAAGTAAGTTTTGTCCAAGTCTCTTCTAAAAGCAATCCTGTAGCATTCACACTGGTGCTCCTGAGATTTCCTGAGATAAGTTGGGCTTGGACAAGGCACCCAGCTGTAAGAAGCCTACCTAACAGAGCTGGGACTGGAGTTGGAAATAGACAGTCCTTTATTTAATAGCTGGTTCCTTATTTATACACAGTCACTATCATTTGGGGTATTTTCCTGACATTTGTGAAGGGCAGGGGTGGGGGAATCACTACCTGCAGGAGGGCACAGACTGTCTGGGAAAAGAAAAAAAACCCACACTTAACACCCAAAGTTGTAGCTTACATGCACAGCAATTTGCTATAGGCAACCTGGCACTGTGTAGAAGACACAAGATGGTTGGTTCCCTTTCTGGTTATAGTGGGGGGAAAAATAAAGATGCCACCAATAACCACTTGTTACATAAATACCAGCCTCTTACTGGAACAGGTTAATCTACCTGCAGCTTGATTTACTCACCATGCCAGGCCTGCTGCTCCTAGACGGTTCTGTAAGGGTTTCCACCTTCTGCGATGTTTCAGCTCACCAGTGGGTGTTTTACAGGAGCAGCCCAGCCTGGAGGAAAGCCTGTGCACAGGAGTATGTTTGCAGCCAGTCAAACATATCCCCAACACACACTTTGCATCTGCCTTTGATCACTTGGCAGTTGCTATTGCCATCCCGTTCTCAGCTCCCCTAGGGATGAAAAGCCTCACTGCCCCTTCTTACATTGTCCTGAATCTTTGTGCTTTTCTAGCCCTCCCTCTTCACCTCAGTGTCTGCAATGACTATGACCTTACGGGGTACTGGCATCTTTACAGAGCTAGGAACCAATTTCCCCATCAGAATAGTCATCAAACTACATCTGCTGTGAAATTAAGTAAGCTTAAAGTCCTTAAACATTACCCCCCCCCCCCAAAAAAAAAAGACCACTGTGATGTCTCATTTGCTTATCAAGGTACTCGCATACAGCTGAGATCTGATCTTGCAAGGTGGGACCTGAATGGGAATTAAAGGCAGTCAGACACAGCAGAAACAGTCCTTTAATAAATCGTGAGTAACCAGCTCCCTGTAAGTAGTGTCAGATCCTCGCTGCTGGATCAGTGCATGCTTGACAGGATTTTCAGAGCATAATAGACAAAGAAACACCACCAACATTTAATCAGTCGGGATATACAATTACAAGGCAACTTGAAGATCCTCGTTTGCCTCAATTTTCAAAACCAGGATCTACCCCCCCAAGTGAACTGCCAGCTCAGTTCACATAACAACTTTTCACTGCATCTCCCAGCTCTGTCTAGAACACTTTAGATTCTGATCAGTGTGCATTTAAAGCACGAAGAATAAAGACTCCAAACCAGAGCTACACGTTTGCGGTACCAAGTCGGGCAGCGTCCATGGTCTGCAGCAGGCGAGAATCATCAAAATGTACAGAAATGCCAGATGTCACAGGGTGAGACAGTATAGTAAAGCCTATAAATATTCAACATTATTTTTCCAGCATACATTTGTGATTCATAAAATGTGGAACTATAATGAATTTCAAATGCCACATAAATGTTCAAATACAAGATTTTCTCCGTGCTTTCATAATGCTTTAACAACGTATGTCTGGGTTGCATGAAGTTGGCATTTAACTTGCAAAGGTGTGACTAAACCCCAGTCTTTTAACCAAAATTACTGAATAAAAAGTAACAATTGCATTTTCAGATTTTTTCAAGTGAGAATTTATCTTCCTGTAGTGCACGCACAGGTGCTGTAAAAGGCTGCAGTATGTTAGAACTGTTCTAGCAAGGGCAAGAGTGGGGGTGACTTTTTCTCTGAACAATTTTCATAGAAAAAGCTTTTGAACAAGGAATCCCTCTGGGGTGATAAACTCCATCTGACAAGTGCCCATGTGAAGGAAGTGCCTGTTCCCCAGCATTTGAAATGTGGGAACATTCAGTAAGATATTTTTTTAAAAATATCAACCTTTTCACAGAGAGAGGCGAGGTTTGTTAGAAGGCAGACCTGGGCTCCTGCAGCATCACTCCTGGGGTCAGTGTAGCTCAAGAGCATCTTCCCAAACCTTTTCTGTGACTACACCATGTGCACAGGCCCACGCGGTTCCAACCCCTACCCCCAACTGACCAGTCACTGCCCTGCTCCAGCCACAGTTTGGAGGACAAACCCCCTTGTTATGACTAACTGAACCTCTCCTCCCTTTCCCAAATCACAACATTTGAATAACCATCTTAACCAAGACAGGAAAACATTTCAGGATAGACTAATTTAAGGGTTTAGTCCTAAAAGATACTGAACATCATAAATTCTCATTGTTTTCATGTGTAAACAGGTACTTTTAAGCCACCTCTCTCGTGTAATCTCTAGGTGCCATGAATTTATTTTAAAACAAACACATTGTGAAGTAGAAACTATTAACAAGGTTGAAGAAAACACTACTTTTTAAGATTAGATCTTAAGTTCAACCAGAACGAACAAAAACTTGAGCGGATATAATAACTCTCAAGTGTGTTTATATTTTATATATATATTATATATGTTACTTTTGTGTTTCTTCTTCTTGGAAATGCATCATATATTTTTGCAACAAGTTGTCCCAGGGACAGTACAGGTTCTTGAAAAGGCAAATACACAAACAGTATTTAGGACATCAAGAAATACAATCAGTCTTTGTAGTGCATTTAGAAAAAAAGCTCTTTGGAACATTAACTATAACATTGCAAAAGTATAGGATAATCACGAGTAGTGTTCTAATATTTGTTAATGAGAATTTTGATTTACAAATAGATTTCCTACACAGTGTGGTCATTTGATCTAAATTACACTGGTGAATTATTCATATTTTAGGTCTGCTACTAACTACTACAGTTGTAACTGAACACACCATGGATGGACAACAATGCGCAGCACTTGGAAAAGTACAGAAATGTGACTCAAACTTCAAAACCACAGAAAAATCTTTCAAAACAGGCTGGCAAAAACTTCATTATGTATTGAGCACTGAGCAGCGTTAAATCTGAGCATACAGTGGAAAAATCCATGCACAGAAGTACAAGAACCGTGTCAGCTAAGGGACTGAAAAGCACAGCCCAAGGAGGAGGTGTGAGATGGGCTGCCACGTTCAGAATTAAACCCGACAGGAACAGAGGTGTTAAGGAAACAAACCCAAATGATTACTTACAAAATGGTTGTGGGTTGTTTTTTTCCCCACGTATATATGTTTAATGAACATATAATCTCCACTCTTCATTTTTGCCAAAACAGAACAGAGGACAGTGCTTAAATCATTTTCTCCAAAATCTAGTTTGTTTATAAAATATGCAAGTGTTTCAATATTTTTCCTCAGCACTTTATCATCTCTCTCGTAGATAGGATAATATTAACCAAAAGCTCTACAAAGATAACAAATGTAGAGTCTGCCTTCACTGTCAGAAACACTTATGAAAAATATTGCCGAGAAGAAAATTTCAAGAGCACTTTAATATACAGAATGAGTGGCATAGATGTATGGGGCTTATTTTAAAGAGACAGCCTTTATTTAAAGTACTTTGTTTTGTAGATCTTATAAAGTAAACATTACAATACTTTTTCCACAAATATATTAAAATTGTTTAAATTTAAAAGGCAATTCCACTGACTGATAGATATTTTTAAAGAAAAAAAAAAATCTAACAGAAACAGGCAGCTCAACTAAAACTAGATTTTAAACATTCTGTTTTGTCATTCCATCTCCTTTAAAAAAAAAAAAAAAAAAACCCACAACATTTTTCACCTGGACTTCCTTCACAGCAATAAGGCAACTCCAGGAGATTTGAATGAGCTCCTTGGAGATTACAGATACTGTAACTGGCTGCTCCTCATGCTTTATAACACCCAAAGGTGCAACTATCCATTAATCACAAGCATATCTGTGCATTAAAATATAAAACTTAAATTACAGATTTTAAAAATATTACTAATAGACTTCCCTATCATAAAATGTTTTACATTTACAGTACTTGAACTATTTCAGTTCTGGGTTGATGAGGTTTAAGCAATTTACCACTGCAAGAGTTAGACTCCGGAGCTCACAAACAGCACAACCCAACCAGGGGCAGCAATAGTCGGTAGAGTCATAGTGCAAATCAAAATAAGGAGTGCAGAACTGCACTGGTTGTTTACATCTCTAAAATATAAATGAACAAGACGAGCTCTTATAATGTACATGCAATAAATTATAGTAAGCATATGACAATGGGGCTGGGGCATTCTACAATTTTAGCTGGTGTACCAGAGGTGAAGCCTGTGAAAGATAGGACTCGGTAAACAAAACATTTCAAAGCTCTGTTGTCATAGCACTTGAACTATGCTTTCACGCTTTGTACTTCTGCTTCCCCGTCTCGCTGATCACACAGATATGCTGAAACAAAATAAAATAAAAAGCTCCTGTTAGAAAAGTAATGTTGGAGACCTATGTTTTACATCCATAGTCAACAATGTGCTGCTGAAAAAAAAATACAAGCATGCTATACACATTTCAGTACAAAAGAATGTTGTGATACTGTTTATGCAGAAAAACTTAAGCCTTTTTTTGTCTAAAAATCTCAACATTACCTTCTTTCTCCTCCTGCTAATTGTCCCACCCAATGTGTGGTGAGACCCAGATGAAGAATTAATGACTTAGAATAAAAAGTGAACCCCTCTTAACTCCCGAGGTCTCTTCTCTAACTCTTACATAACTAAGCAAATGCACTTATTGGTTGTAGACATCTGGTAAGATAAGAAGCTTCACACAAACTTCACATTAGTTCACAGTTGACAGGAGATGTGTAGCCTCCATTCTGCATGCAGCAAAATAAATTTTAGTTTCGTAAGAGCTCCAAAACGCTGTCCTGCTGCTCTAGTGTTTGCTCTCATCGTTGCATCACCGACGGAACAGATTTGCACATGAGGCATGATTACAGAGGAGGGAGAGTGATGTGAGGAGACTTCCCTTCCTTCCTCCTCCCTAGTTTTAACGGACAAAAACATACGGGAAAAATTACTTACGTTCAAATCTCTAAAGTATTCATTGTAATCTAGGGCGTATCCCACAACAAATTTGTCTGGCACTTCAAATCCAACAACTGAAAAAGACCATAAGTCACCAGTATGTTAGAAAATAACTTCCTAGAGTTCACTAGACCTTTTTATAGAGGCAATCTGGAATTTTATAGATACGTAAGCATCCTAACTAATTTTATTTCTTCTACTCAAATACCCTCAGATTAATATTTGAGCTATTTTAAAATTTTAACTTACTTTGTGGATTTAATTTATCAACTGAAGCAAAATTAAATAGATGCATTTATTGGTTCCCACGCAGCAGCATGGTGCTAGCATGCAGTCTGCAAGAAATGAATGGAAGCACTTAAATCTACAGACAGGGTATTATTATCAGAACGTAAAATTCCTTGAAAATTTCCTGCAACTTTGTAAATACACACAAAAAGAGCCAATACTCCCCAGCACTTCCTAGATGCTCGACATGCCAGTGCAGAAGCAGTGGAACTGGTGAGCACAGCACAAGTCACCCTCACAGTATCACTCAAAAGGCAGCACTGCTGGGAGCTGGGCCCATGTGTTGGGCAGGGCTGCAGGAAGGTACCCAAAGGCATAACGAGCAGGCAGGTTCAGTCGTCAGCTCCTGCAAAACTATGGATCTGCAAGTCCAGTAGGACTTTCTGTGAAGAGCTGGGAGAGTGAGCACAGAATAACGTGAGTATCAGAACCACAGTTATTGCAGGGAAACCAATCCTTCACCTTTGAGTAACTGCCTAGATGGACTCCACTCTTGCGACTGGCAGGCAATGACCTGAGACGTCAGAATATACTATGACTGCTGAAGCACATCTTAGATGCTGATACCATGGTATAGAGAATAGTGAAGAGCAAAGAGGACTTTGTTCTTTATGGAGTCACTTGCAGGTTTCAGAAAGAGGATTGGGGTTTTTTTGGTGTGTTTGGTTGTGGTTTTTTCCTCCCAGAGAAGCTGCCTAGAAAGAGGACATCAGCTATTCCACAGCTCTAGCAGGACAGTTCGTGGGTGGGCAGGCAGTATCAGTCCAACCTGTCTACACACACTATAAAATGACCAAAAAATATTAAAGGATTTAAAATATAAGATTTCCAAATGGCTTTCTCCCCTCATGCTAAAATGAAAGACCCCTGAGCACAGGACGGCTGCATGGTCTTTCTTTCCCTGGCTACAGTGAGGGTCTGTAAGGAAAACAGAGAGAAAAATTGCACAATTCAAAGAAAAGGCTGTGTGCACTTTTGGAAAAATTAAGGCAATGTTTAGCATCTACCTGGCCTCACAACACAAGGATAAAACGGAGGCCCAGCCATTAGTGCCTTGATGTCTCTTCTTTCAGAGCTCACGTGTCCTGCACTGAACAGGTTTTCTCTGTGGACAGATGGCAAAACAAGTCATCTGCTGCAAGATGCTCGAAAGGCAGACCATTAACCCAGCTAATCCTATAATAAGATCTCAGGAATGAGGGGCATCTTTGACTGAGGGGCACACCTCAATTAAGCTTTAAGGCATTGAAAAACTTCAGTTCCAGAATATTGTACAACCTTGGAAAGGAGGAGGAAGAGGATGTGATTCTGCTGTTAAATTCACTCCACTTCCATAGTGAAAGTATACTGTCCAGATTAACAGGAATTTAGTGTCCAGAACAGGGTTAAAACACACAGCCCTTCCCAAGGCAGGAGGAGCTGTCACTCTGGTACCACTGTTGGGTGTGAAAGCTATTCCTTTCTTTATGGTTTCGGGACAGACAGGAGAAGACAGGAAGGGAGTAATTCAGATGCCTAGACATAACCAGTTTGGGGCCAATTTAGGCATCTTATCACTCTAAACTTTTATCTGAACTGCTACCCGTGGGGTCCTCCTAACAGCAGGACATCCAAACAGCAGGAGGTGGCCAGGTTTAGGCACCCAAATCAATCCCAAAAGCGTCAAAGGTGAATCCAGCAGATTCTGCTGACCAAAGCATTTGACTACATGCAAGCTGGGAGAATTTGCACATGAAAAGGGTGTAACCTGGACCAAAATATCAAAGATTCCTTTTCACGTAGTAAAATGTTACAAAAAGTTAAAAGAAAAAAGGATCAGACCAAATCCAGATTAACTCTGTCAAAATACATTCCAAATGTTTAAATTCCCTAAATAAGAGCAAAATCTATCAAGACTCTTCAGTGAAAACTTATTTGGAACATCCTTGGACTTTGACCAAGGGATACACAATACATTGACATACTTTTAAAAATTAATAATGGTTGTCAAAAAGTCACTTACAGTCTGGCCGATATCCCACACTTCGAGGAGTTCTTTTTACCAACAAACTGTCAAATAAAATGAGTGTAAAACTGAAACATGGAAAAAGCATTGCGTACAAATATATGAGACTGCTTTGATGACAAACAAACTGAATTTGGCCTAAACGTGCATAACTGAAAGCTTAATTACTCATAATTTAAATTATTACTTTATTTGCAGGTGCAGCTTATCATAACGACAAAATCAAAACTTTCTAGAATCATGACTGGTTCAAAGCCTAAAGGGCAACTAACAGGTCTGCAAGAAAGAGGCTAGGAAATACTGATCTGGATGGGTTTTTATTGTGAAAAGTTAATGGGGTTTTATGCGTGTTAGGAACTTCAAGTGCAATTTAGCTTATAGGTAAAGAGGCGACAACTTGGGATCTGGCCAGACCACCCGAGCTCTTTTCAAAAGCATTAGTATTATGAAGCAAAAGTTCAGCTGCTTAAATGCAACCTCAATTGCACTTGTGCAACATGTCCTCAACTGTTTTTCACTGGCAGTACTCATTACCCCTGTAAAGAAAATGTAATTGGTTCTGATCGGGTGATACAAACCAGCTCCACTTTTCCAGAATTAATAGTCAGAGGTGTGAAAAAGCATGGAGATACAGAGTTGAGGGTATTGTTGTAGAGAGAAATGCCCTGCTAGTTTGATTCTCTCATTATTCATTTGAGCACTTCTACCTCTTAGAAGACAACACCACAGGGCTGACATTTGTCTGTCTTTGAGATACAGAGGCTTTGGGAGGAAAAGAAAAGGTGGTCGATGGCTGAATGTAAAGACAGAGGTCAGCAAAACTCTGTGCATTAAACATAGACCTCCTTCCCTCCTGGACCACCCCGAAGGTGGGGCTTCATTTGTCAGTCACAGTTTCAATTTTAGACAGTTTCTGAAACTTCTAGTTGTGAGATTTAATTTTTGAGAATGGGTATAGGATTTGATCAAAGAAACCCCAAAATTGTATTAGCATTAATTCACATCTCCCTGCTACAACTGCTTAATTGCCAGAAAGAACTTTTTTTTTTTTTTTTTTTTAAATTTTTAAAGAGAAAAGGCAATTGAAGTAACTAAGAACATTACACTTAAGACTGTCTAGAATGATCATGTTTACCTGCTCAGGTCTTTGGCAGACCCAAATTAGTGCAATGGGTTTAAACAATAAGAAACTGGACTTTGCTCATACTATGTGATATTCATGATGGACGCTGCAGCGTTAGGGCACTATTCAGTGACAAATGTTTAAAAGTTGGCACACTTAATCTGGCCAGGGAGAAATTCTAAACCACCTCACCTTCAGCAGGTCACCTCCAGATTATCAGCAAGAAGAGCTGTTCTTGTATGTCTAACAACTGCTTTGACATTGTTATGGCAACACAACTGATTAGATATTACACACAGCTCTGCTTTATCTCTAATCCCCAGCAATCATTATACTTTTATTGTAAAATACACAACCACAGCATAGCAGCGTAAAAGAAGCAATTTAAAAATAAGTAGGAAGAATGTTGATATCAGTTAATAATATAATATTATCCTCAACATTTCTTGTTATTTGTAAGCGATTTAATTATAAAATGTTTTGAAACTAATTGATTAAAGATGTAACTAAGTAGAAAAGCCTGGAAGAGCATATGGCTGGGTGACTCTCACAGAATGACCTCTAAAGCTCAGCCGCACTATGCACACTACACAAACAATAATGTTAGTGGGCAAACTAATTTAATTCTACAATTAAAGAAGGCAAACTAAAAAAAGGTCTCCGCTGCAGAAGTACACCACTGCAGTATACTGAAGTTGCAGAGAGCGCAAGCAGAAACGTGTTTGGATAGATACTACATGTACGTAAGTGACAACCACTGACTTTTTTTTATCCCCATCCCTAGTAAAAGTCTACATTTATGAACTGAATTTGTGTTGAAAATACTTCCACCAACTTGAGGGGGTATTTTTTTAAGCCTCAAAGACTTCAATTCTTCCATATACTTCTCAACCTATCTTGGACTTCAGTGGTAAAACCCCACAAACTTTACCATAACATGATAAGGCAAGACATGTACAAGCTATCCCCTTCTGAAGCACTGAAATTCTTCCAGCAGTAAGACTGGAAAGAACAGAGTGTTTCTGCCAGCCTTAACGAACCGATGTTCTCATAACAAGCAAAAGTGGTTTTGGAGTTTAAACAAATACTAAACTCCAACAGATCACATCGTATGTGACTCCAGCAGAAATGCTCCCTCCCATTTCTCTTCCATCAAAATGTATTCTATACTTGTGGTTTTTTGGTTTGTTTGGGGTTTTTTTTGGGTGTTGTTTTTTTTTTTTTTTTTTTTACACTGTGTGTCCCTCTTAAATTGAAATACAGAACAAATAACCATCATTAAAAATTTACCTGGCTACTTTCACCATCTTTGGATTGTACTGCTTAAGTAGAGACAGCAATGTTTTCATTGTTTTACCAGTATCAATTATATCCTAAAAATAAAAATCTCAAGTAAGAAAATTAAACATGTTAGAGTAGCACTTCTACCACAGAAATTGCTCATCTGCAATAGCATGAAAATATGCCAAAATACTGTTCATAATCAAATATAGTTGACATGTAACACCGTGTGCTTACAGAAAGCGATCACACACATTAACAATAGTTCTTAATTGTTGTGGGTAACTATGACTTTGAAATCAGCTACTGAACTATGACCCTCCTGGCTCCTTTTGGAGATTTTATGGCTTGTGCTCCTTGCAGCTATTTGACAAACAATGTTTAATTTGAATATGATAAGAGTAACATTAGTCTTGCTGTTGAGCTCAGTTACAGAGACAGATGTATACAACAGAAAGAAAAGCAAGAAGGGAAAATAGGCAGAACAGCCCATTACTGCAATTAAAGAAAAAGGAGTGTAATTTACATTACAGATCCAAGAAATAGCCAAGGAAATTGGAGTGCAAATATCTGGGTGAAGTTCTAAAGTCAATATTCAAACACACTAAAACGAATTTTGACACATAATTTTAGTCCCATCCACTGCACATATAAGCAGAAAAAAAGAATATATGGCTTACAACTGAACATCACAAGTGGACTCCACATTTGGCCTGAAATAATCACACGA
This sequence comes from Strix aluco, assembly GCF_031877795.1. NCBI lineage: Eukaryota > Metazoa > Chordata > Aves > Strigiformes > Strigidae > Strix > Strix aluco. The sequence goes on along the minus strand of NC_133940.1, from coordinate 20,469,757 downwards.
TCTTTAGAGGAACAGTCCTTACCCTGGCCTGAAATCAAATCTATTTGAAGTGAAGGAGGTAGATTAACACAGAAGCAGCAATGTCCTGGTTTCAGCTTATTTTCCCATGACTCCCAATTAAAATAAAAATCAAACAAAAAACTCAAGAGAGCACCCGTCAGCTATACTGTCTTTAACACTTAATGCTTTTAATCATGATTATAAACTCAAGAGAAGTTAAAGACATACAGATACATAAATAAAAGTTGGCTAATAAACACAAGTAGCTACCTCTGTACTCTAAAATTAAGATAGACCCTATTACTGATTTTGTATTGTCTGATTATCTGTTTATTGGAAATGAATCTCCTTTTTTTTTTTTTTTTTTTGCACATTAAAGGGATGATGTATAGAAAAGCCTAGTGCTCTGGTGCACAAGATATTAAACCTACAATAAATGTGCATTTTTATTGTTTGACATTTAAAATGGTGATCGGTAAAAGGGTTCATATTTGGCAGTGTATAAGACAAGTCACTGGACAGATGATTCACTGAACAAATGAGAAACTAACCTAGTTAGCTGTCTGGGACTTTAAAGACATACATTCATCTGAAATGGAGCAGATACATAATTAAATGCATCTGCCTATCTGAAGCAAAATATACTTCAAAGGACACCACTGGTCACACAGATGACTGCTATATACATATTATTTTGGTAGGAGTTTTGGAACTGAATGTGCTTCCTGTGGAATAATATAACCTCTCAAATTAAATTAAAAAAAAAACATACATAAAACCCACATTTTATGACAGAGGAAACATCTTTCCCTCTGGCTGCTGAAACAGTTGCCATAGTTGTTTCTTTGCTTACAAACAAAGCCATTTCCATTATTCGGAGCCTTAAGACATTTGTAGCTTGCACGTCCATTTTTCCTGTCTACTGCTGCTGCTTCCCTATCCTGAAACTGGCAATCTTACTCAGGAACATCCTTTGTCAAAGCGATACTTACTGAACATAAGCAACACTGTCCATCAAGAAAGAGGTCTGAAAGCAAGAACTAAGCAACAGTACCTACTAGGAAATCAAACTGAGGTGTACTGTACCTGGTATCATCCAAAGAACCACGACAAGACAGAGGAATGGAAATTTAGCAATTGCAAAATGCCGATTAGGAATTAGCATTCTCTATGTCACTATTCTCTAAACAAATTATACACAGGGACATTGGACTTAGATCTGGTTTTCATATACTTTAGGATATTCCTACTAGGAACCTATTTCTACCCCTGCAGTTTAATTTTCTAGCTTGCTGTTACAAGCCCAGAAAAATAACATGCTTAATATCACTTTGTTCAGACTTTTTTAAAATTAAAAAAAAAAAAAAAAAAAAAGACATTTTAGAATTGACAGAATCCCAGAAAACTCAAAGTAAATGCAAACAATTTGACATGGATATTTTCCTTGTTAAATTTGTTGGTTGAATGCAATTTGAGAATTCAAAACACAGGCAATTTCAAATTCAGAGCCCACTTGCAAAATTCAGGCCTGGAATCAGAAGCTGGAAGCCTTGCAACCAGAAACTATAGGTTTTCTGGCTTAAGAACAACTTCTATCAAAACTCTTTTACCAGTCACACATTAGAACTTCAAAGTGAAATGTAATACTTACTTCTACAATCAAAACATTCTGGTGGGAATAAAAAGACAAAAGAAAAAAAAAGAAAAATCCGTTAGTATCTAGAGAATATGCCATTTCTTAGATATATTAATATCTATAATTTATTAATTTTCATTGCAGTTAAGTATTTGTACCACCATTTATGTACGTTTATACATGTAACAGCGAATTCTATGTAGTTAACATTTCTGATGCTCTAATAACAATTAGCTGGCAATGAGATTCTCCTCAATGTCTCATGCTGAGTACAAAGTGGTCTTTAAATAATTTAGACTTTGAGAATTCTAGATATATGCAAAAGAGATCAAAACAGAGTCTACACAATTCATATTCTTCTAAAGCAAAGAGTGTCATGCTATAGACACGGACGATCCTGTCATACCTACATCATTTATATTGAACTGTGACATACATGCCTTACAGATCAAAAACGTGTAAGGAGAAGGGGAAAGCAACGTGTTCTGACAGAGCAGGAGGCACTGATGCTTAACCCCAGACATCTGTCTCAGTGATCTCCGTAGAGTCACTGGAGAAAAGCAGATTCCCAATTTACATTCTCCCACTTCCTTCTCTCAGCACTGCCTGTAACGGGAACCCCCATTCCTAACCTGGGCTGCACATGACACATCCTGACAGCATCAATTCCCATCACTACTTCAGTCAAACACCAATACGGCAAATAAATAATGCCGCTCTCTTTTAAAGGCAGTTTGCAAACAACAACTCACACAAGATTATTCTTCTCAGGCACTGGAGAAAAACATACCTCCTAAAACTCTGATACTGAAGACGGTGAATAGGGGTTTTTTTTTTGTTAAGTTCAGACTAAACTGGCAGCTTGGGTGGGGCTTGTCCACTCTCCTAGTATACAGTGGCAAATATTTAAGTGAAACTCTTCTGTTTTCATTTTTTTAAACTCTATAATCTTCACACACTAAAAGAGCAGCCTTAAACCCATGCAGGTATGCGGATTCTTTAGTGGTTTTGTTTGTTTGTTTTTAAACATACAATGAGCCATACCTTTCCAGTCAAGGTTGAGAGGTCATCTCCACCAATGACTTTTATATCTCCAGTTGACTGATCATTCTAAGAAAGAGGAGGGGAAATATTAGCATCACCAGAATTAAAATAATTTTTTCTTCCAGTAAATATCATAACTGCAAAGTACATAACCAGTGAATGTTAATGCTTTCAGAAACACAGCACCACCAGTGTCTATTAACTAAGAAATTACAAGCGATCAAAGATGGCATTTCAGATTAAAGATTGTTTGACAAGAGATCTGCATAAATGCAGGCACCAGCTCTCATCTGTGACCATTATATATACATACATATCTAAAAAGATGTGATTTGCTATGCATTCCCTACAGATAAAGACAAAAAGCACTTCAGTTTCCAAGCTGTATGGTGCTATATAGCTGGTAATTTACATTTTAAACTTTAATGCTTTATCAAGCCTTATTCTTCCAATAAAAATAAGCAATCATAACAATAACAAGAATAGTTAGCAAAAAAGGCAGATTAATATTTAGAAATATGTGCTACAAAAATAGCCAGAAAAGCTTGTTTGCCTAGTTTACAATAAATATTGGTAACAAAACAAATTACTTCTTGTAGTAATTGAACAGCAACATAGGTACACTATAAGTACAACACAACATTTTGCTTCGGTAAAACTAAACTTTGATACAAATGTAAATGAACTGTTATATACGGAAGTTAAAAACAGCTGCTAGGAGTGCTTCACAGATCTGTGCAGTTTATTTATTCAACTGACTTTAAACCTTGACAGTGGCTCACAGTTCATATTAGATGTGATATGCTCATTATTGTACTACTTACAGATGATATTATCCTACAATTTAATCATTTCAGTCGAAGGTTAATGTTGCTTATCAAACTTTATTCTCATAGCTCCTTAACGCATACCTTCCTTTGAGAAAAATGATACTATTTTGCTGCTGCACCTTGAAGCCCAAGCGTGGTGCACAACTACACATCATGCAGCAAGGCAGCAGTTCCTTCCCAAAACCCAGGCATGACAGATGCAATAAAGAGGCGACCGCAAGGGAACAGAGAGACAACCACATACAGGTATTCGTGCTATATGAATTGTAGGCAAAAGCTAAAAATGTTATCACAGAAAATGGGAAACAAATTAGAGAGGCACACACCAAGTACACAATAAGTAACGCTGGGATGATAGTAAAGAGAGAACATATTAAAATCCTCTGGACAGAGGTGTCAGCCATCTAGGATAAAGAAGTGTTCACAGCTCTAGGCATGTAAAAGCAGATGATAAGACTAACAGATAATTTCCTTTTAAGATTCCTATGAAAAAAAACCCAAATAAATTATTAGAAAAAGTATCTTTTCAGTTTTGCCCCATGTGTTTTAAAGAAAACATTAGTTTGAGTTACACCACTCTGAGATTACACTGAAGTTCCATGTTTTATTACTATAAGGAACACTCATTTTTGATAGTCAACTGTTTAAGTGCTTCCTTAACAGTTCAAACGACTAAACCGAACAGCATCAGTGTCACTGTGTCAAAAAAGTCCAAAAACATAATGTCCAAAATGATTGCCGCTTGACCCAGTAGATATACACTCGGCTGAATGCCTGAGATACTGGCTAGATCAACCACAAAAATGTGATCCAGTTAAGCACTGTATTCATAAAGCTAAAGGACATTTCCTGTGTTCACCCTATCTTAAAATTATCTCAAATGACAGCTTCTTTAAGCTTTTCCTTGTTTATGTTACAGGACTCTCTCTTATCTATTCCTACACTAATAGAGATTTCATTCTCCTTCCATGGAAGGATGTAAAAAAAAAAAATCATTCCTTGCAAAACAACAACGGAGAAAGACATTACAGGTATTTGGTTCCATTAAAATTACATCATAGATGACAGTCTTGTACTCAGTATATGCGTAAGATCAGGTTCCTGATGATCTGAGCGGCTACAAAGCAACATGCTATACTCAAACAAGAACACCACAAAACTGTAGGTTACTGTAAACCTTTGGATTAAGCATATTAAAGTATGATGATCATCAGAGAAAAAAACAATCTAACCTACAGAAATTTTCCTGCTCCTTCCCACCAAAACCATACAAGTTGCTACACTCTTTAACACAAAATGTAAACCTTCATTGGCATATAAACCTGCATTCCTATGCAGCTATTGAGTTCCTGAGCAATTAAAGGATAAAAACAGTTAAAGAATTTCCGACACTGGCTGTAACCAGATTTCCATTGGAAAGAACTTTGTTTAATAATTAAGCAATGTTTTAATTATCTTCAGGAGCATTATTTCTGATTTCAGTACTGGTAAGACTTTAATGCTTTGTGGTTTAACACATAAGAGTTTTACTGTTTAGATCTGTTTTCACTGCCTCCCCATTGTCACTGCTGGAAAACAGTAATGCTTTACAAGATCGTAACTCCTGACTCAAGTGACTCCAAGATCACCTTTTAAAAAGGCATTTTAAGTTCCTTACAGTACTTGCTATAAGACTTGGTTAGCCGAGATCTTTCAGAATATACTACCACGACCAGCCCAACCAGAGTTTACCAGGTACTCCACTGAAAATCCCTACTTTCCCAAGTGACAGTGCAACACATCCATCGTCTTTTGGCTGCCCTTCATGACTACATAAGCAACGTTTGCTCATTTCCAAGCTTAAATGCAAGAGACTGGTGAAGAGACATTCTTCTTGTAGCACAAACAAAATAAACTGTTTGTCAAGAATACTGAGATCTGGGTCTGTTCACAAACACTATCTTACCATTTCTTAACAGCTTGCCAGATCATTAAAATTCATCTATACGGACTCGGAAAGCTGGAGTTATGAGCAAAGTTTAATCACAGCTTGATCATGTCAATATTCTTGGAGAATTATTTTTGGGTGCAGAACAGTATGAACTTCGCATTGCAACACAAAAAAACCCCATATGCTTGTAAATATTAAATGATCAGTTTGAAACAAGAATAGAACCTTAATTACATGAATTTCAGAACCATTGCACAAGTTCAGCTGCTTTGTTTATACGACCAGGGTATTTTTAACATCTTTTATCCCGTCTGTAAAGGCAGGCAGCATGATCTAGTAATCGCATCCAAAGGCAGCGACAAGAGAGCTAGCTCCACTTTCAACTGTCCATTACAGGTTGTGACACTTTTCACATCACTAAACGCAGATCCCTCCACCTAATAAAGCACAGACAAAAATTACAGAGCAGATTTAGCATTCTGACACTATTACTGATGGAAGACCTAGACAATCTGTTACATACACGTCCATGTTAGGACAACCTTATCCAGTCTATCAAGTTATGCAGTCTAAAGGACATAAGTCTGGATATTAATAACCATGTAAGAGAGTCCACAGAAATTAAATGCTCGTAAATACTGTAGTGGAGGCATCAGGTAACAGGAGCTCCTCACTCATCTAGGACAAGGAAACATTCTTTTATGGAATTGGCTGACAAAACAAAAAACTCTGAAGCCAACACCTCAAGGAAAACATTCTGCTTAGACAGCTTTCTGTATAAATTTCTCTGCTTTTCTCTTCATCTACTCATTTTTTACTACAAAAACAGGATTTTAAATTCCATAAACTTATTTTGCTGCTCACTCCCCTATTAGTATCAAGGCATTACAGTTCTGGGGAGTAATAAACAAAAGCAGCTGTAGTAAAGAAATGAGCCAAAGCATGCCTAACACACCAGCATGAGCAAAGAAAACATGCATATAAGGCAGACTTGATTTTTAACAGAGGGTTTTTTTCAGGTGTTTCAAACCCTTTCTCCAATAGTTTTTTCCAAGTTAGTCAGAAAGCGAAGACAGTGAAAGGGTGTAGTCTATATTTTTTTTTTAAACAAGTCAAGTAAGTTATTGGAAGTGATTCTTGAAGAAAGCAGAAGATACATAATTTCCTCACCAAAAAAAGGTGGTAGTCATAATTTCCTATTCTTTAACATATTATCCTGTAATAGAGACATTCAGTTTTCTGTTGTGGCTTTTACAGGCAGACTATATGGGTGTGTGGTTGCTTAGTGGTTAGGCAGACCAATGGCAGGAGCCTCAATCTTTTGGGGTGAGCAGAAGGAAAAGGTGTCAAACAGCTCTCACCCACTGATTTAAACACAGTGCATAAGCACAGAGAGTGCCTTGTGAGATACAACCGAAGGCTGGCATGAACCCTTCTGCCCAGCCTTGCCTTCTTGTTAAAGAGCACAGCTAAATTACTGCCTCCTGTTCAGCAAACGTGAAGGTGGTTTCCAGGTAACCCCTGGACAGCCAGCCGTGTGTATGCCTCGGGCAGCCAGGGCTGCTCACCCTGCAAATGGACTTGACCAAAGCCTCACGTGGCTCTGGGCTTCACCATGAAACATAACAGATCGCTCAACAGCAATCGTGAATTTCTGAAGTTCTTCGACAGCCCAAACTTAAGTCTGCAAATAACTCCATCTCTGGTTTCACAGTTTAATGAAACGAAGGATGAGGTTGAGTTTCCAATTTAGTAATGTCTATTTTTTTCTACTGGAATAGGCACTCGTCTACAACTGTGACACATAGCCTACACGTAGTCTATACTGCTGACTTGAATGCAAAGTTGCTGAGACAGAACTAACAGCATAACCTTACGAAACAGTTTATTCAAACACTCTAAACTGAAACAAAAAAATGTAATTATTTCCATGCTACAGATGGTCTTACAGAATAAATCATAAATACCATCCTGAAAACACGAGACTAGGCTGTCGGTAAGTCAGGAAGCATACAGTACTAACATACCTCTGCTTCTTCCTTTGACCTGCACAACATAACCTTGTGCTTCCTTCTATAAAACTTACATGTTACCTCATGTTACAGAATGTTCAACTTTGCTATAAAGTTAAATCCCAGTGTTCAGAATGAAAAGATATTATTTTCCAAAAATGTAAACCCAAGAGTCAAACCATGCCTAGTCTCAAAAAGTTAGTGCCACATTCAGTGGCCACTAACCATAAATCTAGGTTTATGAATCTAATATTTCCTCAAGGCCAAATATAACTAATTTTGCTTACTGTTTGCTTGAGCCAAATCAAAGATGAGATAGGGAACTCTGGTATAACCGTTTTTACAGCTTTCAAGTCTTCCTGTCCAATGAATAATGTCTGAGCCACATAAAAATTCTTAGAATTAGATTTTTGTAACCAAAGTTCCAGGAGAATCCTCTGCGTCATTCTAGAACCACAGCTTTAGAGATGGGGCACTGGGCAGAGAGGAAATTGTTTAACAAGTAAAGGACATGGAAAGGGTGTCTCTGCTCTGCATTAGGCTTTTACTGGGCTGCGGAGATACCAAGGTCTAAAGCAAAATAGATTATATAATAAGGTAGAGAAAGAGTAAATTAGCTTGCGACTCTTAATTCCCTTAATTATTTGTTTAATATTGGCACATTGTGGCAGTAACAATACTAAACCACCTCTGTTAATAATTTGAAGTCAGTCAAATTTATATAAAGATTACACAGTACGGCAGAGATACTTACACAATAACTCTTCAACCTAATGAAGTCGACAGTCATGGGGATTGACTTGTCACTGTTTCTGTTCAGTGCTTTGATGTAGTCTAATAAATCAGCAAAAAATTTATAGCCACCCTTGAGTACACAGAGTGCTACAATGTGATGTCCTCCCATGCCCTTCATAATTTCTCGTGCCAGTCTCTCCGTCCTATACAAAACCAAGAAAGAGTTAGCTGTCATAACACATTTCATTTGCTTACTATAGCAGCAGTGTTTTATACTGCTAACAGTGACAAACACATGCATCAAACTTGGAAACACATTTTGCTCAGAAATATTTGCCTACCACTTCAGTCACTTTTACACGTTATTGGTCAACAAAGTTTTGCTTTTCAAGGTTAATCTAACAGTAGCACTGCCAAACGCCTTTGTTTTCCTACGTCACACTCAGCCAAAGCAAATCTTAACACCCTGAAGCTGTTTCACTGCCAGATATGCAACATGAAGGTGTTTTCTCCTTCTAAAGATAGGTTCAGCTTCCATGCAAAGAGCAATGTAAGCTAACACAACCAAAACGGCAGTAGCCCTCACTGAAGAGCAAGAAAATTTTCAAATTGTAAACTAAAGAGCTAGTTTATTTGCCAAGCTAGAATGCCAGAAATTTGTCCTAACTGCAAAATACAATGCCAATGAAGCAGAGCAAGAGAACACTGCATCGTTTTGCTGCAATCATTGTTTCTAAATTTATCTTGTAATTTATTTTAGAAAGCATGGTATATATTTATTGTGTGCCAGCTGACAGCAGGTTTCTCAGAGAAAGCCTACCATTATAAACTTTACGTCAGTTACTTAATGACATGTACTTTGTCCAATTTTTTCCTCTATATGGACTTCCAGTGGTAAAAACCAAGTTTTTTCAATATTAGAAAAAAAAACATTTGATGGGAATGTTTATTATATTTAATCAAACAGGACCAAACCACACAAAATCTAGATGCATTCCTATTCACAAGACCTCCAGGAAGATCCACCCAGCATCACTGTTAATTGGTTGTGTATCTCCAACAACTGCTTCAGTGAATTTGTTGTTCATTCTCTTAAGAGGAATTAGCAACTATCAAACACAAAGTAAAATAAAAATGCCTTGTAGGTTTATGGACCCATTTCTGATCACATGAGATAGAACTTCCACAGCACATCACAGATTTCAGCAACCACAGAAGTGACAGATTGGTATTTGCAGAGGCCAATGCCTTTCCCAGAAGGTAGGAGAAAGTTGGGTGTTACTTATCTATCATCTGAACATGAGAAATTCTAAGATGATATCATTAATAATTTACTTTCATTAATATCCTAAGAAAATTCAAGAGACTGTAATTGTTTTCAGACTGAACTGGCACAACAAATAACATCTTCTAATTAGGTTTAAGAAGGTAAAACATCAAAGAAACACTGGAAAGTCGTAGATTGCTACATACCACAAAATTTTGCTTGAGAATTATGACAAATTTCCAAGCAATAGCATAACTGCAAACGTACAAACTCTTAGAAGCCAAACAAGAAAGAGTTAATCAGCACTTATACTTCTTAGTCTCTAATTAAATGTAATTTATTTAGACAGTCACCAGTCAGCAAAACTATCACTGGAAGATTGTTTATTCCAGCATCATGGAATCAGCTGGAGCAGTGTACTGTCTGAAGTCAAACAAACCTGTCCATGATGAGCCCATGAGGAATATAGACTTTTTCCAAATCATCTGCATAATGTTTAGGTATGCAGAACAAGTCCAGGTCGTAACCTTGTTCATCATCGCCAATCTGAAAAGGAAATAAGGTGAGATTTCTACAAAGCCTTATAGAAAGTCTGTGGTGAGAAACTGCAAGTCCTCTGCTTTATTCGGTAAACTATCAAACCCATTACGCTCATCAGGATCACGTTACTTTCCCTCTCTATAAAAACATCAGTCACACTGAACACAGCGTAAAGTGTAATCTAACAGAACCTACAGTTCACAAGTTGCTTGAAATACCGCATGAGCTGTTGTGCAATACAATGTGGCAAAGAAATTAAGTCCTAACAACATTCTCCTACATCGGAGAGCAGGGAAATGAAGCTACTACACCTCAATGAATCTCTTCATTTCATTAAGAAAATAATCGAGGAGCTTTTTAACGCCTTTGATTTTCCTAGTGTAATGCAAAACCTGCATTTACAATTAAGCAAGCAGAGGTTTTGACATGGACATCTTCCAAACCTCCACAACAGCAAATCACAACGAAACACACGAGCCAGTTTTCAGGACAAGACAAGACAGCTACATGAGCATGACAAGTTGTGCTGCTGTGAAGCAAGCCTCCTCGGACCACCATCTGCAAACTGTGGAGGTTCAAGACCTTTCAAAATCTGAAATGAAGCCCTACTTCAGCAACCAGTTCCACACGGGCAAATTCCCTGTATGAAACAGCCTGCAGTATTAGCAAGTGTGTATTAATTAGGACAAGGGATTAGCAAATATATATAATTATACCAAACGCTGCTGAGGTTCAGAGCATATTGTCACAACAGCATCAAGAACAGCCTTCCTTGAACCTCAACTCTGCTGCAACCTGAAAACGACAGTGTGTTTTTTAATTACTTCACTCTCTGGTTATGCAGCTGAACGTTAGTACGTGTAAAACGAAGTTAAGAATTTCACGAGGGAAAACTGAAGATTACTGACAGTTCACCAGGCAGGCATTTTAAGTACCCATTTTGGCTACCCCTGCCCTTGCTGGACACAATCTTATTTTTGTGCCCAAGGAAGCACTTACCTGGCTTGTGATCAGCCAACTGTTTACCTGGTTTTTTGTTGTGTAACCCCTAATGAGTATTTCACATGGGGAATTTCACGAGTATTTCAGCCTCCCATCCAAAACCAGACCCTGTATGGGCTACCCACACACCCGCCTCAGACGTCGCGTCCCAGCAACCTGGAGCGGGCTGTTATGTTAAGCGGTAAGGCAGGTCCCTCCCAAAGCACATGGTATTTTCCTGTGGTTCAGAACAATCGTTATATCTAGCGTGTCTACCAAACCTTCCCTTCTGCATTTGGTAGGGAACGGGCCCTTCCTACAGATTTTATCAGGTTTTTTATTGACTGCAGGGATTTACAGCCACAACCTGCGGCCGGCACAGTCCTCAGCCGTTAAGACACCACATGTATTTCACGAGCACCGGGCACCGGCTTTAAAAAAATAATGAATATATAAGAGCCTTAGGAGATACGGCAGTGATGCAAAAAAATATCCCCCTGAATGCTCCTCCTCAAAAAACACATCCTAACTTAAACATTTAAGCGACTTACACCGCACTCCCGGCTCTCACTAACAAACCGGTGCCTCCCCAGCACGCTACGAAAAGCAACAGGAATAGGAAGTTGTGCCGCGCCGGGCTCGTGTCTGGTGGGAAGTTGTTTCACCTTCATTTCTGAGGCGGTAACTCCGGCTCTCCCCGCCGTCCTCCGCGTTTAAATCCTCCCGAGACGCCACCCGTGACCGGGAACCCACCCCCGCGCTGCCCGGCGGCGGGAGGGGGCCCGGCGGCCCCGGCTCCGCTCGGGGGAAGGGAAAGCGCCTCGGCCGGGGGGCCCGGGAGGGAGCCCCGGGCCCGGCGCCGGGAGGGCCGGGGCTCCCCTCAAGGTGACTGCGCGGGGCGGCGGCTCCCGCCGCTGAGGGACACCCTCCCCCCGCCCCGCTCCCTCACAGATCACCGCATTTCTGGGGACCCCCCCCACTTCCCTCAGCCGGCGGCGGCGAGGCGGGAAACACCCCCTCAGCCGCCCGGCAGCCCCCCGGCCCGGCGCGGCGGCAGCGGGCGAGGCTTCCCCGCGGCGCGGGGGGGGGCGGGGAGGCCGCGGCGGCGCCGGGGGCCGCACTCACCACGATGCAGGGGCTGGGGGTCGCCATGGAGCGGGGCGGCCCGCCGGCGGCGGCGGCTGCGGGCGGCGAGGAGGAGCAGCGGCGGCGGCGGCGGGCGGCGAGGAGCGGGGAGGCGCCGCGCCCCGCAGCGGCCCCGGCGCCGCCTCCGCGCTCCCCGCCCTCAACATGGCCGCGGCGCCGCCGCCCGCTCCGGCGGGGAGAGGCCTGCACCGGCCCCGGCCCGGCACGGCGGCTGCGGGCTGGGAGAGGGACGGGGATGGGGCGGCCCCGCCGGCAGCCGCCTTCCCGGAGGCGCGGGGAGCCGCTCGCAGCCCCGGCGGCACCGCTGCCCCGGAGGTACGGGGCGGTCTCCGCCCGGCGCGGGTCCCCTCTCCTGGCCGGGGCCGTCTTCGTGCCGTTACGGGTGCCCTGCCCCGGGTAGGGCTGTCCCCATCCCAGCAGGGGTGCAGGTGCCCCCCGGGGATGGTGTCCCCCATCCGCGTCCCTGGGGTTTCAGAGCTGTGGGGATGTCCCCCGTCCCCTCACGTCTCCCTGGGAGGATCACTCCTCTTCCCCGGGAAAACGGTGTGTCATGGCTGTCCTTCCAAACCAAGGACGGGAGATGCTCTTCCCACGGGTGTTCACGCCCTCGGAGGGGCTCCACAGACGGTTCCCCCACGCACGGCGGGAACGCTCCGTTCCTGCCAGGCGCTGCCCAGGCTCCTCTCCATCACCAGGGAGGCCTGTCCCCCACTGTGGCTTTATGCACCTTGAAGGAGGAAAGAAAAGGGGCTGCTGCATCACCTAGGGTCTTCCTGTGAATCACGGGATTTGATGGAGCCTCATTCTCCCCAGGCGTAGGAAACCCAGCCCCAGGCACAGGCAGCTGAGGGCATGGGGAAAACACCCCCCAAATACCCATCAGATGGGCACGTGTGGGTACTAGGGTGTTGGGGCACCGCCAGCCCACAGGGTCTCAGGCAGGGCAGGGTCGCCTGGCTTGACCTCAACACCGTAACGATGCTGACAGGTTTTATCAGGAATATCGTGATAACCAAATCTCATGCTTCAGGGCTCCAGTTGGTTGCTTGCAGGGGTCAGGTCCCTGGGTGCGTAACTGTCTGAATATACGGTGGGATTTTTCTCCTTTGCTTTCCTTTGCGGCATTAGTGTGGTCGCAGCTAGCTGCTGAGCATCGCTCTGACATGGTGCAGGGAACCCTTCGCAGATGCTGCTCCACATCTGACAGAGCAGGGAACTGATTTGAAAGTAGGCCTTAGGTGGTAATAATTGTGCCTTTTCACTAGGCAAAGAAAGTGACAGGTGCCACTTTCCCATGCACAAATGAAAAGGGATCCCCAGGGTGGATAGGAGATGCAGTTTCCATTTGGTGTAAGATAAGGCTGAACTGTGCCTCCAGATGCTGTCCATATCTTTAATTGTCTGAAGGAAAAATTTGATCTTGAGGTAAAACAATAAGAAAGTATGGAAATGCCTGGATAGCTCCAGTGGTCTCAAATGGAAAAAAAAACCCAACCCAGTGTCAACTTTTCCTGTAGGTCTGGAGTTAAGGACGCTACAACAGTACAAATGGGAATTCAGGATTTCTTACATTTAACAATTATGTATCAGCTGAAGACTTTCCACTTCTTTCTCTAAGGGATGGAGACCAAGTTTTATTTTATGCTACATAAATACTTGGTGTCAAGAAAAGGATAATAATTCTTAAAAATAACTTTATTCATAAAGAGCTGTAGCAATCAACTCCTGATATACATCTAGCATTATGACTGTTGGCTCAGAAAACACGATGAAATCAATTGAAGTGTTCCTTTGTATGAAACAACCGATTTAAGCAAATTTTAACTAAGCAGATAGGCGCCATCCCTAACGAATGCGGTGTTGTTGCAGCTAGGTGTTCAGCTACAGTTTGGGCGGGTTAATTCTGGAGTGGGAGGAAGAGGCCTTTATCAAATTGCCTAGAGCAGCAGAATGAAATACGCCCTGCAGCTAACTAATATCAGGAACATGTCGTAGCTGGCCTATTTCCAGAAGGCTGGGAAGAACAGCAGCTGCCTTGTCAAGTTCAGGGAGAGCCTGACATTACCGGGCAGTGGGCAGTATCTGTCAAGAGACTGCGCAACTACAGAAGTGTTTCGGGATCTGATTTTATTTTAGTTACTGAAGACGTTTCTCATCAATGACTGATATCAATGTCTGCCATTAAAAGTAGCATCCGACGGCACCTTTCTGATTGCGTGCAAAAGTTGTTGGCTTGACTTCCATGTGACTTCTCCCCAGCAGCCAAAAGCATTAGTCCTGTTTTGCCCTTCTGGGTGAGCAATTTCTTTGTTCCTTCTGCCAACCAGCACATTCCTAGATCCAAAGCATTCCGGGTCCCGCTGGCACCCCGTTATGGAGGGAAGAACAGATTTACAAAAGCAGAAATATTTGCTGATATTACAGGAAGTCGGTTAGCTGAGGTCAGCAACAGATTTAGTAGATGACCAGGTTTGTTCTTGCTGGTACAGGGGCCACCAAGGTTTGCAGGGCAGGGTGAAGGGAGGGGGTTCAGAGGTATCTGGGAGCTACACATTTTCTGGCTAGATAATGCATAAGGTGGGAGAGCCACCAATGTCCTGATTTCTCTGGTATGCACAGCTTCTTAGAAGCCAAAATAATTTAATAAATATGTTTTGTCTCTGAGTAGATTCCTAATTTCATAATTATTTTGTCCTCTGTTGCCACTCAGGCATATCTCAGTGCTCAGGCCCGGTGAACCATGGGAACCTGTGTGAGCACCAGTTGTATGTAACTTTATTAACAGACTTTTAATAACCTTGTGTGGTACCCACATGCCCCCAGTGGCAGAATACCTGGAGATAATAGTTGAGTATTTGTCGTTTGGAAACACTTGGAATAGTGTGCTTTGAGTCAGATCTTCAGGTCACCACCCATTCACCAATCCCCCTCTTTCCCCCGTTTTTAACTCCCAGCTTTGCCATTGCTGCTGGGTGACTCACAGGGACTTAGCAAAATTTATCTGCTGTTTTCTTCACAAGACAAGCTTCCTAAAAAAGCAAAGAGCACAACAAATTTTCAGCAGATTAACAACTTGAGACCATGAGGACTCTCTTGTGACCAGAAATCAGTCTGTGCAGACAGAATGTGAAAAAATCGAGAATTCAAGTCTTATTAACCCAGTCCTGAGATGAGCACCAACATTTTTAATCAAGAGGAAAATTAGAAAGGAATATCTCATTAGATGATATATAGAGCATTCGCCAAAATAGGAATTTAGTATGCAAGCATCCCATCTTCATCATGGCTACAGAGTCATCCCTCCACTCTGACTAGTAACTTAAATAGCCTAAAATTATTTTTCTAGCCTAATGTTTCACATGGGAGAGGAAGCCAGATGTACCAAAACAACATTTAAAAAGAGACACACCCTTCCTAAGAAATAGGGAATAGATGTTGTTTGTTGCAAAATACCTTTTTAAATAATGTTATTCCTGTTCTCCGTCTTGTTGACTTTTGCAGAAATTAGTCATCAAAGTGATTGTCAGTGGTGACAGTCTCCATGGATTTTGGAAAGTGGTGTCTGTCTACTTGTTTCAAGACTGGGACTTCCTGGATGATGAGAGTTTACCAAGATTTCTCTCCCTGCTCAGCTAATAAATGATAATTTACTTCTCAAAATGAAAATAAGCAAAATCTCTGACCTGATGCACTCCTCTGGAGCTGTAGGTAACTTCATTTTTCACGTACGTCTTTACCTCTGTCTACCTTTGTAGGAAAAAGGTTTTCACAGTCTAGGCGGGGGGTTGGAGGAATTAGACATTTTGGACTTTATTCAGTAGTGCAAGGAATGGTCACTGACACAAGAATTATACAATTACTACAAAACACTCAGCATTGGCTTATCACAAAATGCCAACCATCCTCAGAAACGCCGACCTGCATTGCTGCAGACAACGCTGCACTTTGGGCTGGTATTTATGGTATTTATCGGCTTTCGTTTGCAAACATCCGTTAAGAATTATCCCAGCGGTCCTGGTTCAGCAGGACCAGACACACGACAGCGTCTGTCACAACACAGCAGAGAGGCTGGCGCTTGGCACTACGCACACCTAAAGACACATGGAAGTCCTGCCCGACGGGATTTACTGAGTGCCAGCGGGCTGCCAAGGTCCAGCTAGCCTAAGGGCCTGTAGAAATTTAAACAAAGATTATCTTAAAATGGCAGAAAACAAGCAAAGGCAGATCCTGTCACTGAAGCAGAGCTGCTGGCATGGGCTCAGTGCTGTCAGACCTGAAGCACAACCCCGTGCCGTGGGGCCTTATGCCCTTGGAGGCACCCAAGACTCTGAGTAGAGTAGCCCCAGCCCCACTGGCATGACTGAGCCTGTGGGGCGCCCACCTTCTCCCCAACAGCTCTGAGGTCTGGGCTTGCTCCTCTTCCCGCTCTCCGGGGAACTTTGCTCCCTGGGCACGGGAGAGCTGTGAGGAGTGGCTTGGATGGGGAGGAAGGCACACCTGAAATCTGGAGACCTGCCCAAAGGACATTGTTTTTGTTTGGACCTGTCCTGACACAAAGGTTGAAGCCTGAGCAATTTAACTACCAGGAAAGTATTTTTCTTTTCTTTTTTTTTTTTTTTTTTTTGGAAGAGCTGTTTTTCAAGTTCAACTTGACTCGCTGAACAATGTGGTCTGATGCAGTTGCTGACTTTGATGCAGCAAAAGGTAAAAAACCGTTTTTTTTTTCACATGACGACAGCTCTGCACTTGCTGCAGCCTTCAGAGCTGTTACACTAACCCTTTGCTGCAAGTGTGTGCAGCATCCCTGCCGCCACACGAGGGGAACCACCAGCATTCATTAGAGACGTCACGTGGCGCTGAAACCCCGAGCACAAGGACACGGTAAAGCCCAGGCTGACCTCCTTTCACTCCTCCCACCCATCTCCTTTGCACGCATTGCTCTTCTCACACTGAAGAAGTCACCTGAGGTCCCCAGCAATCCCTTGCAAAAGCAAAGCAGAACAAAGAGCAGGGCCAAGACCAGTTATGAAAATCAGACTCCTTCCTTCACTGTGCAGTAAGCATTAGTGAGAGGTACGTTTTCTCTGTGCTAGTAACAAGGAAAACTCTTCTGCTCCCCTCATTCAGCAGCACTTGCATCAGCAAGATACCTGGGTGACCCAGAAGCTTTTATGTGACACATTTCAGTGCAAACCCCACCAAAATTAATGTGACTGATGGCAGCCACATTACTCTGCCGTCTTACTCAAAATTAAATGGTCTTCAGGAGCACAGGAGTGGACTGATGTCCACGTGCAGCAAACTCCTAGGACTAAAAGGACTTCAGGGAGATGGACTGTGCATGGGAAGTGCTCTTGCTAAAGCTGAGCAGCTTATTTTAGCCAACAACTTAGTTAACGCAGCCTCTATTTTGTCAGTCAATGTTTAGATGAAAGCATGTTAGCAAGAAACCAAGGGAACCCTGTGGCTGGCCTTCAGCTCTGGATATCTGCACTGGAAGCTTGTTCATACCGTACCTTCAACTGAAGTCTGGGGGAAGGCTGGATGACTCCAAACGCAGGCGGTTGTGCTGGCAGGAGGTCTTCCCACCAGGGAAGGGAGAGTGAGGAAGAGATGTGGTGTTTACCCACTTGCTCAGTTGCTTTCTGAGGAATGAACAGGTTAATCTGCTTTCACCAGGCACCTAAGTGCAGGACTTGCCTGCAAACCCCAGGAAGCATTTCTAAAAAGCTGTAGAAGACTAGCTGTGTCGCATGTCTCAGAAGAGGTGTCTGTACAGCTACACACTGGTGTGCCAGATGCAAGGACTGTTAAAAAAAATAATCTGGAACCTGTTGATACCAGCATGGACAAAGGGGCCAACAGGCTGTTGCATGAGGACAGAAACTCGAGAGAAAGCAAGAAGTGGCAAGGCTGTTTCAACAACAGGAGAAGAATGAGGAAGACCAGCGAGAGACCACGAGGCAGCAACCCGATCAGATAACTCGCTGATAGAGGCTGTATTTGCCGAGGCTTGCAGATCCAGCTGGCACTCTCTCAATGCAGACTAGGCATCAGGTGGCAGAGCTCACATGCCAAGGTCCCTGCCTCCCATGCAGATCGTGGCAGCCGTTCAAGTATCTCAGAAATCTTCTCTGGGCAGATTACAAGGGAAGCAAAGATGAGAAGCACACACCAGGCCAGGAGAGAACTGCACTTCAGGACTCCCCTCTTCTTTGCAAAACCTCTTGAGTTGTACGGTATGAGCTGGCAAAATTGTCGTTCAGATCCTCAAATACTGAACGCTGTTCTAGGAGTAACACCAGACCCTGAATCTGGATTTGGGTTAAGGCTACAAGACTGCATGAGATGCCTGGTGAGGACAGAGTCAGTTCAGTCAAAGAGTGCTTTTAGAACTCAGTTTGTATTTAAAAAACCCCACAAGACAGGGATGGGAGTGGGGAGAACTGTTCTCAAAAGGACTGCCAGGTCCCATAGCAAGGGCAGAAAACAACCTTTCTTCTGGTACAGAGAACACAGGACCTCATCTGAACTGTCTCTCCAGACAGCTAGAAAGCTGAAGGTGCCAGAAAAAGAAATAAGCGTGATGCTTTTTGAACCTATCTGGCTCCAGACACTGACCCTGTTTAGCAAACAGTACGTTCAGTTAATTGCAGAACAGAGCACATGTACCTATAATTGCAGAAATGTATGAGATATCATGAAGTGCTCAACAGAGATGACAACAGGAGAATTTGGCTTCAAGTATCATTTTTTTTCTCTTCATTTTATCTATTACCTGAAATCCACTCCTCAAATTGTAAATCTGTGATATCTGATGGACTAATACAAGTTTTACACAGTGATAGCATCAAGAGTTTTTAAATTTACCAAGGCTTATCTAAGTCTTAGGTTGCTCGGTTTCTTCAAAGTCTGGAGAAGTTTTCCAAAACTCAGTTCCCTTTTGGTGTAAATATTGTTCGGCAGCATCAGAAAAGCTTTCCAAGGGGAAGTGAGACAGACTAGAGCTCCTGTCTCTTTGAACTCCTGCCAAGTGCATCTTAAATTACAAACTTACAGACTAGTGTGGTCCGGCTATTGATGAGAGTTTAAAAAGAATCTAAAGTACAATGACACTGATCTTCCGTTTAACTGCTGCACAAATCAGATAATTGGATACAGAGATTAAAATAAAAGCTAACTATTTGACAATATAAAATCAAGAGGGGAAAAAACAGTTACGCAAAATTACTGCATTTTCAGTTATTCCTGTGAAATAGCTGAAAATGATCCAGAGATTTAATTACTGTCCTGGAAAATATTCTTGCTACAAATAAGAAATCACGATAAAGGAAAATGTGAACCTTGTTATGTCTAAACAATCAACAACAGCTGAAACAAAGAACAAGGAAGCTTAATACTTAAACTGAAACATCAGTCTTCATAGTCAAAACGTACAGAAGAACGTGACATGATTTATTTTAGGGCAAAATGTTGGCACTAGTAAGTAGGTGAAAATCACTGGAAAATATGGCAAAACCAAGTAACTCATAGGTTTCAAGGCCTGAATGAATCACTTCTGTCATTCAGTCCAACTGCCCAGAGTCTTGTGTTTATTCTTTTTAAACTAGTCTCATTTAAGCAACTGACTTTCCAATTTCATATCGTCACATCAGGATTTAAGGATGTTTAGTTAACAGCAATTTGGAGAGCTTAAAAATCTTTTGCAGCCCAGCTACTGCAGTTCTTACTCTGCAGGAAAGCACTTTTTGGACATGTCACCTGAGTATTTCAGTTTTAGATTAAAGGCCTCCTCCCTGCTTTGAACTTTGCAGACTTCAGGAATTGCCAGCGCCAGTCTTAACCATGGTTTAAGTAAAAAAATTTGAACTTAGATCCCGAGTAAGCTACCTGCACTCTGGGAGAAGCTAAAATTGATACAACACAGCAGGGAGTAGTAAGATTAAAAGTGTTGCTGACTGTGTTTAACTTCAGTGACTTCTTGTTTTGGAGGTATCTAGGCTTAAAACTATAAGGCAGCTGCATGGCTGCATGCCAGAGGAAGTTCACAGCAAAGCTGTTTACACAGCATCCGCCTATTTTTAGTATACAGTTAGGGAGTGAGTTTCTTCCTCCCCCTACCCCAAGCCTCTGTAATGCCCTCCACTGGCAGGCAGGGACTTGACGGGAGTCTGCACAGGAATATGGAATTTTTTTTGGCCAGCAGTGTGAAATAGGGTATTGCACATGTGCCAAGCAACCTGCACGTCTATCCAGGGAATAAAAAGCAGGGCAGCACCACCCCTGATTGCTCTCTTCTCAGCTGGAATGTTGTTTTAGGAAAAATAAAAGCAGAGAATTCAGTTTAAACAAAGTAAGAGACCTTCTCTGGCAAAAATTCAGGTAAAGGTTTAAAATTCCTGCCACAATAATTGGGTCAGGGATCAGTCACTCCAAACTCTATATCATCCCAGTGCACGTACGCATGCAATTAAGAAGCATCAAGGAGTTGTGTGCAGTAATCCCACACATATGTTCATATTAAGTGCTGCTGTCACTTTGCTTATTCTTACACAATCGAAATGGACATTCGAGGTGTGGGACACATTCACTCAAAAAGTTGGAGCAAAGTACTCCCAAAAATTTGAAATTTGCCTAAGTGGAGAGTCCCTTATGCTGGGTGGTGTTGGAAAGTTTGTACTAACTACGCAGATGTGGGCCACTCCATAGGAGCACGCCAGTCTCCCCACAGATGTTACTATTACCACAAGCGCTATTTTAAAATAAAGGATGAAAAAGGAAACGAACGGCTGCGAGCCTTGAGGTCGAGCTCAGGAGCTCTGCCAGTGCAGTGTTTTGCTCCAGAACAGCAGTTCTCTGACTTCCTTGCAGAAGGCCTTAGTGTGAAAATATAAGAGGGCAGCATAAGAAACGTAAGCTGGAAGGCACTTCTGTGAGCCCTATCCCCAGCACCTCCAACCCACACTTGCACCAGCTCCATAAGATGCCCGCTAACTTTTCCTTTAAAATCTAAAATTCCAGAGATTCCACAACCTGCCCAGAAGAGGTATTCCACAGCTTAGCTCTTCGTGCTGTCAAGGCCAGCTGCCCATTCTGATGTCTAAGCTCAATGTCTGTTGATGCAATGTAATCTATTTTTCTTGTCCTACCCGCAGCAGTGAGGGAAAGTGTATTTCCTTCTTTGCAGCCACCTCTTACCCATTTGAAAACATGTTTCTCCCTTCGCCTTGAAACAAGCTCAGTCTTCCATCCTGTCATCCCTCTCACTGCTTTCCCCTGGTTATCTCCAGCTGCTCCACATTTTCCATGAAGTGTGGTGCTTACAGCTGGACACCATGTTCCAAGAAAGGCTTTCTACTACCACACGAGGAAGAAGGACCACGTCACGTATCTTACGGACCACATTCCTGTTCATACATTCCACAACTTTTTTTTTTTTTTTTTTTTTTTTTTTTTTCAGGAACAGGATGCTGTTGAATCATGTTCAGCTGGTGACATGCTATAACCGAGAACTTGTCTGTACCACTGCTACCCTGTCCTGTCCCGTGCTTCATTTGTTCAGCTGATAGTTGCTCCTGCTGAAGTGTACAAGTATGCATTTGTTAAATCCATTGCTGGATTTACTGAATCACATTATAACTCTTTTGAATGTATCAAGTTCATTTTGAATTGTAATTGTCTTCTACTCGGTCAGTAGTTAGCTCTAGTCTGGTGCTCCCTACAATTTAATCAGCATATGCCATCTCAATTGTCAATGAAAATAACAAATAACATCAAATCAGAGCAGAACTGTAAAAAAATCCCACTCAATATATCCTTGCAGACTGACTGTGAATGATTAATAATTACTTTGAGTAGGGTTTTCCAAGGAGGTTTTTATAACCTCACTTGTAAATTGGTGTCAGACCACATTTCCCTACTTTCTTACGGAAAGTCATTAGAGCCACTTAAAGCCGCTCCCACTGCTTCTCCTCCGTTCAAGAAGCTTGTTACCTGGATGTAGAAGGAGCAACATTAGTTTAACACAATTTGATCTTTCTTTCTTTTAGAAGCTCACTGATAGTTTCCCTTTTCAATTAATTTTCCAATTTAAACTACTGACCCCGAGTTCTGAACAGACGGGTGGAAGCAGAGGGACAAGCTGAGCCTTCAGAGTTTACAGCATCCTCCTTTGTCTCTAATGCTTAACACTAATTTACCATATGGGGTATCCGACCTAGGCATAACTACTGTTGTTGTGCTTGTGCTGCAATCTCTTATGTATAGAAGCACAGCTTGTCTAAGTGAGGACATGAGAGCCCTTGAAGCGTTCACTACTCTGCTCTAACATCACACAAGGACAATGAAAGTCTTGTGCTCCTGCATTTAGGGGTCCCCCCTCCATTGTTTCAGTATTTCAGTGACCAGCTACTCCAGTGAGAAGTCACATCCACAAAACAGAGAAGGCTCCTCAACAATATCCTGCACTTCCTTTAAAGATCCCAGCTGACTGAATTAAAACACAAAAAACATACAGCAGATAAACACCCATCCAGTAATTATTTCTATGGCATGTGGGGAAACTACTCCCAACATCAACTTTGATAATAAGTCTTAAATTAACCTCTTCAGGAAACCTTTGCAAAGATGGATGTGGAATCACAGTATCAAGAATTACACCTCATCAACAAGACCTGATCATTTGGCAACTCCTATTTGAAGATGATGCAGGACAATTTTTTCCTGACATGTAAGTCTGTGCTGACTGGGGATATGATTTTTCTCAGGTCACAGTAAATACCTACTACACTCATTAAATCGACTCCTTGTTTAAGCTGATGACATTAAGAGCACGTAGTTGTTTTTAGAAAATAAAATCTTCATCCATAGGCCAATAGTTCCCTTACTCCTATGGAGTTTTCCCATCACATTTCTTGATAGTTTAAAAAACACTGAAAGGTACTGCTGTCTCACTCTAGGCAGTTATGTATTTGGACAAACACAGCATTATCCAGGTGATCTTTTGTTTTATTAATCTCTTACACTACACTTATGTGGTTCTAAAGTGCATCCTGGATGTAGCAGCACTTCTGCAGTGTAACTACATTACCCCCTGCATTCCCTTTGTATCTCAGTCTAAATTAATTCACTCTTGAAAAAGGAAAAATAAAAAAGAAAAAGTTCTTGAAAGGTGAGAATGGGAACCTTCAGTGAGTCAGTCACTTCACATTATTAACTAGTGGTAAATGCAAAGCAGCTTACCCATTGCACAAAGTTAAGAAGAATACACAAATATGCAGAGTCACCACTGAGTAAGTGGCATACTCTGGGTATGCATTCTCACCTCTCTCCTGGTAATATTTTCATGGGCCTGTAACCTCAATAAGAAATATTGCATTTATGCATTAAAACAACAGTTTAAAAAGTTATGCTTTCAGAAAAAGGACAGATATGCAAATATGAAATTCATAACTCATTTATTGAATATATATATGCAAGGATACCAATAAAAAGAAACTAATACTGCAAACTACAACTTTGGAAGTAAAGCCAATATAACAGGAACAAAATATACATAACATTGTAGATAGGAATGCATTTACCCTCTTTCATACATTCCTTGTCTTTACACCTAATGTAAATGTATGCTAGAGCAAAAGTTGCAAATGTTAGCCTAACCTGAGTGCTTTTTGACAAGCAACAGTTCTCCAGGATTCTTTAAGGGTTGAGATGTCACTGCTGACTAATGAATGTGCATACATATGCATATAGAGAAACTGCTTCAACAAGTATATAAATCAAGATCTGTGTTCTGTTTTTTAACCTCCATCACTAATACAGTGGAATCTGTTTCTGGTGACATGGAAGAAGAGTTACTATTTGCTGTAATGTACTTTCAGTTCTCTTAAGATTAATTTCATCTAATGAGGACTCATTTTCTTGTCAATCTGATTCAGCATATTAATATTTTTGGAATGCACTGATTATCACCTGCCAGGTAAGTCTGATATTTCAAATAGATTATCACTTCTCCATCTTTCACTCTGGTGTACATGAAATTATTTTTCATACAGGCAGCAGTAAGAAGCAAGCTCTCTTCCTTTATATTACATTTTAGGGGCAGATTCGGCATAATCGTACCATTCTAGATCAGCACAGCTCTTTGTACCTAAAGATCAGACTTTGTGGAGTGTAGATGTAACCCCTGCTAGAGCCTTATCACAGAACCTCCTGTGGAACAACACCTGCTGAATGAGTAGATCTTTTGATCACCTAATCTGTTTCATCCTGGCTAGCTGCACTGACACCGGTATCGCACCGGTCTTTTACCCTTCCCTGAAATGGAGTGATTGATAGCACAGCTTACTGCTATAGTGTTTGATCACACCTTGAGACTCTGGCATTACACCAGCTGTATCCTCAAGTTATTTGAACAATATCCTTCTGATGCCTGTCCTTCCTTGGTACAGTCCTTTCTTGGTATAGCACAATCGCAGATCTGTTAATACAGAGATACAGTGAGTTGAGGAGATCTGTTAATAGAGAGATACAGTGAGGTGGGGAGGAACCTCCCTTCTCAGAGGGTTCTAGGCGTCTTAAACAGCACAAACTACTCTTGTGAGCAAAAGAAATGCCCAAAGGCCAAAAAAAAAATTAAATTAAAGTGAAACCAGTTTCGTAAGACGTTTTGTTAAATTCATGAGTTCTCTGATTGTGAGATGAAAGCAGAAGGTGCCTATTAAAAAAAAAAAACCTCAGTAACAAATAGACTGCATTAATTTAACTAGCTAATTTAAACATACCTATTTCACCTATAGAGCACTTTCATTACTTCTAACATTTCTGGGAAGGCAGTAGATGCTCCAGAATAATCTTCAATATATGCTTGCAAAGATTACATTGCTTTACCCAAAAAAAAAAAAAATTCAGACAGACTGTCTGAAGTTCCAAGCTAAAATACACATAAAAAGACAGTAATGGCAGTATTGTCTTTAAAAAAATGATGTAAATGTTGTATACTATCATACATTGTCATGCTTTTTAAAACTACAATTAAGGACGTAAGAGATGTACAGTAAATACACTGCTGAGGTACATTTCTTCTAAATATTAACACCACGACAGAATTACTCCCCAGCAGGTGATGCTACTTGGGAACATATAAATACAATTTTTACATTGTAAGGCACTTTTACCCAGCATACATGAGTTGAAGTCAGTTATGACAAATCTGAGGCTCATAAGAAAAGATTTTTGCTTTTGACTTTGTTTCCATGATTTCTGAATTAATGACAGTTTAGTCAGGCCATCTCAGCACAAAGAGGTAACAGGTAAACCAGCCACTTGCTTTTCTGCTACCCAAAGGTAAAGTGCTGTTCTGGTTCTTTGAGGCATGAAATGGGGTAATTTATTTCATAACAGATGAATTATTGGACTGAATATTATACTAAGCAACTGACACACTATGAATTAGAGCTCAGTCTCAAATACAATCAGTATGCTGGCAGATCTACCCCATGCAACCTTAGTTAAAATACAGTAGCTGCAAACAAAGTGCCTTTTTTCCATGGGAGGGCCATGTCTGAGGCACAAATCTAGAAGTAATTTAAACATTGAAGGATGTTATTTTGCATTCTAAAACTGTTCTGAGTGGCTGAAAAATGTTCATATTCTGGGAGAAACAAAACACCTTGATAGACAATTTAAATAATCGATCTGTCATTGCAATTCAAGTCACGCTTTTAATTTTGAAAGTTACAAATACAAAATAAAAATGATCAATGGCATCATGTTTAGAGCAGTAACTGAATATTTTCTGTACACAGCAATATTTCTTTCCAAAACGGCATTATTCTCCAGGAAAGCAAACAGAATTGATTGAATTCTAACAGGTAAAATGTTAGAAACTCCAATATACAGTAATTGAGTCCCTCAAGACATTAAGGGAATGCATAAGAAGACAAATGACACACGTTAAATCTTTTAAAAATACAAGTAAAAAATGCTACAGAAACTCATGTTACAAATGAACTGTTTTTGCAATACCAATCACAGAAGAACTGTAGCAGTTTATAGTCAAATCAGTGTATTTTGCTTGTTTCCTTCCTTCAAATCCAGAGGTTTTGTTGGGAGTTCAGAGTGAAACAAGTCAAAACCCTAAACAAACAATAAGGTGATGCAATAGCAACAGACAAACATGTGGACTAGATTCAGCTTTTTGGTTTTATTTAAGTCAGTCTGAGAATGTGCTTTAAGAGACCAATTGAAGAAGCTAGTAGCCATTAGAAATGACAAGGTCTTTTGAAAGCAGTCAGAGGACTGATCTGTTAGGTTTGGTATAGCCTAGATCTGATTATTCCCTAACGGAACATCAGACTCTAGCAAGTAGAAATCCATGATGTGATTGTTGACTTGACAGAAAGAGAAAAAATAATCACTAAAACAATAAGGATAAGCAAAGTTTATCATATAGTGGTCATAAGATTAAAAAATAAATACCAATCTAGCAAAAAAAGGTTGTTTCCTCATTCTTCTTACAGAATATGGGACATTTATGCATATTCTGGACAAAACATGAAGTGTTCCACACAACACAGAACACTTGAGGTATGGACGTCAGATATGGTGGCTAAATTCCATAGTGAGTTAAGAGTTGTAACTCTCTGAAGTAAAAGGGATTGGGCTGCAGAGTCCAAACATTTGTACAGTAAGGTTTTAATCACACTTAGTGAAGTGTTCTTTGTAAATCAGGGACACAGAAAGAGGTGGGTCCTTGGGGAAAGAATGAACTACAGCCCTTTGGCATGAGCGTTAAAGCTCACAGCTCCGAACCAACAGCTGCTCAAGTAAATCTCCCGCAAACAATGCTAGGCGGAATGAGCAATCACAACAGGAACAACCTGAAATGTTCAAGCGTGCTTCGGTGTACACTGAGTCCTTTTCTACTGTGTGCTTTGCAAGCAAAACCAGAGAGCGGCTTTCCCATGTATAGCCTCCATAACTTGTGTATGAAGAAAATGCAAAATTCACAAAGTACCAGCTTGTTGCCACCACGAACTTGTCCATGTTGTTAATTAAACTAGCTAAGACCTTCCCTCATTGCATGAATCCACTAAACAACTTACACATTCCAAATCTTAAGTTTTTTATTCAGTCCAGAAATATAGATCTTACTTCATTTCAATGTCTGCCTTAACTTTTGACACTGTACATATTACATATCATTTATATAGTGTTTCATTTTTTCCAGACACTGCAGACTACAAACTACATAATATTGACATGTAAAACTCTGCCACTTACTGAAGGCTCACACACATGAACGTTTCAGGCAGTTCAATGAAATTTCTAACAGAGTTGGGTAGTAAAAAGTTACTGACCCTTTTCTGATTTTAGAAAACAATTTAAAAGAATTAGTAGTTATGATGTCTTAGCCATTCCCAGTTCTATAACTCTGTCCCTTGAACCTGTTTAAAAAATGATGAAAACAATAGTAAATTTAAAATCATACAGAAAAGCATTTAGCAGCTCTGACATTACATCTATATTTAGCGATAGAAATGAGGGCCTCCCGTCTTATACTGTTACAAAGTCAGCTGGATTTTAAAAACAACAAATCCTCCCCATATTTCTACAGTATGCCAATAAAAAGTACTTATCTGCATACACTACATTTAAATACTTCACTGCAATAAACTACATTAAATGTATATTGCGGTTCAGTCTCGGTAACAGATCTGTCAGGAGTAACTTCCATACCTAGTTTCCATTGAGCTGCTGCTGAGGAATGTCATTATGGTCAGTGCCTGATTTGCCACGGCTTTTACTTTCTCTTTCTTCATCCTCTTCATCTCTTTCATCGTTTCCACTATGGTTTTTACAATAGAGTCTAGCACAATAAAAGAAACAGTGAGGACTTTTACTGAAAATATCTATCAAAACCAGACTTTCCTTTCAATTAGTTTTGAGATGTGCTACAAGTCAATTGCTAACTCTTTTAACTCATTCGTGGTTTTCAGTCAAGCATCAGTTAAATTGAGAAAGAAAACGGGGTTGAAGTCAAGCCAACAAAACTTTGATCAATTCTAGTTTTGAAGAACTGTTACTACACTGCTCGGAGAATGCCCTCTTGTGGGCACAACCACACTGGCAACTCAACCGCAGCCAAGCCAGTAACGCCAGCAGTCAGCAAGTATGGGAAGTTACGGGGTCCAAAAAGCCGAAAACAAGCTACAAACACATCAATATTGAGGAATCATGACAGAAATTACCCAGGGTTTCCTCAATATAAATTAATTGATTTAATCAACATAAATTACAGATTAAGTCAATTAATTTTCTCATACTATGGAAATTTTAAGTTAGTAGAGTAACTAAAATACTTTGCAAAGTCAACAACTACTTAAAAATACCATTTTAAATGAAATAATATTATCTATTTTAATAGCATACTTGACTTTTGACAGAAAAAGTGCCATGAAATAGCTTCACTTTCATTACAGCATTCACTTTCATTATAGATTCAAGAATTACATAGGTCCTTACTTATAAATTCCTCGTGACATATTCTCAATGTATTTAGCTTTGTCTTCTACTCCACAGTGGTAATGGTATGTTTTTATGCAGGCTTTAATTTCACACCCAATAGTAGCACCAGGCTGGCTGCAAAGTGTGCATTTCTGTGCAGGGGAAAGAAGAGAATGGCACTGTTCAGTCTTTCAGTCTCTTGCCTCTTAGTATTCAGTTTAGTGTTCCTCATACTTATGGCTACTATTTTGGAATAGAATAACTTCTTTGGCAGAGCATCCTTCCAATGAAAAGTTAATTGTAAAACAGAAACTATATGATACTAACCTATTAAAATATGAACATCAGGATTTACCTGTCCATTGCATTGAAAATTGCTACATGATTGCCTGTATTATTGCATCTTCAAGATCATTTATTGCCACTGAAGTTAGTATGTTAATATATGAAGAATCTTAAATAATTTTTTTTTCAAGGAACAATATTGTTAGGAGTTGTTTGTTTTCTCCCCCCCCAAATTTCTTCCCACTTTAAAAAAATCCTGAATCTCCCCATCTCAGAGGTATTTTCATATTAAAACACTGAAACAGTTGGAAATACGTCACTGCAAGAATGTATTCTCTACATTGATTTGTAGTTTTACACAGTGTGCTTTTAGCAACACAGGATCCAAAACTGCTACTCTCTTATAGTTACAGGAAAGCTAATAATAATTTACTATGTACGCTGTCATTAAGAACCCAAAATACCACATGCCAAACACCACTAATTTTTAAGGTGATTCCTATCTGGCTACCTGTCCCAAAAGTAACAATACATTTAAATTTTGTGTTTAGAAACAGATGGAAAAGATTGTTTCACAATAGGAAGGAGGTAGAGCTATATACACCTTAGTAGAATCAGTAACGCGTTCACAGAATCACAGAATTGTCTAGGTTGGAAAAGACCTTGAAGATCATCCAGTCCAACCATCAACCCAACATTAACAGTTCCCAACTACACCAGATCCCTCAGCGCTAAGCCGACCCTACTCTTAAAGCCCTCCAGGGATGGGGACTCCACCACCTCCCTGGGCAGCCCATTCCAACGCCTAACAACCCGTTCTGTAAAGAAGTGCTTCCGTTCATCACATTCTGCAGATACATACCATTCTTTTTCCTCTCTTGATTTCTTGAAGTACAGTTTTGATATCAAAATCACCAAACTCTGCCCTTGAAGTTGTTGTTAGCTGGACAGTGCCAGAAGAGAACAACTGTGAAATAAGCAAGTCAAAATAATTTCAGGTCACCAACAGGATTAGAAATTTTTTTATGTGCAAGAATAACTGAGTATTGAACATCCCCTTCTGTGATTTCAGACAGCATGTGCTTCAGCAACAAACTAGGAAAAAAACCCATGCTGAGTAATTAGTATGATGAGTATTCCTTCTGATACCCACCCGACTGCTTTAATTACATATGTTGCCTTGGAGAAATGTATTTTAAAAGACAAAGGGGTAGACAAGAACTAATGACATGATGAAAACACGAAGGAATAAATGGGCAATATTATCAATTACATCACTGAACTTTTTAGGAATACTTGATTTCCTTCCCTACGACATATATGAAATTCAGCTTCATGGCACAGCTGATGTCAACATACCTGAAAAGCCCTGAGGGATGACAATGGAGCATGTAAGTACTGCCCCTACTATCATCATCCTGGTATATTCAGTTTAAACTGTCTTAAAACTGAAGCTCAGGTACACAAAGCAGCAAAGAATACTCTAAGACTCAAGGCTGCTGGCACACACCAGCTCTGTTGAGTGAGGCTAGGTATACGAAGACAATTAATACTCCACAGATTGCCTAGACTATTTATTCATTTTGAGGTACAACAGGAACCACTGAGGTTTGTTACTCAAAGCCCTAACTCATTCATAGAACGAGTTATATGAAAGATCTGTTCACATTCATTGAAATTAGCAGATTCTTTTCAGGATGACAGTTCTATAAATGTGATCATCTAAAGGCAAGGGTTTTCTAGAACTTCCATGTCCCACTCTACTGGAGCCACACAGCCTGAATCCACTGGTCAGAAAAATAATGAAGTTTATGGATTCTTCCCGGATTTGTCTGAATGCCTGTGGAGTAAAGGTATTTTATTTTTGGAGTGGATTCTTTAGTTAAAACTGTTTTCTGTTTTCCTTTTTAAATATTGTGTATGCGTTTAGATGCTAAGGGAGCATTTTTAATAAGCTAAAGAGTCTCCCTGAGCTAATTCCATCTCTTAGCACATAGCCAACTTTTATCCATATTGCCCGCAGTGAAAATAAATGAATTGCTCACTTCGCAACACTTCAGCGCTTAAAGAGATCATCAGCACGCAGACAATACTCATGCATAATTACATGTGAGGGTACTGTATTAAAATCTAGAAGAGCAATTCAGACAAAATTCACATAATAAACAGGTTAACAACAGTTAATACTGTTACTCACCATGCACTTATAGTGTGCTGCAGCCTTTTTGGCATTAAATATATGAAGCTTTCCTCTAGCTTCATTTTCTTCTTCACCTGCATGACAGAATCCACATTTAGGTTTTGTATCACTGGGGCTGCTTCTGTGGGGAGACCTGTCTCTCTGAAAGAAAAACATTTTACTAAAATATACTGCTGGGTTACAAATAAGGTTGTAATTTTAAAAGCC